>NW_020455644.1:4350866-4598658 GCF_003342845.1 Nothoprocta perdicaria
GGGGAGGGGGGAGCACAGGGTGGGGCGGGGGCGCTAATGGCGGCGGGGCTTGAGGGCGACCGTTAGAAACGGCCGGGCAGGGGCCCAGACCGGGACCGTGTGCCGGGCCGCCTGCCTGTTTAACCCTTAAAACAGGGCCCCGGTGTTTAATCATTAAAACAGCGTGTTTCCCAGCTGCAAAGGGGGCCGTTCAAACGCTTAATTCCTTCCTTCCCTCCCCCCCGCAATTTCGTGTGTGAAAAGAAAGTGTGTATACGTTGTACATGGTCGTATACAGCCCCCTGGTAGTGTGCCTGGCTCATAGGTCGCTGCTTTTTCCTTCTTTTTTCTTTTTTTTTTCCCCTTTGTGATTATTATTATATTTTTCCTGAGGATAAATATATATATATATATAAAGAACCCCAAAATTCTGTGTGTTAGAAGAGTGTGCCTATGGCTTTAGAAGATTTTTCTTCTCCGAGGGGGCCTCTTCTGAGGAGAGTTTTCACCCTGATGGGAGGAAAGGGCCACGTGCTCCAACACCTGTGAAATGGGGCAAAATTCGGGCACTTTGGACCTCGCATTCACATGTTTGTGTTTGCAGCACTGTGTTTATAAGATGAAATAACTAAATGAAGTATGATTGTATATCTGCTATATATATGTATATATACACTGCTGTAGAGGTTTTTTTTTAATTTTATTTTTAATTGTATTGTATTTTGGGGAAGCATCATGATTGCCCAGTGCTGCTGGACGTGAACAGCACAATTCACCTGCCAGGCGTTTTGGGGGACCTATTGAGTGTTTGCGGGGCAAGGCAGAGGTCAGAGCCAATTTAACACCACAAAAATGTTTTGGGTCATTTCCTAGCCTCCACTGAACTCTTTTTATCTCCTTGTTTTTCTTAACTTATGGAAATAATAAAAGAGCACAAACCATACACGTGACCATTCATCCTGCTTGTGAATCCTCAGAGTCAGGAGTGTGAGTGCAGGAAAAACGCTAAGATGAATAGTGATTTATCAGCTGAAGAGGTGGGAGTCTTAAAGCTGTGCCACGTGCTCCTCAGCTGTGAGTCCTCTGAGGTGCTGCTCCCTGGAGTTACCAGCCCGTGTTTTCCTTTGCTAGGCACCTGTAGGGAAAATCGGCTCAGAGCTGCAGCATCTTTGCCCGGCTCTTTGGGTTTCCACCGTGCGTGTGGAAGAGCAGAACTATCCACTGTGCTCTTTAACGTGGAGATCAGGGTAACATCTTCCTATCTTATCCACTGGGGGATTCCTGAAAACAGGGGAAGCAAGCCTGGTGGGTTGGCAACATATGGTATAGGGCTGATCACCCTGAAACCTCAAAAAGTACACCCAATAACTTCTTTTTTCTTCTCTCTTTTTTTTTTTTTTTTTTTTTGGTTCTTCCATATCCATGGTTATTTACCCAATTTAAGTGATGGAAACATACATTAAAAAAAAAAGTAGAAAACTGTCAAGTCTTTGGTATTCATCCCACTGTGAAAGACTCTAGGATGTTCCATGAAAACACATCAGCTGATGGGTTAAATTTAATAACCGCATCTGCTGAAGATGGTGCTTTCCAAAAAAAAGGCCATAGTATAAGGATCCTTAGCCCAGAAGAAGCTGAGCGACTGGCAAAAGGTAAGGTTTTGGTGACTGATTTCAAACAAATGAAACTGGAGAAAGAGGCACAGAAGAACTGGGATCTGTTTTACAAGAGAAACAGCACGAATTTCTTCAAAGACAGGCATTGGACAACCAGAGAGTTTCAAGAATTAAAAGCATGTCGGGAGGTGAGCTCTGTACGCCTTATTTATAAGTGATGTAATTCACTGGTTTCCAGCAGTTTAATAATATTTCTGACAGTCATAACTGTGAGTTTTCCCATCTGAAGTGTGCAGTACCCTGTGTAGCACAAGCTCTACTATATAGGGAGAATCAAATCCAGAATATTTATTTTGCATCCTAAATAGACACCTCATCTGTCTGTGATGTGACATGTTCAGAGGCAAGTTGCAGCATTTAGAAGGGTGTTTTAAAGAAAGCTCCCCAAATTACAGGCTAATTGTGAAATATCCTTAAGGGGAAGAGTCAGATGCATCTATTGTGCATTCTGTCTGAATGAGACAGAGGCAGCGATGGTAAAACAATCTGCTAATTACGTGGGTGGATGACTGAAGAAGTATTAAGTTCAAAAAAAGATGTGTAACTTTGCACATATTAAAATTCCTGTCTTGTAATGTCAAATTACCAATAGATGGCAAGTTCAGGTTTTGAATGAGTGGTAGCTACAATAGATTTTGGCTTTTAGAGTGCTGATTGAGCAACTGTGTCTGCTTGTGTGGAAAACAAAAACGATGGGCTGTGTCTTGCACTTCTTCCTCCCCAGTTCGAAGACCAGAAGCTGACTATTCTGGAAGCAGGCTGTGGCGTTGGGAACTGCTTGTTTCCACTCCTGGAAGAGGATCTGAATATTTTTGCATATGCCTGTGATTTCTCTCCTCGAGCTGTTGAGTATGTGAAGGTTGGTGTGATATTCAGTACTTCCCTTAGAGTGTCTTTAGAAGCTTACAGATTTACTGCAGTGATGGATTTGCCTTCCTTTTTCAAGAAGAGGAAACTAGTGTTTGTGAAAGAGCAGAAAGAGATCTGTTTCACTGGAGCTGCTTCCAACCTCAGCCATTTTGTGATTCTGTTCAGATGAATCGTTGTTCAAGACCTTATTTTCAAGCATTGACTTTTGGTAGCAGCGTGTGCACGTTGCTCTGCCTGCATGTTCTGCGAGGACCGTGTTTCTTGCGGAGGGAAGTTTGCCCTTGATCTTTGTGTGTGGTAGAGGGAGTCCCAAGGATAATCTTGAAAGCAAGGACAGGGATGTTTATTGTTAATGAAATTTGAAAACAGTCACAAATCGATAGGTTTATACTTATTCGGAGCTAGAATGCTGCAACACAAGGCAAGTCTTCTAGTAAGGTTGATGCTGACACTGGACTTCAAGATTCTCCTGATTTGCTAAATTTATATAATCAGAAGTAGATTTTTTTGTCTACATTTGATCTGAAAGCATCAGAAAAAGACTGTTTTTTCACTATAGTAGTGTCCAGCAAAGAATTTCATATTACATTAGTCACTTTTGGAAGTTCGTATTTTTTGCCACTTTCTTTGGCTTTCTCTGCTAATTAATTTCTCAAGTTTCCTTCTTTTTTTTTTTTTCTTAACAATAAAGACTGCCAATTTTCAGTTAAAACATATTGTTTTCATTTCCCTAGAAAAATTCCTTGTACAGTCCCGAAAGATGTAAAGTGTTCCAGTGTGATCTTACCAAAGATGATCTTACAGAAAATATACCAGCAGGCTCTGTGGATGTTGTCACGCTTATATTTGTGCTCTCTGCCATTCATCCTGACAAAATGCACCTTGTCCTGAAAAACATTTACAAGGTAGGCAGGGACGGCTGATTTTATAACCTTTAATGCACTTTTATTCATTTTGACTGTAACGTACAATTTTATTTTGGAAAAAAAAAACACTTTTTAATGTTGCTCTTTAATTATCACTACATTCTCGGCAAGCATTTAGCCAGCTTTTGGAATTATGAGGATTGTAGTCCGGTTAGTCTAGCAAATACCATCAACATAACAAAGTGGTAACTTGGTTGCATGAATTTGGTGCTAGTTGTATAGTACAAATAACATTTTCAGTTTAAGATCTGAATGAAAGTCCATCAAAAGTGCCTTGTAGAGGAGGCAATGACCTGTGATTAGAATTTTAAACCTGTTTGATCTGTGTGATTTAGAAATGGGCTGTTCACAACTACTAACCTTAACCCAGCAATACTCACCTTCCTGGGCTGCCTTGTAGTTGATAGACGGGGACTCATCTGGGGGTATCTTAAACCACATGAATTGTGGCTGTTATAAATTTCCTTGTCTATATAGCACAGTTTTAAAGCTTCTGATTTCTTTATAGAAGAGCAGCAAAAAATCTCAACTTGCAACTAGTTTTCCCAGGATCATTCGTTTGCATATCTTATGTATTAGGATACTTTATCTCATTTATATATGCATATATATAGATTAAAATGTCAAAATCCATTTACTTTATTAAAATATATGTGTCTTATGTAACAGGTATTAAAACCAGGCAAATGTGTTTTGTTCAGAGACTATGGGCTGTATGACCATGCGATGCTCAGGTTTAAATCTGGCAGCAAGCTTGGAGAAAACTTTTATGTTAGACAAGATGGGACAAGATCATATTTTTTTACTGAAGGTAAGGCCTGTTGTAGATTTGCTTTCTAGGCTTCTTGCAGATTGTTTTCCTTGTTGTTGATCTTCTGTTCAAACCTGCTTCACAGAATTGTTACTATGTCTGTAGAAGTTTTATTTTACCTGGGTGAATTGTTAAAATTTAATATATCTAATTTGCCATCTCCTTCTGGGACTTCATTTGCAAGACTGACAAGACTTTTAGCACTGTTATTTGCACGTAAAGAAGCTTCTGAACATTATGTGCCAAGAACAGTGACTTATGAACTTCCTGTGTTTCAGCCATTGCTTATGGAAAGGAAAAAGAAAAATGCTGGGTAAGAGATTTGATCAGCTTCGTCAGGCAGCTAAGCACTTCTCTTGCCACTGTCCTTTTCTGGAAGGTTATTCCTGGCATGCCAGATGGGGGTGTGCTGATGAAGTCCATGACTTTTACAGCGGAATCATGACTCGCGTGCTGAGGAGCTTGTGCTGAGAGCACGGCCTGGCTGCTGTCGCTCTCTGCTGTCCTTTAGTCAAGATGAAGTAAAAAGCATTGCCAAGTGATTCAGGATTTGAATGGCTTTTCATGCAGTGTTTAGAGTGCTGTAGGAAAGAAGGAAATTGTTTCAGTTTAATGGTGGGGAAATCGAAACGTGGAGGCATGGAGGAATTTGCTTAGGTTCTCACAGTGAGGTGGGATTATAGCTCTTGTCTCCTAACTCCCCATTGCTCATGCTAAACTTGGGTGAAATGTCACTTCCCCTATCCGTTACAGGGCACTGTGCCATAAAAGCTCTGTGTTTGTTTCTGTGGGGCTTTTTGTTCTCACTCGAAGGTAAAATACAGCTGCAGAGGAGGCTGATTTGGAGCCAAGTAAATGTTATTCATATTTTATAATGTAATGTAGCACCTAATTGCTTCTAATATATAAAAAACGTTAATCATGTCCAAACTCTTTCTGTTCTTCATAGGACAATGATGAAATTAAGATAAAGTGGTCTGTTCTATAGCTCCATGGAAGCATTTCTAGAACTGTTATTTGTTGAGTGGTTTTAGTTCTGCATGAACAGTTGGCTCTTATGAACAGAATGGATGCGGCAGGGAAGAAGTAGGAGACTGGTGTTGAAGTGAAATTTTAAAATCCATTTGTGTTGTCTGTTAGACTTATTTCAGAATGAGAAGTTTCTTGCTAGTGTAAATGCTTGAGTTGAAGAAAGAGCTGTGGTAGGAAGAGGGAAAAGAGAGGAAAAAGAAGAGAGAATTAGTCTTATATTCCTGATGCTGGCAAATGTATTACCTTGGGCTGGTTTGTGATTATCTGTTTTTGTCATGTAACGCACATAGATAGGCTTCTGAACAAGTAAGAGCTCCTAGAAGTCATGTCAGTCTTACAAATAAATTGCTCTGCCCCTATTTTTAATCCATATGATTGGTTTCATTTCAGTTTTTATCATATAAATGTTGCTTAATGCTTGAGACCTTCTTTGGTCTGGTAGAATCATGATCTCCCCTCATTCCTGCAGTTTGCTCTTAGTGCTGTTCTTTGTTTGTTAGTGGGGACAATAAATACACCAGTAACTGCTGAAAAGGATGATTTGAGTGATGCCTGTTTACAGAATGCCTGGCCTCCGAGATCAGTACCCATCTTTGGCCATGGCAAATAATCCTATTTCCCACTGTTTGAAATAGTTGTAAATTACAGGGGGAAGGCATATTTGTAATTCTGACTTACAAGGAAGCTGCACATAGCTCATAGTGAGATTTCAGTAGCTGCACCATCCAGCTCAGTGTGTTTGTATACTGCCCTGTGGATATGAATCCCACTGAGGTTACAATGTGATTTCATGACTGTCTTAAGTACATATAAGCCTGTGCCACCCTCAGATTGGGTGGTCTTGTCTCACCTGACCAATGTGTTTCTTCTTTTGCTGTTGAGGTGTCCATAATCACAAAGTCAGCCATTTCAGCAAGCTGATCCACCTGAATATGGAGAAAAAAGTGAGGACTTTTGTTCCTTCTTCTTAGCAGGTAGCTGAAGTTTTGAGTGGCTTAAAATTACTGTGGAGTCACCCACTAAATAAATGAGACCAGGTGCAGGAAGGGAATGGGAATGATTAATAATCAACATGACAAGTCAACAACATGGACAGCCTGCTCTGTTCTTTAGGTCACTCCACTCATGAGCCCTTCTGTCTTCCGTAAGTGAGATGTAGCTTTAGAGAGATTTTCTCCTTCATAGGAAATACCTTGAGTTTGATACAGTGTGAGCTGGGTACCACCATTCCTGCCTTGCCATTTGGTCCCTTCTGCTGAGCTGTGGCACACAAAGGTCTGGTAACCTGGTGTGATGCTCCCCCTCAGGCAGAGATGCTGTACCAGGCTGGTTCACCTTTGAAATACTTGAAATAAGTGAAACTAGCTGCACTAAGTGAAAATGCACTGAAGTTGCCCACAGGGAGAGTGAGAAGGCTCACGGTGAATAAGAGATGTGGCAAGTTTGGGAAGCTGAACTGAGTAATTAGCTTTAGGCTCAGTTTTGCAGGGTGGCATTTCCAAGGTTGAAGTGTTTTGATTTCCTTCAGTTCAGGTGCAGCAGCCTGTCTGCACAGAGCAGCTCGAAATGTGAAGGCCTGTGCGTTGGTTTGGTTGTTTGTTTTCATACTCCTAACACACAAGCACACGTGTTCCTGGGAATTCTCCCTGGTGTTTTAAAAACAGCTTAAATGTAATCTTGCATCTTTTTCTTATTCTCTTTCAGAGTTCCTGTTCCAGCTCTTTACGAGTGAAGGATATGAGCAAGTGGCCAATGAATATGTGCAGCGAGAAACTGTGAACAGGAAAGAAGGCTTGTGTGTCCCAAGGGTGTTTCTTCAAGGCAAATTTCGGAAGCCTTTGGAGAAAACAGAAGTTCTTGCTGACTAGCAGCAGCACTGCCTGTTTAAAATGGAAGCTGGCACGTTGTTTTTCCTTGGCTGTATTTGCTAAACCAGAAATGGCTGCATCCAGTCTACCTCCTGTTGGTTTTCGTTTTCAGATATGAAATATGAATGTTAATGTTAATGCTAATTCAATTTTGAGGTGGTTTAGTAAGCACACAACCTGATGAATGTCTGTATTCCTGTTTTTAAAGTAAATCCTGGACAGAATTGTTGGAGAGTCAGGCAAGGCAGACAAACATGGCTGATTTTTTTAAACTTTAATAATTATTGCTACTTCTGTTTTATTAAAAATATTTTGAAATAAATGTTCTTTGTTTCTTTTTACCTGTGTTTACTGTAGGCCTCTCTATCTTACTATATTTTGTCTACTTTCATAGGACTTCTGAATATAATTTCTCAAACACAAGAATGATGCAAACTCAGTGAGTGGTGTTATATAAGCTGTTCTGTATTTGGTATCTTTTTAATGTGCTCAGCAATTAAGTATGCTTGCACGTGTTTATATTTTAAATATAATGCTTATTTATATGATTTCATGCTTGAAGGAAGCTGTTGAAGGATCACGCTGTCTTTTCCCCTAATTAACTTCAGATGTTTGTCATTTGCTGAACAGAAATAGTTGAGGTTGTGAGAGGCAGTTTCCCACTTGGAAATGCAATTAGTGAGTCAGAAGCGTGTTCTCCGTGTGAAGTGTGCTCAGCTGCCACGTCCCGGGGCAGAGGGCTCCATTCTCTTGTGCATCACCGTGAGGGAAAGTGTTGATCTTTACCTTGCCCCCACTTTGCAAAAAGGAGCCCTGTTGAAGCCATCCCTTATGGCACTCGAGCCCTCTCACAAAATCGACTGCTCCGAGGAACTTGGTCCTCCTCCTTCTGCAGCCCTGGTACTTTCTACTGCAGAAGCCCCTGCTTTTTCTTGGGTGATGTCTCAAAACATGCCTGCATGTCCAGCCTGTGTTTTGCACAGCTACGGAAATTCAGAGGGATCTGTTGACTCATGCAACGGATTGCCCTCAGCTTGTGTAATGTGCAGAAGTTGCAACAAGGGAAATCCCAATTAGATATTAGGAAAAAATTTTCTCTGCAAGATGAGTCAGGCATTGGTTCAGGTGTCCAGGGAGGTTGTGGAACCTCCCTGGAAATATTCAGGAATCACCTGGGCAAGGCCCTGAGCAACCTGCTCAAAGAGGCTCTGTTTTAATTGTCTTCCAACAATGTGATTCTGTGAGTGAGGCTGTTGTTCACAGGCCTGTGCTGCTCTGTGCTGCTTGCCCATCCAGTTGCACGGGTCTGATGGGACAAAGGTGAGTGCTTGCGGACAGCACACGAGCCACTGCATGTGCAGCTCCGTTTCTGCAGTCTTCCTCTAGCTGTGTGCGTGTGGATGGAAAGAGCTGGTAGGTTATGCAGCGTAAAGCCACCTTATACCAAGATACTTGTCAGGATTTTGTGAAAAAAAATGGCTCTGTGAGAGGTCTTGCTCAGCTGATAAGTTTCTGAACGAGTTTGCAGCAGGTCGTTGCATTGCATCAGGGCTCCACAGATCTTTTTGCTTTGGCACCGTGAGCCCTAAAGCTGCATTTATTGTATTTGTGTCATCAAACTCTGGCTTTGGAGGAAAAAGACTAAGCCACGCAATTTTCCTAACAGCTTTTGCGGATGGTTATTACGTGACATTTCTTCTTCATAGAGAGCATCATCCTGGGGATTTATAAATTGTTGACTCCTGCTGTGCAAGCTGTTAGCACTTTCTGCCACACCAATAATAAATGGCTGGTAACATTACAGTAAATGAAAAAAGTATATTAAAAAGGGGTTTAACACTGAGAGCACTTTTACAATCTGAACAATGATCATTTTGTGGCTTCTCCTAGTAAATGTTCAGCTCTAGCACTGCAGTTCTGCCGTAAGTGAACACAGCCTGAGCTCTCATGATGTGGGCCTTTCAGCCCTGCAGCACCGAGCACCTTGCAGGGCTGGCGCTAGGTTCTTTTTTTCTGAATATACAGAATGTGACACACAAATGAGACCCAAGACTTGCCCTGTTGCTTTGGCATATGACTCTCAGCCTGTGCAAAGGCAAGTGCACCGAGCTGCAAGCATCTCAGGAAAGGAAAGTGGTAAAATAAATTAATAAGAAGGTTTGAGGCAACCCAATGCACTCAGCTGCAGCCAGCAAATGGCTTCTTTATTTCTTTGCACAGGGCTGAATATTGCCTGAGCAATAATATACATTTTTACTGTTGCAGCATCACTGTTTCTGCTTGGGGAACTATTACTGCTGTCTGTGCTGCAACACACTCAAGGGAGAGCGCGAGTGTTTATTAATATTTTTGTTCTCATTCGGTCTCCTATCCAGCCGGGCCTTGCATTGACCCCCTGCCACAAAGCCCCTCCGCTGCAGCTGGCAGAAGGCAGAGGTTGCTTTGGGGTGAATGGCTGCAAAGGCCTAACGGGCCCCTCTCCCTCTGCTCCCGTGGGCTCCGTGTTAAGCTTTGGGGAGAGGGGTGACTTTAAGGAGGCCTTGCAGGGACTGATGCAGGAGCTGTTGGGATGGAAGCAGCTGTTGCAATGTGGAGTGACGTGGATGCACTCAGACCCCTGCCCCAGGCCACCCACGTTTGCAAACCTCGTACCTAGAATCCTTTCCTGAAGCGCTGTCCTTAGGAAGGCCGTGTAAACAGCATCCAAAGGACCCTGCTCCTCCCCTCAAAAGAAAAGAAAAAAGGACATACTGAGTCATCTTCACCTTGCAAGGACATGATATGCATTGTATGCTTGTGTGCATACATGCTCATAATCTTAAGCTTATGAGGAACGATCACAAACCATTTCATTTGGAAGCAACTGTTTACTAATTATACGTCAGCAAAAATAGTACAGGCTCTGGGGTGCAGTAGGTTCAGAATATGACTGTGTTTGCACTTTGTAATGTGGTTTCATTTATTAGCAGCAGGCAGATGGCAAGCCCTGACTGTGGACAGGAGCACAGGGGCATCTCTTGAAAAGATAGAGCCAGGTGAGATGTCTAATAGGAGAGCCTTTGGTTTCACGCCTGCTTCCCAAGCTGAAGCAACCTCTACCTATTCCTGGTACCATTTGTTGTGTTTACAGCAGGGAGAAAATACTGCTGCTGTGAAACTGAGGGAGTCGAGGATGCAAGGAAACACATGTGTGGTTTTTCAAGAGATTAGTGATTTCATGTGCTTCTGCTTAAATGATCCCAGGTTGAGCAATTACCAGTCTCCAGCAAATGTTAGGCTTCGTCCTTTGAAAACTTGATTGCTTTTGGAAGTCTTGGCCAAAGATGCAATAGTGACTAAACGTATGCCCCTAGAACACATTAAGTAAAGGTTTTGAAAAGCCACTGTGTGACTGAGGACTTGTTTGGTTTTGTTTTTCTCAGAATTTATACTCCACAATCACATCAGTGCTTTTCAGTGTTCCCACCATGCAGCATCTGTGCTGTCACATCCTCATCCAAGCGGGATGTGTCCCTCCAGCTTCAGCTCTGGTTTCCAGCACTGTGGTGACAAGCAGACTTAGTGAAAACTTGGAGAAAACTTGGAGGCAAAAGTCAAGGAGCAGACAAACAACAGGCACAGCCTGATCGCCGTCCAGGCTCCACTACCACCAAGCGGTTTGCTGGCATCAATCTCTCTGGACCCTTGAATTGCTGAAGTAGGCTTTGAATGCCAGAAAAAGCTACTCTTCGCTGAGGCAATGCTGTCTTCATGTGTATGGGACTGTTGTGCATCTATAACTTAAGGATTTTGAAGATATGTTTTGTTGGCTGTATTTTTTGGGGTTTTTTTTTTTTTGGTTTGGCTTCAAGTTTTCATGGGAAAGTCACATTTAGTTGGAATATTTGCCATCTCATTTCAAACAGAAGCTTTTTTTCTTTTACCAGACCTGTTGTTATGCTAAGACCGGAGCATTTAACAAGTAAAGGGGGAGGTGGCAGGGGCAGAGGTCATCTTCTGCACAAATAAAATCAGTGAATCTTTTCTTATTGTTGCCCTCTTAGTTCATGCAAGTTCCATGAGAATCTAGGAATACCTGAGGAAATCACAAACTCATTACCACTATGTTTTTCCAAAGGTAGGATGAAACTTGAAATCCTGTTCGACCTGTTAGCACCTGCTAGGAAAGAAGTGCCGGCTTCAGCACCCTCTCACGTTCATCATTCTGGGTGCTCTGCCCTGTCCTTCAGGATCTGGCCCCGGGGAGCATCGAGGGTGTCACCTCTTGGCTGGATGGATGTGAATCACTCACTGGGAGTTCAAAAAAAAAAAAAAAAAAAATACAGGTGTTTTGGACTCAGCCTCTTACAGTCAAGCAGCCTCTTTGTGCCAGTGGCTATGCCGGCACGGTAAGCTGAGAAGAGATGGAGCTCCCATTTTGAAGTAAACTTCCTGAAACACCCAGGCTGATACAGAACCAGGGTATATTTGAGAAATACTAATGATCCTTTCTCTTCCAAATAGTCTTTCTGCTACACCAAATATACTGGCCAATATTAGCATGCCATGTTAGTCAAGAGACTCTTTCCAATCCACTAAATAAATGTTTTAAAAGAACATAGCTCAAGGTGGAAAGGAATATAAGATCCCAAAATCGAGGGCTACAGGACTGTCTTCAAAAGCAAAGTGAAAAGAGGCTAAACTCTGAGTTTGACACGCGGTGTCTTTCAAAGAAGGATTCTTTCAAAGAAGGCTCTAACAAAGATCACTGCATCCATGTACCCACGGCCATCTCTGGAGACCCAGCCTGGGAATGGGTGCTGTAGGCACAAAGAATAAAAGACAGTCTCTGTCCTAAAAGTCTGTTTTGCAAGATGGGCAAAAAAGAAGGAAGGAAAGAAGGAAGGATGTTGTCACATTTTTATGAGACATTTACCCTGTTTCAAAAGTAATTTACTATGAAAATGTGACTGATGAAATGATTTACCAAGTTCTGGTTCATTAGCTAGATAGCAAGCCATCTTGCTGTAGAAACGGTGCTCTGGTAACAAGAGAGATCAGCTCTGGAGAAAGGGAACACAGCTCCCGAGCGGCCTGGTGCTGTGACTGGAAAGAGGGAGACAGTGACCTTGGAGTGAGAAGAGGCACTAGGAGACCAATAACGGTCTTTGGGGTGTGATCCAAGTCTTCCTACTCTCTCTGTTACCAAGTTTTTCAAAGACAATGAGATAAAGAAGGAACCACAAAGGTACCTTGATGAACAAAGGGTCAGGTAAAAGCAAGATATAGTAAAAAACAGCCAGTTGTTGGAGCAAAGTCAGTGGGAAACCTTTGCCTGGCTGCCTTGGGAGCCACCACAGCTCCACGATGGCAAAGGGAAGTGCATGGCAGCAAGGGAAGCCCAAGGCATCCCTCTCTTTGCTGATCCTTGGTGTTGGGAAAGGAGGAGCCGTCGATACGGTCAATCAGGGAGCAGGTGCCAAGAGCAGAGACTCTAAAATATTGATGTGATGGGAGGTGGTAGTGCTGCTTTTTGCCTCATCACTTCTGGTTCTTCCCACCATCCAAACACAGCAAATCCAGCCCTCCAAGCAGCTGTGGGGTGATCTGTATGCCTGGTGGTCTGATGGATTTACAGCATAAGTCTTTTTGTACCAGGTGGTTTTAGAGCAACCTTGCCTTGCACTGCTCTTTGAAGTGCAGCCACAGAAGAAACAATTGGAAAAAAATAAAGTGACTTAGGAAAAAAGTTTCCCCATGAGTGCCCTGTTGTCAAAGTCTGCAGCTAATGCAATATATTCTTTTGAGAAAGGGTAACATTAGGTGTTGTTTCTGAGAGAAAAGGAACAGCTATTCTTACAATCTTTCATGCTGTAAAATAATTTTCTTCTTTCTAGATTCTAGTATGTTGTGAAGCTGCTCTCTGGCCTAGTTGGATACTTAATCTATAATTTTATGGCTCAATGTGGATATTTCATCAATGAGTTACTTATTTGTGCATTTAGTATTATTCTTATTGTCCTCCCTCTGCTGCATTAGGTACAATTTGACTCAAGGGAAGAAGGGTCTGTATTTGGAGCTTTATTCACAAGATGGCACTAGCTACTAACTAGTGCTCCCTTCCTTTTGACTCTTACACTATAAACTGTTGTCTAAACTGTCAAATCTTATGGTAGGAAGAGATAGTAAGGGTTATATCTATATCTAGTACAACTAGAATTGTTATTATATGCAGTTAAGTCTTCCTTTTGCCTACTTAAACCTTGGATCTTCAAGGAAGTAAACAAAAGGTTATTCGAAGCAATTATAGTTGTGTGTTTGAGCTTTACTTGGAGGGAATGAGCTTAGCACGGTCTTGAGGGAGCCTAAGATAAAATCCTATCACTGTTAAAGGCAGCAGGGATCCTAATTGCCTCTACCCACAAGACTATGATCTGCTGCATTAACAGCTTGCAGTTTGTTTGTGTTTTAATTTTGTTTTCCATTACACTGCCATCTTAAGACAATTGCACTGATTGAAGATAGTTGCAGTTCTCCAAGGTTCCTGATATAGTACCATGACGCAGTATTTTTTAAATTCCTCAAAAAACAGTAGACGTGTTTCTCTTCACTTGACCTGTTCCTGTTTTCTTCCGCTTTCTTTTGCTTTGTGTATGAGCTGTTCCCCAGTCGAGCTGCTGATCAAGCGGAGCTGCAGGGGATGTGCTTGACGAGAGAGGCTGTCGTGCTCTCATTAATTCCTGTGCTGAACTCAGCTGTGGTTCAATTTTTGCCATTTTATAGTCTTTCCGATTCCAGTAGTCCCCATCTTGTCTCCCAGTACACTCTCCTCACTTCAAGGGAAAGAGGAATAATAGAATAAAATGACATTTATCTCCTGCTGCCTTTATGACTCACTTAAACACTGTATGTTTAGCATAATCTGTTGCCAGGCAGCACTAGCAGCTGCATGTAAAACTGTCTCAACTGCATTTTACGCAACAATAATTCTTTTAGATATTTAACATTTGGATTGTTTAAATGCTAGTCATTGGCCAGTGCAGAAAACGATTCATAAAAAGCCGCTCCTCTCCATGCTTTGCTTATACTTTCTATTCTTTATGTAGGACCAGCTTATCCTTGCCTTCTGCACAAGTGAGTGGGATCCACCACTTCCAAAATAAGGAGCTCAATGGCAAGTCATCTTAAAGCAAAACTTATCACCATGAAAAGCATGGAGTTCCTAACATAGATGCTTCCTCCCCAGTGATTGACGGAAGGTGGAAATGGAGCAGACAGGCAGCAGCTTTTCCCAGCTCGCTATTCCCAGCTATTCCCTCTAAATAACAGCCCTAGCATGCAGCGGTATTTGCTTTAAATAACTTTGTGTTTGCTTTCTTCAACATTCAAGGTTGTGTGGAACTAACTGGCATGTCAAGCAGAGGAGGAGTGTTGCAAAGGGCTCTTGCTGCTGTCACCCTTTTCAGGTCCGCTTCCTTCCGGCTCTTTCTCCAAGCCACTTGCCTGTCTATTAGGTCTTGACATGGCCTTCCTTGCTCAGAGCCTTCTTATTTATCTTTATTGTTCTTCTTATTTATTAACTGACCCCTACAAAATGCTGAATTGCACCATCAGTTTCTACTGACTTGGTGCAAGAACCACAGTCTTTCACAGGATCGGACTTTGGGATGCTTTGAGGAAAGATTGCTTGGGGCAGGGCTGGGGAACTGAAAGGCTGTTTATGCATGGCTATAAAAGGCACAGAATGAGAGCATTGGACGTTGTAAATATTCTGCTTTATCTTCACACCATCACTTTTTTTCCGTGATTCCCACTGGGTGGAAGTAGCAGTCTCTTCTCTGCAGTGCTTGCATCAAGACAAGTGCCGGGGCCAACAGCTGCACGGCCTGAGAGGGGCTGCAAAGCCTGGTGCCTTTGGGAGGCTGGACGGGCCTGGCACGGGCTCGATCGGAGCGGAGCGGAGTGCTGTGTGATGCTCGTGCCAGGCCAGGCCCAGCAACCACCACTCACCCACCCCATAATAATAACCCTATTGTAACGGAGGAGGGAAACACTCTGTGTGGGGGAGAACGGCAGGGCTAGAAATGCAGCCGAGCTGCTCTGGAAACACAGAGGCCGAGCGAGGCGCCTCTCTGTGCGGCGCTGCGGTTGCCCTCTTGGCGCGGGGAGCCAGCCAGAGGGAAGGTGTTTGTGGTGTTTTTGTGTCTGGCAATGGCCCTTTGTGCAGTGCTCGCCGCCTGTCAGAGCTCTGCCATGAGCTGTGCACCACAGAGAGGTGAGAGGGGGGATATTCTGCTCCTAATCCAGCTGTACAAATTGGAAGAGGACACCAAGGAACCAGTTTTTCTACCTGTGGCGGTTAACATAGGCCCCGATGAGTGGCCATATGCTGAGTGGTGTATAAGGCAAAGCAGACAAAGATTATCAGGGAATACAAAACTGAAATAGCTCAGGTACAATTTTTATATGAAGTTTATGGAGGATGAATGAGTGTTCACTGCTGTGGGTATAGTACAAAACGCAGACTGCAGTAGTAGCAGTGCAGAGGAGAAGGGCAGGAAAGCCAGAGCTCAGAACGGGGCTCGGAGGAGGCCAAACGTGGCTCCGCACAGACCGTGTCTGACACGGAGCGGGACAGCGCGGCGTGTGAGCAGGGCCCAAGCGCCGCCGCTGCGGGAGGGACCTGCCGGCACCAGCAGCCCCTGCCGAGGAGGGCTGCAGGGCACAGCGGCTCCTGCTCCGCTGCCCTGCAGCCTCTAGGACCTGTGTGAGTGCGGGGCTGGCCCCTGGGCCACCAGCTCAGCTGCCCTCAGAAATCAGCGTGGAGCAGTGCTGATAAGCTCTGAGTTGTGTCTGTTTGGTCTTGAGTGATGACGTGGGCTCAGTAGCTCACTGTTGTGACTTGCTAAGGGGTGGGGTGAGATGTGGAGGACAGAAACTGGTATTGGAACTTGGGACTTAGCAAGTCTTTAGTCCCTTCACATGGATATACTCATTAGAGGAGCAGGGCCAAGTGACTGAGAAAAGGATCTGAGGAGGTTTCCACAAACCAGGAATCTTTCTTACTCAATACAAAAAAGAGACACTCAAGATGTTCCATAATTCACCCCCAGTCAGACTAAGACAGGCAGATTCATTGTAGAGAGAATCACAAAATCAACAGAAAGGCTGGCAGAACAAGAACAGATCCCCATTTGCTTGTTATTGCAGGAGAGGATAAAAAACACAGGCTGCATATAACTCCAGTTTGCCATTTGTATGTACTATACATTTCCCTCCTTCTCTGCTTTTATCATCTTCAAATTACAAGTGTCAGGGGCAGGTTAGCCTACCTGTATGTTTATGTGGTACTTAGAACAGTGGAACCTAAATTTGGACTGGATCTACCATGCTTTCCTCCCCTCCCATCTTATTTATTACTTACAGAAGACAAGCTCTACAGGCAAATGTTCTGGCAAGAGCAATGCCACTGCTGGTCCAAATTGCAGCTGTGCTGAGGCCTCCCTTGCGAAGAGGATGTGCTGGAGGAAATGACTTTATACTCTCCATCGTGCTATTTACTCCTTTTTATATCCTTATTCAATGCATCTTTGTTTTTTATTTTAATTACTCGTTGTTTCTATCGAGCGCTAAAGAACACGTTGACAATTCAGATTATTTTTCCTGTATGAGCTGTTACAGCCTTCTCTGTCTCCTCATTACACTGACTATTGAGTTCAAATAGTTTCACAGTTCTCTCCACGAGCAGATATACAGTGTATGTGACACTCACCTCTTTCCTTTAGCCATTTCTTCCCACCTTGGTGAGCTCTGAGGCTGCTGATCCTAAACAGCATGAATTGAATCGTGAGCCTCAATGTGATGCAGCCGGGCTGAGAAAATCCCACGGAAAGTGAAGACTTGGTGCATGGGAGGCTTAGGCTGTATTCTTTTCATCAGCCAGACAGCCAAGAGGTGCACATATTCTTGCAAAACCAGCACATGTTCCCTGCAGACCAATGGTCAGAACCTCTCTGTTTTCCAGTTTGGAGACAAGAATATGTTTATTTAATGATTGCTGGAATGTGTAGGATTCTACACATTCCATCGTATGTCCAGCATCTTCTAGCATCTCCATCAGCAGAGATGCTAGAAGATCTGCTCTCTTCCAGGAAGCTGTGCAGGACCATAGGTGACTAAGTGAACTGTGGGGCAGAAACAAAGAAACCTCCTACTGTTCCTGTCCAAGCAGTTTCTCATTGTACCCTATAGAGCACAGATTTCCGAGGGAAATAATTTGTCTTCCTACCACGTGCAAGAATAACTATTGTTTATTGTGGGAAAACAGTCTGTAAATATGTAACTTCTGAGGGCTTAAAGTTTATCTCTTGCGTAAGAAAATAAATTCAGGAATTCAGGCCTGGAGTCCAAGTGTCAAAGTTTCCTTTATGTGCATTTCTTAGTAAAATGTAAGCTTAGGAGTGCAGAGAAGTAGGGGGATATGGACTGATAACAGTCCAAAGAGGACTTCTGAGCCCTGAATTTGGCATTCATCCTCATCAGTGTCCAAATTCCTAAAGTTTTGTTTATTTTAAAGCCATTTATTTACTTCGTAGTTAAATTATCACGAATCTAGGAAACACATTAGCCACATACCTGTGTGCAGAGTGCTGCCATCAAAGCCTGATTATAGCAATTTGAAAATCAGATCTTATAAGCAAAATCCGCGGTATCTGTTCTTACCAGGATAAAAAGCAGCACTGTTTTTGAAGAGGAACTGATCTAACTACGCACAGTTGGATACCAATTAGGAACAAATTCTCCCCATAAAAGCACGAGGAGGAGCGAGCAGAGGGCTGTGCAGCCTTTATACAGGAGCTGAAACAATGCCCTTTTCATCCTTATGTTAATCTCGACATATGAATCACAGGCTGTACGATACCTTGAGCACATGCTTTTGGGTGCAGGGAAGATGCATGGAGAATAAACAGCCAAAGGGTGCCGAGCTGCTCTGCAGCCCCAGCAGTGAGATACTGCAATGTGTTTCTTGCAGAAGAAATGCTGATTTTTTTGTGTGTGCCTATTTATGTATTTTAGGTAGAGATCCTGTTTTATCTGGAACAGCTGCAGCTGTTGTAACCCAGTGTGAATGCAGCTATTCATGTAAAAGTGGTGTAGGATATATTGCTGTTTTATCCATGGGGATAAGCTCAGGCCTTGTGCATCCCGCATGAGACTTAAACCCCTATGGCAGCATTGTTCCCTAGGGCAGCATTGTCCCCTAGGACAGCATCATCCCCTAGGGCAGCATCGTCCCCAGCGCTGTCCGGGCTGTGGGCAATTCCCTGCTCATCACAAGCAGCCCAGATGCTGCACCCCGGCTCCTGGTGGCTCTCTCAGCCCCACACGGCACCCAGGGACACATCAGGGCTCCCTTGAGCCCAGCAGGGCTCTGTGGTCGCGTGTGAGCGGCACTGTGATCTGTTGTTGTCACTGTGCCCGAGGGGATGCATGTCCGGTTGTGGTTGCTGCCCTCAGCGGGTAAACACCACCCTGTTCTGCTCCAGACCTCCATCAGGTAAACAGCAGCCCGTTCTGCTCTGGGCCAGCATCTCCATAACCCCGCGGTGGGGAGGAAAGGTGGAGAACCATCCCGCCTCCTCTCGCTCCTGCTGGTATTTACTCGGGCGGGTGACAAGCTGTCATTTTTCCAGCTTGTGTGAGAAGGGACACTTCATCTCCCTTCCCCCTCCTCCAGCCTCGCCAGCATATTTGCTGCCTGTAGTTATAGATTTGTGTTTATTTCCCTAGCAGATGTCACAGTGATTCAAGGCAGAACGTGCTTGGGGACATGATTATAATTGAACTGTTCTCCAGGAAGCGGAGATGGATGTATTGCTGTTTTCCACTTCTCTTACAATGCTAGAGCTTTGCATTTCAGCTCTTTAATTTGCAGCTTTCACTTCACAATTTGCATTAAAAGGAAGCAATACTTGCAACTCTCTTAAACACTTCAGAAGTTCTGCAAAACCAGATATAAATAGCAAAAATATCCAATCTGGAAAAATAACCTGGGTCTGTGCTGAGCACAGTGACTGGACTCTGAATGTCCCTGCAGTGGCACATAACATTTCCAGTGTGTTTTACCCAAGGTGGATGGGATGCAGCCATGCAGCAGCGTGAGGTTGGGCTGGTGCTTCCTGTGTGTTACTTACAGGGACTGTGTAGGGACTGCTTTTCTATTCAGTGCCACTGTGAGCTGATAGTTGCTTGATATTTAGGTGTAAGAAAGTGTCTGTGCGTAATTAATATATATATACATACTACTATATCTACATATATGTGTATATAAATACATGAATCTTATAGCTATTTAAAATAAGGCTAGTTTAAAAAGCAGGCTGCAGTTGCTCACAACTTACAGTGCCTACCTTCTACCTTCTGCCTTTCACTTCTCCCTGCAGTTTGCTAGGGAGAATCTCCCGCTGCTGCAGAAGTGCCCCACGCAGGCTTGGCTTTCTTGCGACAGCACCCCCGGGGCACCACTTCCTCCTCCAGAAACACGAGGTAATTACACAGCTGCTGCAGAATAAAAGGGGAGCCTAAGTGAAAAAGAGCAGGTAATTATTTAGCTGCTAACATGGCTTCTGCTGTGCCACTGCTGGATAGCTGTGTAATCGATGTGCGCTGCCGCGACGTGCAGCCTCCGGCAGCGCCGCTTTGGAGCCTGCGTGCTCTTCCAGGAGCTCCCAGCTGCCTGCTGCTTTCTATCATCACAAGTGGGTGCTTATGCAGAAATACGACTCTCCTTGGCTCTTGAGCAGCCTCCTCAGCACTTGTGGAACCACCCCTCCCGTAATAAGGCTGGCATTAGCAGGGGCTACCACCTTCCCCTGCTGCTTCCCATCCTCAGCACAAAGGAGATGCTGCTCCCTCCCTCCGGAGGGGTTGTGCAGCGTTAAGGCTCTGTGTGTTGCTCATGGATGAGCCTGAGCTCCTTGCTGTGCAGCTGGGTTCTCTCCCCTGCCCGCCATCACCCACGGGCTGCCCCCGAGGGCAGCGCCTCTTTGCTCTCCTTGCACACTCAGCAAAAGCTGCCTAGGAAAATCAATCTCCTCTCCGTCTGCTTGTGGAGGATGTTCCTATCCCTGCATCCCGCTGTGCGTCCCTGGTGCTGGAGATCAGCGTGGGTGCCAGACCGATCGGGAACAGTCTTGGCCCTCATGCAGCAGACTGTGCTCTTGCAGGAATGTCACAGACTGCAGAAATGTCATCCTTAGCTTGCAGCGATCTGTGTCCAGCTGCACGTTAATGTCAGGCTTGCCTGTATCCTCTCAGGCCTGATTTTCCACAGGGCTGCAGCCTTATCTCTTCCTGCTGCCTTGGAGCTCGCCCTTGGAATATGCCCTGCCTCTTAGAGCTGGGAAATGGCCTGTTGGTGCATCGGAGCTGGAAAGCAGGCGCCACGCTGATACGGTCACTGGCTGAGAATAAGGGGACTGTCACCTTGCCTCTCTGTGCCGGCGGAGCGATGAAAGCAGTGACTGGCCTTTGGGGACGGGGAGGGCAGCTACTTTTGAACCCACTCATCTGGGGCCGTTGTTCCCTGTCATGTGTCAAATCCAGGTGCCTTGTGCTAGTGAGCCAGGCATCTTTATAATAATAATAATAATCTGGCCAGCAGCTGGCTCTTGCAGGGACTCCCAAGGTGAAATGTCCTACTTCTGACTCTATACACTCTTATTCAGCAGGATTTCCATGGCACATGCTGTAAAACTAGCCCCTCCCTGGGCTGCAGTGGAAAAGAAGTAAATCCTAGTCTTTCCTAAGGTTAAGCATCATTCTGAGACAAAAATAAAAAATAAAAAAAGGGCATGTGAGTTAAAATAATCTATAGTTAGAGATTTGGGCAAATCTCTAACTACAAATGCTTCACTTAAGCCAGAGCTAGTGGTAAGTGCTGTGAAATAGGTTATATATAAGCACACAAAATCTCTTTGTGAAGGAATTCATCACCATAGCAAGAATTACATTTTTTTTCTATTTTGAAATCTCAGTGAGGTTTTTTAGGACTATTAAGTAAGGCCCAGCTGTCAAGTAGGCAATTCAGATTCCCAAAAGGCCTTTTGCAGAACTAGAGGAATGGAGTAAGAATAAATGATAAAAAAAAAGAAAAAAAAAAAAAGAGAATTTAGAGGAAAGATGAAACAAACAAAAAAAGCAATTCTTGTGCTCTGCCTTTGAAATCTATCATTGAATCTCATCTGACTACCCTTTTGCAGTCATTTAACCTCTTTATATTTTCATTTGCCTGAATTTGTCTAAAAAGTAGGGATAATAATAGCAGTACAGGTCTTCCCTCAGTCTCTCACCCAAGGCTGCTTCTGTTAGCATTCTTTGTTGAATTACTCGTTTTTACCATTGAGGACAGACTGTAGCTAGCCTGGCCTTGGAAAGTAATTTTTATTGGTTTATTGAATTTTAAAGCTCAGCTCTGGAACTTTTCTGCATCTGCTGGTAGAAGATGAAAATTTCTGGTGGTTCTGCTAATAGGGAAACTAAAAGCATATGCTGTAGATATCAGTGAACCTGTTAACAGTAAAAGTTGTCCTTGAGTCTGTAGAGCTCTTCAGTTGACAAGGTCTGAACTACTCAGTGTCACAAGGGTCTGAAGATCCATTTTTTTCCTTGCTCTTGTACAGTTGTCTTGGGCTTCTCAGCCACACATCAATTTGCAGAGGCAATAGGGGTATTCCTTAATCCTCAGAAGTTACAAACCAGGGGGGAGTTTTGCATCATCTTTTTGCCAAACTTGGTCTTTGGCTTCATGTTTCTGTCTCTGTTCCTCTTCCTGATGCTCAGATAACTCCAGCAGCCTCCACTTTATGTATCTGGAGATTCTTCCAAGAGAGGCATCAACAGCAAAGTCCTAGATAGGTCAGGCACCTGTGGGGAAGGGCTGGTGAGGTGTGGGGTAGGTGAAGATCCATCTAAGTATTCTGAGAGAGCACTGTCAGGACTGCATGTTGGCAGTGGAAATGTGAGGAGATGAGAAATGGGCTGGCAGAAAGAAAAGGGAAGAAAAAAAACTCCTGGGGACAGTTAGCAACAAATTCTGCCTCTGGGCAGAATGTGCTCTTGCACATTTCAGAGTGTTCCTGCTTTTGTATGCAGGCAGGATTTACAGCCTTGGGCTTGGGAAGCCAGCGGGAGATGAGTGGATGTGGCACTCACTGTTGGGTTGTGACATGAGGGGAAGGACAGAGAGGCAACAACCGTAATCAGAGCTTCTTAGCTTGGTATATCAAATTATTTGCTAAAACAGGCTCTACCTCACTCCTACACACAATGTGCTTGACTGCTTGATTTTTATATAACAGGAAGCTCTGAAGAGTATGAATTTCTCAAATAGTAGGCAGAGGACAGAAAATCTATTCCTATTCTAATCTATTAATGTGAGGGAGGCAAGAAGGGAGAGGCTCTTTGGCTACAGGAGACGTCACCTTTGCAAAGGTGATACAGATGTTTTAATCTGAATCTTTTATTGAGCTACAGATTTCCATGTGTATAAGGAAGGAGATGTTTGAAATGTAGACCCTGAGAGTCTCACAGGCATCAAACTCAAATTTGTTCAACCGACAGCTCTTTCTGTGAGTAGATACTCCTGCGTGCAGGCACAAGGTAAACAGGCGCTGAGGGGCCTGGTCAGCAAACAAAGAGCAGGATATATATATAAAAAAATGCTATTTCTTCTCTTACTGCTTAGGGGTCAGCCAAGTGTGGTTAGGAAGCAGAGCGACTGTGCAAAGACCTTTCTTAACAGCCTGCTAATGAGGTTTGGTTGCGAATGGGCCTGTGCTTCCCTGTTGGCTGCCGGTCCATCTCTGCAGTTCGGGAGTTCCCATCCCATGGGGATGTCACGCCTTGTCTCATGTTTCTCTAGATGTGGGCTTGGGTTCTGCCTTCTCGCTTAGCATTTCAGCTGACTGTGATGATACTGAGGCCCCGGGTCTCTCTGCCTTTCTAGAACCATCTTGGTCTACCCATGCTCCATATGAAATATTCTCTTTTTCCACGTCTTTCTGGGCCCTCTTGAGCTTTAAAGATCCCTTCTCTCTCCTTAATCAGTTGTCACCTCTTAGAAGCAGGATTTGTGCAGGAAACCAAAGGGAAGCATTTCTGGAGAGCTGCGGCAAAAGGGATCCAATGATGAGAGGTGTCCCTTGGGCTCAGGCATCAAGGCATCAAGGACGTGCGTTTCTCAGCTTTAGAAGGGAGCTATGGGTGAGTATCTCCCTGCCAGTCTGGCAGCGAGATCACAGAGAAGGGAAGGCTGTGGTGAGAGTGCTTTTAGCCCCACAAGGTGACTGCGGGGCCCACGGCACCTGCGTGTGCTCCGAGCTTCGACACCTCCTCAGGGCCGCAGGGCGCGCGGGCCTCCCAGATTCCGCTCCCAGCATCACATTTGGGGTCTGGAGCGGTTTGTTTTGGTGACAAGAGACTGGTGGGGGGGTTATCCCCTAAAACCTGCCAGGAGGATGCTTACTGATAGAATAAAATGGCTGTGGGTATGGGGCAGTATGAATATGAAGCAAAGGCCTGGAAACTCACTACCAGCTAGTGAGTTATTTGGGAGTTATAAAAGGTGCAATTTGGGGTTTCCCCCATTCAGGCGTCACCTATTGCAAAGCTGTTAGGCATGTAGAGTATTTATATGCACTGCACTACTTTTGAATATATTATACATATGTATATGCAAAAATATACGTTATCCTATGTATTGTATAAAGCATAGGTACTAATTTTCAGAATAGTAGGAGAAGTAGCTCATGGGATACACAAATGTATACCCAGTAGAAATTGGCCAAGCAGGTAATTTAGCTAATAATGTTCTTATTTAGTTTTTGAAAAAGATATTAAGATTAGTGTGGTTAGAAAATAGAATGTTAACCTCCTTAACTGAAGCTCCTTTCTTTGTAGCCCTGTGAAGCCTGGAGGCTATCTTTAATCACCTTTAAAGGGTGCTTGTTAAAAAATAAGTTAAATTAAAGGGTGTTTTGGGAAGCATTTCTTTATACATTCCTTGTAGGTGGGGTATTCCTTGTTGGAAGCACGTTCCTTGTAGGTGGGGAAGCCCAGTGTTGTTTGTACCACAGTCCTGAGGCTGGTTAATGTGTCTTTGTGTGCACTGTTTGCATGCAAGTGCATAAAATGATGACATCGTATAGAGTGGGATTAAAAAAAAAAATTGATATTTGGCACTTCTTAAATTCAGGACACAAATGCGATGCAATATTTCTGAGTACAGACGTGGGAAAATTTACTTGAGAAATAAGCAAGAGGAAGTTTTCATGCCAACCCCTTCTAGGAGTTTAATACCTCACATGTGGATCGTGCATGCAGGTTATTTAAAATCACCATGAATATATGTCTTCAAACCCAATTATGTGCCTAGCCGCTTGTCACTGGGGCTAACTCAGGGAGGATCAGATCTTCAAACATACCGTGGATGTGGATAAGAGCCACTTTAGTGTTCACAGATGATTGGAACACGCTCAATGTATTTCTGAAATGCAGGAGAGCAAATGGGGTTTGGATGGTGACGGAGCGATGTCTTCGCTGCACCTTGGAAGATAGCGAGATGGTGACTTTACCTTTGAGTGAAAAGCTCCCTGGTTGGAACTAGGTTTTGGTGTAATATCACAAAAGACAGTGAGCTCACGTGGCCGGTGGGATTACTTCAGTTATAGAAACTACTCAGAGGATTTTGATCCTGCAAATGTGTTTATGGAAGCATATTTGGTGCATACTGTTTTCTTAAGGTTGGGCTGTTTATACCTCTGTGTTGATTTAATGGTAGTTATTTAAAACAGAACAGTAATAGTATTTGAATATTTGGGGCTAGCTGGGAGTACTCTAGCACCACAACAAGAGAAGAAGCATTTCCACAGAAGAAGCGTTTTTCCTCTTCCCTTGGGAAAAAGAGATGCAGGATTCCTAAGGAAAGCTGTCTCTCGGCTGTTTTTTACCACCAAGTTTTCCACAAGCTGCAAATATGTTTTCAGTAATCAAATTTGTGCTAATTAATCCCAAAGCTCTGCTCAATATGGTCAAAAAAAAAAAAAAAAAAAAAACCCAACAACAAAAAGAACACCCCACCACCAACAACAACAAAAACAAAAATTGGAGACAGCAGAACTTGTTTTGAAGGAAGGAGATGCAGCTTGGATTTGCATTCCATTTTCTTGCTTCCAGGGCTTGTGTGGAAACAAGCTTTCAGGGCAAGTGTGAGCAGAAATTTAAGTGCAAGACTAGATTTAAAAGCATACCAAAAAAACTCTTCCCTAAAAAGCATTTAAAACCTAATTTATGAAATATATGTAAAATTACACTATCCATTTCCCTTCAATTTTTCCTCCCTGAATTTACTAATGTGATTAGTACATGTCCCCAAGTGGCTACATGCTGATCACTAACACATACATCTTCCCACACAATTTTATTTAAAATGCCGCTTTTAGTTCCCCAGTAGACACTCAGAAGAGGTAACACCTGATCTACAAAATACCCTCTAGAAATGGAGGGGGAAATGCTTCTCCGTGCCGCTTCCCTAGCAGCTGTTTCATCCTTAATTGCACAGCGCTTGATATTCAAATATTAAATGCTTTGAAACCAGGGGGTTGAGATATTGACACAACAGAAAGTCCAGGCTGTCTCGGTCGGGGCTTTGGGCCGGCTTCGATCGGCCGCTTCCTGCGCGTGTGGGAGGCAGGACGGTCGGAGCAGCCGAGTTGCATTTTCTGCTGGGGGTTTCTGGCTGTTTATAGACATTTGGGGCGACGAGATGACTCACAGCTTGGTGAGGGCAGTACCCAAATGGCATCATCTGCCGTTTGCTCCTTGTGCCAGACCGAGCGGAGCGGAACACGAAGTCTCCCTTCCCGGGATGCCCCTGGGGCTCCGCTTCCCTCGGCACGTGACAGCAGTTCCAGGCAAAACTGCTTCTTGGGGAACAGAAAGAGCTGAGCCGAAAACTAAAAAGAACATTTCATCATGTGCTCTGAATGCTTCTTCTTTCTCTTTTGCTTCAAATATCTCTTGAAGCCGCTTCAAGTGTATATTATCATTACTGTAATTATTATCAATCAATTAATTTAATAAATAAATAATAGTACAATCAAGAAAAAATATTTTACTGGTTATTATTTTATATTTATATTATTTTATGTAGAACAAGGGTCAAAATTAAGATAATAATGACAATAAAAAGAAAATTAAAAAGCAGGGAAAGGAGCGAGGAGAGGGCGTGGCTAATAGGGAGAAGGGGCGTGGCTAGCAGGGAGGGATGCGGCTATCAGACGGAGGGGGCGTGGCCTGGGCGGGGGCGTGGTGGCTGGAGAGAGGGGGCGTGGCCGGGGAGGGGGCGTGGCCGGGCGGCGCGGCGGGCCCGCGGCAGCGGCGGGCGCGGGCTCAGGGCGCGCGCTCGGGGCTCTCGGATTCGGGATTGGGATTGGGATCGGGATTGGGACCGGGACCGCCATGGAGGCGGCGGGACGGCGGGGCCGCGCCGCCGAGGAGGCTCCGCGCCCCGAGGAGGAGGAGGTGGATCCCCGCATCCAGGTGAGCGGGGGGAGGGGGTGCCTTAATTAAAAAAAAATTATATATATTTCCATTTTTAAATTCCAAATTCCTATAGATACCGCTAATACCAACGCATATATTTAAATGCCTCCGGCGGCGGCCGCAGCGCCCGCGTCTCGCCCGCCCTGCGGCCCTTTGTTACCCGCTGCCCCCCGAGGATGTTGCCGGCCCTCCCGGCGGCGCCTTCCTTCTTTCCCCCCGTTTTTCCCCAGCTTTTTATGTTATTTTTCTTTCGGGCCGTGACGGCGCGACCTTGTTGGTGAAACGGGGCTGACGCTGGGGATTTCAGCGGTGGTGGCGGGAGGAGAAACAAGCATTTAATTAAATTAAAGAAGAAAAAAATGAAAGGAAAAGGCGCTGCAATGGAAGGTGGTGTTTGCCTGCTGTCAGTGCCCTGGAAGTGCTCCTTGTTCTGCCCTGGGCTTCAGACAAAGCTTTTCCACCCCCATATCATGCTTTGACCTTTATTTGGTTATTATTATTGTGCTCAGTGTGCTCTGTCTTTCCCGCTCCCCAAATTAACCATATTTATGGGTGTCTGCACCTATATATATATAGATAGATAGATAGGTAGGTAGATGATAGATAGAGGGTTGTCTGCACCTATATATGTGTGTATATATATATATATATAGGTGTCTGCAGATTGACGGCTCTTGCCTGGGCACCATAAGCATGTGTGGACGTTGCCGCAGGGCCCTCTGTGCCGAAATCCCCCTCTGCTCCCCATCCTGCTTTTGGGGGGCAAATCCCCCCAAACTCTGCCTGGCCGTGGAGGCCCTCGCCCCCCGTGCAGTCCCGATTCCAGCGGGCCGGATCCGTGGGTCTGGTTTTGGCCTCGGCTGCTGCTGGTCACGAGGCGCTGCCCCCTGCCCAGCCTGCACGTGCCTTGAGAAAAATGTGGGGTCTTGTTGGCTTGGCCAGAAATTTTGGCCCCAAAATATTCTTTCTGCACTCACTAGAGTCAGGACTTCCTTACCCTTATGGCGAAAAGCAACTGGGCAATTTCTGTACAAGCTTTGGACAACGGGAGCATAAACATTTATCCCCAAAATCCCAGAAGCTGGGAATGAAATCTCTCCCCAGGGGCGAAGAGGGGTTGGAATTCGTTCCTTTTTGGTGGTAACTGTTGTAATCTGATGGGAAGTAGCTGGAACGACAGCCAGCTTGCAGTGTTGGTATCGGGATGGGAAACCTCCAAGGCAGATCCTGCAACGCTGGTTGCAAATTAAATACCAGTTCACTTAGGGACGATTCCTGCCGCCGTCGTAGCATCGCGTCTGGGTTAAATAGCGATATTGGCCTCCGCTCCCCGGGGTTGTTGCTTTTTGTGGTTAGAAAGCCATTAAGGACAAGCGCTGTTTTCTACAACAGCTCCCTCATGCCAGCACCACCTCTGGTAAATATTTATTTAAGGGATTCAACCCCTTGGCTTTTGCCATTGGGAGAGCAAAGCGTTGGCACGAAGGCTGCCCGAATGCATGTGGTCGCGTGGGGTCCTGTGGACTCGCTCCTTGTAAAATGGTTTGCCAAAATCCA
This sequence comes from Nothoprocta perdicaria, assembly GCF_003342845.1. Lineage (NCBI taxonomy): Eukaryota > Metazoa > Chordata > Aves > Tinamiformes > Tinamidae > Nothoprocta > Nothoprocta perdicaria. The sequence goes on from NW_020455644.1 coordinate 4,379,167, forward strand.
GGGCAGGCGCCTCCTTCCCGCAGTCCTTGTCCCGGTCGCCTCCTGCGAGATGAGCAGCCTTCCCCTACCCCCTTGCAAAGGGCGCTCGGTCCATGGACAAGCCAGAAAGGATCCTGCCCTGGGTTTATTATTTAATAACCAAGCATAGGCCAGGGCAGGAAATGCGCTGCCTTAAAATAAATCTTCAGAGCCTCTACTTAGGTGGAAAAATAACCAGAGCAGCGTGAAAGGCCAGTGGCAATAGTTGATCTAAATGCCTTGAGTTTTCCTTTTTTCACTGAATTTGTAAGCTCAGCCTCTGCGAGCTTTCCAGGGGGTCCTGCCTTATAAATCTTAGCTTAATGCTAAGCTTCTCAGATTGCTTTTTTCTTCCTTGTTTCTCACTGTCTGTTTGGCTTTTTCTTTCTTTCTAGGGGGAACTGGAGAAACTCAATCAGTCCACGGACGATATCAATCGCAGAGAGACAGAACTGGAGGTACAGACTTCCCTCCATCCTTTCCTTCCCTGTGTGCGTGCTGTGGCTGTGTGCGGCAGGACAGCATTTCCCTTAGCAGCCCCCGCTCTGGCTGGTTCCATCCCAAGGGATAATTTGGCAGCCAGGAGCTGGTAGATAAATTTCCAATGTGCAGGCTGTGGAGCGACGCTGACAATGTGAAAGCCGCAAGCGGAGCGCTCAGCCCCCCGCTGCCAAGCACTGTTTTTAGCTTCTGAAACTAAACTTAGCCAAGTTCTGTTCTAAGTGTCCCTGGTTTAGGTTCGTGATCTTAGGCAGCGAAAGTGCCTTTGGTTAAAACGTTTTTAATCATAGGGTTACGAGCCAGGCTCTTCCCAACTCTGTTGTTTTTACTTGGCGGTGTTTTTTTTTATTATTATTTTTGGTCATTGCATTCTCCATATGAAAGGTAATTAAAGGAAGTTGGAAAGGCAAAGGAATTGAAAGGTTTGTGAGTCAAAGGAGAAGGATTTCTTGGGCATCTGAAAATCCCCAAGAGTAAGCTTTGCAGAAGTTGCTTCTAAAGCCCCAAATTTGAGCATGTAGTGATTGTGTGGTTACAGGAAAATTATCATGAACAGCTACTTTGTATTCAAAGTAGCTATAGTAACATTTGAAATTTCAAGGGAAGTATTTTAAATAGTGCACTAGAGCACATTGAAAGAGACTGCAGTGGTGAATATGATTAAAAAAAAAAAAAAAGTCCCCCTATATTTATTCTGCATCTTAAAAATGCCAAAATCTGTGTTGATTTTTAGATCTGGTTGCTGATGGCTTGAAACCTACCGGGCTGAATTGTGCCAGTGGGATAAATCCTGAGATGGGTACCTGGCCATGGGGTTTCCAAAGGGTTTGGGATGTGTCACCTGCTGCCCCGAACAGAGCCGGGACAGGCAGTGGGGTCCCCGCTCCTGTGGGGACTCTGCAGCCCTTCCTGGCGGGACTGAACCCTGCTCTTTCTTCACTCCTCACTTGTTTCCCTTTTCCGTCCTTGTCCGCACGTAGATGGCAGTGAATTTATGGGCGAATAAACTTGATGGAATGGAGGACTGTTTGTTATGCAAAATGAAGCTGTATTTCAGCAGCAAAACAGTTCAGTGCTGCTGAATTTTATGAAGGAACTTTAAAAAATATATATTCCACAGGATCTGTTAAGTTCTAACAGTCGCAATTTAATGGTTTCCAGGTTTCTTCAGGAACAGTGCTGCCTTGACAATATATCTGTCTTTTTCAGTCTCCTTATTTCATGCTGAGGTACTGAAATCGAAAGATAATGCTATGGATAGTTGCCTGGATTTCATTAATCTTGTCATAACCTGGCATTAAGAGTGTATTATGAAGCAGACGGAATAGTAATAATAATGCAAATGCAGGCTCATGGCATAAGTCCCAGTGACTAAGATGGGACTTCACAGCTTGCTTGAAATTATTTATACGCTCAAGTGTTTGTGGTACCTGGAGATTTGTAGCTACCCTGCATGTGACACGTGCAGCTCCAAATGCCAAAGTGCTCCCATGTCTAAACACACCAACACCTCTGCAAGAGGAAGTCTTTGCCCATTAGCTTTTCTTTTCTATTTATTTGTTACTGCCTACCTCACCTAATATAAGAAATACTTGCAGATAAGACAGAAAACAACCATTTATATGATGCTGTCTGCCTCTGTTCTGCTCAGGTCTGTAGGTAGTAATTACTATAAGCAGTACTGGATGGAATTAAATTGTAAGGTCCTAGATGGTGTGTCTCTGTGAATGTTTCTTCGCTTTTCATCCAAAATCCATCCAAATTGGGTTGAAGCCAGTTTGTGGTATCACACAACCGCAAATTGTTCACCCATAAAGATTTTCCGTATTTTTGATCTGCTCCAATTTTGAAGGAGCAAGGCCAGCTGGTATAAGCAAGCCTTAATTTACCTGTTAAGTGCTTTTCTAAATGGACTTGGAATTTTTATAGACGAAAGACATTTTACAAAAAAAAACCCTCTTCCATGGTTAGAAAAAAGCCAGTGTTCACACTATAAATAAGGCTTGCTCTGCAAAGCAGCCTTCCAGAACTAAATCCAGAACTGGGGAGGAGGAGTTTGGAATTGAGGCAGTTCTTCAAAGACCTCTAGAGCCCTTGAATGCTGCTAAAAATGTGGGCCCCTGGGAAAACCCTGTTGGGTTTGCATTTGGAAATTTGTTATTTTGACTCTTACTAGTTGCTTTAGTTACCATTTCCTCGCTTGTACTGTTGCTGCTATTGCAGAGTATTTCATTAGGAAAAAGATTTTTTTTTTTTAACAGACAATGGAGTTATATTTATCCTGGTCTTGCATTATTATTTCCTTTTTTTCCTTATTATTTTCCTTTTATTTATTATTTTTAGTCCCTGATCATAGTTAAAACCGTAACAGAGACACAGACAGGCTATTTCCAGGAAAGTAGTAAGCAGCATCTTGTGGTATTGCTTTGTGGTCCACACCTTTTCACCGCTGAAGCCTCTCAGAATAATCTCAAAAAGTAACCAGAGGGTTTTATTTCTGTGAAGGAAATTCAGAGAAAAAAAAAAAGCACCCAAAATACATGTTTTTGTGACTTGATGTACTGTCTGATAAGCAGGAAGAGTAACTCTGCAGTGTCTAAATGCTGTGAGTGTGTTTGGGACCTCCTGTAGCTTTGCAAAACTGGATTACTGAAAGTCAGGTCCCACTGACAGGAAAAAAAAAAAGCTGCAGGTGTTAAACGCCTCTGAAAAATCAGGCTTTTATTCTCTGTGTTTGCAGGTTCACATCTGAAAATGGAAACAGAAGTGCTCTTCTTACCGAGTGGGAATGTTATGGAGCTAAATCGGGGGATGCTTCTAGGATTCAGAGATGCTCTGGTGGCAGCCAGAGACATGTCAGTGTTTGACTGATGGAGATTATATTGGAGCTGGCTGTGCAGAGAGGTGGTAAAAGGAGGAATCCTCTTTAAACGAATAAGTCTGCCTTCTATTTTTTGACAAAAAAAAAAAAGAAGATTCTGTGCCCAAACCTCTATGTAAGAGGTGTTGGTTGATGTGTGGCATGGCTTGAAAAATATGGTGAAATCATCTACCTCTGTCCTTGTCGTTTATTTTGAGTGCTGTGAGTAATTACTTTTTTTTTGCTCTCTTGACCTATTGCATTAAATCCTGGAGGAATACGCTGACCTGATGGTGCTCACAGGCTGTTGAGGACCTGCGGAGCCGATAAAGGGCACCGAGTGGCTGCTGGTTAAATGTTGCTCTAATGTATTGCCTGTTAATAGATCTTTGATGAGGCTTGATTGAAAATCCATAACGCTGCTGGGAGGAGGGGGACACGGAGCGTTACTGACCAGCAGAAAAGACCAGGAGGGTCCTCTGAGGGGTTTGACACGTGGCTTCCCTGGTGTCCCGGCTGGGCTCTAAAGCGGCTGTGAAGAAGTGCAGGAAGGAAACGCCTTGTGCCGAAGATGTGACTCTGTTTTGGCCAAATGTGCCTTAGAGCAGTGTCTTGGTGCTTGAGCTATTTTTTTTTTCCCATATTTTTCCTGTTTATTGGAAATGTGTCTCCTGCATTCGGGTCAGGAACTGCAAATGCACTTTCCGAAGTGTGTGACCCTCCCAGCCAGCCAACTTAGATGTGTCTTTGTCCTAAAAACACAGCTCAGATAGAACAGATTCCTGTGGGACCCTCCAGGCAGCCTTACGGGGGGAAATACAGCGCATACCATCCAAATGACCGCTGGAATTCCAGCAATCCCCAATGTGTTTTGTGTCAGAGAGCATTGCTGGCGCTGCAGGCTCGCCGGTGTCTCTGCGCTGTGTGAGGACTGCACAGGGAATCTAGGGCTGAACAGTGTTTTCCTTCAGCCCCGCTTTGCTGCAAGCGAGCCCTGAGCAGGAGCTTCCTCATACACTCGCCTAGGTGCTTGTGGCCAGATCTGCAAGGTGTCCTGGTGCTTTTGGTCCTGGGCTTCTCTTAAAGGTCACACTGGATCACGCAGGAGAAGCGCCAGCAGCCCCCGTGTCCCTCCTCTCGGGAGCTTTGGCAGCATTTGAGCCCCTTGGAAGAGGAAGGGCTGATTTACTGCAGACCTTGCAACGCTGCCAGTGGGCCTGTTTGGGGGGTTCAGGTTTTCAGGAAGGAACCCGTCCCACCCAAGGATTTCAAGTGGCCTTCCCGTAGCTTCCTCCTCCAAAGTATTTGGTGTGTGTGTGTGTGTGTTTTTCCCATCGGAGATGGTGCAGAGAAGGGAGGAGGAGCTCCCGGCGCGGCCTCGGTGCTGCCATTGGGGCTGAGGGGTTTTTGTAAGCGGCCCCTTGGGCTCTCTGCAGCCCCCCTGCTCCCACAGGAAATGGCTCTTGCGTGTGGCCTTGGTTGTTCTTCCGTTTGCTTTTGCCTATGGATGAGTAAGGAAAGGGTTTTCCCTCCGCCTTAGCTCCGGAAAGGTTTTGTGGCCCGGGTGAGTCAAAGGGCTTTACGACGTGGTTTATGCTCTTGAATCAGAGAGGAGTTTCTCGCTCAAGGGGAACAGGCAGCGTTAGCCAGAGAAGTGGGTTTTGGAGGCCCTCCCCTGCTTGCCCTGCCTCCATCCCTCCCTTTGCCCCCTCTTTTAAGAGGACTAAAAGACCAAGTATATTACTGTCAGTCTGCAGCTGTCTGCAAGGAGGCTAGAGCTGCTTCCAAACACCCATTTTAATTCTTCTGAGGTGGCAAACTAGCAGCTCTGTGAACAGCAGGTATCTTCTCCTTGCTTGAAAAAAAAAGTGGGTTGCTTACTTAACCCCTTCCTCCCACTTATTTTTAAAGGTTTGAGGCTTGTTTTGATTTATTTGGACTGCTGAGGAACCATGTAGATGCTTAAAAACGTCCGTAAGGTCCCCAGCCTTCCGAGGCTGGTAGGGCCTCGGCCGAGGAGGGCAGGGTGTTGAGCACTGCCCGTCTCTCCGAAGGGGATGGTGACAAAAATACCATTTTGCACATAAAATGCTGTCCTCCAGCAGGTGCATTTTATGTGCAAAGTGGTATTTTTGCTCCCTTCCCTGTGGGAGCGTGGGATCCCCTGTGATCCCACCCAGGCTGGATGAAGGGCCTGTTGTTGGCGTGGCCCCTCGTGGCCCCTCGGCACGTGGCTGCAAACACAGTGTGCTTTTCATCAGGGACTGCGGCAGGAAAAGGGTGTGTGGGGTGGGAGCCCCAAAACTGCTCCTGTGCTAAGGGCCTCTAGGAGAAAAGGTTACGGGAAGAGGATTCTTGCAGCCTTAGGGGGAAAAAAAGCTGCAAAGTAAACTGCAGTTGTCCATGTGGGATGCACTGAGTGCTGGTGATTGTTTTTTGGCCTAGCCTGTTGCAGTTTACCTGCTCTGTGCATGTGTTTATTTCCCATAATGATGAGAAAAACATCACCGGGTGTTTTTTTCTTTTCCCTAACACCCAGAAATGGAGAGTTTGTGCCTGAGATTACACACTTTTAATAATCACTAGCCTTTGTGTTGGGAAAGGATCTTTTTTGAGGGCCTGAAAGAGGAGGCCTGCAATTTCTTGGGCTTTGCATGCACTTGCTAGGGTCTGGCTGCAGCCGGAGTTGCCCTCCTGAGGAAGCTCTTCAGGTGGGTGGTTTGGAGACAGGGCCGCTGGCTTGGCACAAATGCAGGAGTTCCCTGAATTTGGGGATCACAGGGAGAACGTGTTGGTCTCTGAAGTGAGTGTCCTTGGAACAAACACCCTTACGAGGATTTGTAGCTTAGAGCTACAATCCGTGCAGGGTGGCGGAGTGTTTTGCTGATGGAAGCACAGGAAGGAGTTGGGGATATTTAACCTGGGAATGGGATGCCCTTCCTTGGCAGGGCTAATAAAAGCAGCACAATCACAGTATGGGAGAGGAGAGGGCTTGGGAATGGTGTTATCCCTCCTTGGCCTTGGCACCTTGTTGGGGAGTCCAGAGGAGATGGCTGGAAAGCTGTGGATGTGACTGATGCGAGCGGAGTGTGAGTTTTCTCTGGAGAAGAGAAGGCTGAGAGGGGATCTGATTAACATGTATACCTTCATGAGGGGGAATGTAGGGAAGAAGGGGCCAAGCTCTTCTCAGTGGTGGCCAGGGACAAGGGGAAATGGGTGTAAGTTGAAACACAGGCAGTTCCATCTCCATGTGAGGAAGAACTTTCCTGTGAGGGTGACAGAGCCCTGGCACAGGCTGCCCAGGGAGGCTGTGGAGTCTCCTTCCCTGGAGATCTTCCAAACCCATCAGGATGCCGCCCTGTGCCCCGTGCTCTGGGTGTCCCTGCTGGAGCAGGGGGGTTGGACTAGATGATCTCTAGCGGTTCCTTCCAACCTCAACCATCCTGTGATTCTGTGCGTGTCTGTCTGCCCTCCTGTGCAGAGTGTGGTGCAGCCTCCGGGCTTCTCTTCCCGGCATTCAGGTGCTGGAGGATGCACAGGCCTTTCAACATGCCGCATGTGGTGGGTGACACTGGGACAGTCTTGGCAAAAACAAGGATGGCTGGCATCGGGTGAAGCCTCAAATTTCCAAAGTGGCATTTCTGGAGGAAAAATAAAAAGCACAACTTCACTCCCATATATTCTTAAGCCAAAGCTTCCTATTTTGTGTAGCTGTAGTTCTCGTGCTGAGGGGTGCTGTGCTTTGGGGTAAAGCAGTGTCCGCTGGCATGGTGAGACCTGCTGGAGGGTTGGTCAAAGCTGGTACCTGGGATGCACCTTGTCCCAACTGCTCGGACACCCCTGGACCCTCCTCACAGCTGCCATCAGTGGGGCAGCCCTGTGCCTGGGGCCTTTGCTTGGGTTTTCCTCTGTCTTTTTAATTCCAGGTGGAGACCTGTTGTTTTCTGGTGGGGTAAGAGTACGTGTACAGGAATAAAATTGGGTTTTGTCTCTATATTCAGATTTGTTAGTGATAGTGCCAAGTTGCTGTCGACAGGTCTCTCTGTTCCAAGTGCTTGTTGTATGGACATTGGAACGGGGATTTTTTGATATATCATTGCTTAAGGCTCCCTTGGCTTGATGTATACACAGACTTATATTTTTCTTACACTATTTACTACCTACAATTAGTATCTAGCTATGCAGCTTTCATGGAGAAAAGGAAAAACAACCTCCCAGGCACTCTCACTTAAAAATAAGTTTTTAATTTAATTCTTGTGCTCGCAGGAAAATAATTTTGATAAATATATTTCCACACTATTTTCTCTTGTATTATAGTAGTCATGCTTGCAGTCTCCTTTCAGTTTCTGTGAAACTCGTTTGGAGCAGTGAAGCACATATCCTTACACCTTAATGAGCAGTGCTCAACCCTTTCCCATTGAGAAAGGGTGCATCGCTACGTATCGCTCGAGTGATGCACTTTGTATTTTTTCTAAGTAAAGAGATTATTTACTGAGTTGGAGTTATGGGAATACCAAATTAATGTGGGCTTAACTCCCCATTTTGACACTTTTATCCACCTGAAAATTTCCTTAGAATAAAATGGAATATCTTAAGTACACAGAGCTATTTGCGTTGGACAAAAATATTACTGGTTCTGATTCAGGTTTTAGATGCCACTGAAAAGCAACTAAAACAGCTTTTACTGCAGTTCTCTGTAAAACTACTGCCTTGTTGCAGCTGTTGCCTGCTTCTGTGAAGGCAGAGGCAGGTTCCAATGGATTTTAATTCCTCCAATGAAGAAACAGCTGTGCATTCCAGAAATCCTCAAAAATTATGCCCAAAACCTGCAGAATTAGAGCACTTCTTTAAACCAGCTGCTTATTGATAGTCAGCATGTTGCTCCAGCGGGCTGCCTAAGTCCTGCTCCCTAATGGGGATTACAGGATTTGTCAAGAGCTCACGTGGCCCCTTCTTCCCGGCCTCCTTGCATCCAGGGCCAGAGCCCAGGCTGGATTTGCATCTCTCTTGGTCTGATGTAATTACATGGAAAATAGAATCTCATATGGATGCCAAGATTGGAGTCAGCATCACTTTGCTTAAAAGGTGTGGGGATTTCATTGGAATGGAAAAGGTGTTTTATTTGCTGGGGCTACTAACATAATGAGGGCTCAGCCAGTGTGGAAATAGTTGGAACATAGTTTTTTATAAATAATAAGTCATGGCAATCAAATGGAAATTGTCAGTTTACCCATTGACAAGCCAGATACCACTGCCCTGCAGATATCATTTCCCAGTGACATTGGAAGTGTCCAATCATTCCTGCTGAGGAATCCAGGTCCTGTCCGTCTTTCTTTGGGGTCTCTGGGAACATGGGTGAGAGTCAGGAGGCGTGCTGAGGTTTGAGGGATGCTGGTTCCTCCTGCAGTTGGTAAGAGCTGAGCTGCCAGCCTGCAGTGAAAAAAAAAAAAATCCTTTTTGGAGAGTGCAAGGCCAAAGTTGGACCCGTGAATGTGTGATCCGTGCTCCTGAGCCACCCCGAGCTACAGGACAGGGCAGCAGGGCAGGTGTCTTTGCCACCTAAGCCTCTTTGAGAACTTGTTGTGCTGCTCTTTGCCTCCCACTGAGGCTGTTTCTGAACTCTCCAGGAAAACCTTCCAGAGGTGACATCTAGCACGGGCTCTTGCAAGCTTTGTATAAAAACATTGCCTCTGAAAGACAAAAATGTGACGTTCAGCAGGCGAGCTTTCAGATGCAGTTCTGAATCCCTGTTACTACCTCTGCTGAAGACATCTGGCTTAATCCAAATAACAGTGACTGTTTTGAACGTATTGGCTTGTGTCTGAATCTAAACAGTAGCGTGAAGATAGGAACAAGCTAGGAGAAATAGCAGTTTTAAAGCTCTAATTCTTCTTTCTCCTTTCTCTCCTTCCCCAAACTTGCTAACATTTTGAAGGATGCTCGCCAGAAGTTTCGCTCGGTGCTGGTTGAAGCAACAGTGAAACTGGATGAGCTCTTAAAGAAGATTGGCAAAGCTGTAGAAGACTCCAAACCGTACTGGGAAGCTCGGAGGGTGGCCAGACAGGTGAGAACTTTCTGCCTTATAAGCTCATGCTGGAAGCTGGATAGCACAAGTTGATTGCATCGCTTTGGGCTATTAATAAAGTCTTAAGTGTAAGCATTTGGCTGACACTGGTCTTGATATCAGCCATGTGACGTCCTGATATATGGGTGTCAGCCATGTGAATCTAGCAAAATCTGATCCTTCCCAGCCACAGCTGCACGTGTTCTTCAGGAGCAGCTGTCATTCTTCAGTAGCAAAAGCCCTGTGCTCATTAATAGCCACCTTTCTGAGCCCTGCTTTTACTCTTGGTGGTTGTAATTGCTTGGAAACGTTGTAGAATTTGGTATCTGCTTATCTCCTTGCAAAGCAAAACAGTGAGCTGCTAATGGCTGCAACTGGGAACCACTGGGAAAGGGATTCGAATGGGACAGAGCTTGATGCTGACTTTGTTGTGTTTGGGCAGGATTGTGCAAAATTTGACTATAAAGTGTGTTGGTACTGTGAGAAACCAAGGTCTGTCATCTGGACCTTACCTGCCTTGCCCAACCACCAAAGCAAACTTGAGTATTGACAGGGACCAAAAACTGTTCCTTGTTTGGAAAGAGGGCTCTGTGTGGCTAAAGCAGGGAAAGACAAGGGTTGGGAACAGAGGTGGGATCTACTGGATGTCAAGGAAGCTTGTAAAGTGTCAGGCTGCTTCTCTCCTTAGGAAGAACCGGCTGAGACTCGCATGTGTGGTGACACAGGCCATGCTTCTACTGGGTGTCCGTGATGGGTTCTGCTGGTTTCTGGGGGGCGTTTGTTTTCTCCCCCCAAGGTGGGAGGCTGTTCTTGGGTGCTACTTTCTAAATGCTCTGAAGGCAGCGAGGGAGGAAGGGGGAAGAGTTGGTTAGAGCTTCTACTTCTGTGCCCAGCTGGAAGGGTGGCTGGGTTGTCCGCTGTGCCTGGGTAACTGGGATGTGATTGTGTGCACAAAATAGTGGGAAAGAGAGTGTGTGAAATCTATGAAAATTATATGATGAAGGCTTAAAAATGGTAGGGACTCAGTTTGAGGTGGGGAGAGGGGCTCTGTAGGTGTCTGCCAGGATGCAGAAAATAAACTCACAGCGTGCAAGAGAAAAGGGGAGAGAAGAGAATATAGCCTAAGAAAAGTCACAGGAGAGGGAGACGTGGTTGCAAGCTTGACTGCTTTAAAAAATGTTAAAGCAGGAGATTGGGTGATTGGATGCAGCATACTGGAAAAACATATGACCCTTTTGATTCTAAATTGCATAAACGATGGTTTTGGTGCTCTTGTCTCATTGTGGATGATATTTGGGGGAGTGGGAGGTTAACCCTTTAGAGTAGAAACAGGATATCAAACAGGTAAGCTGCACTTCGAAGTATAAAATTCACTGTTCATCTGTAACTGGTCCAGAAGCAAATTGTGCTCACAGAGCTTATGATAGAGACAAATCTTCTAGAGAAAGTTGGGAAAAGAATCAGTTCAAGGAATCATTTGCATAAATTGTCACAATGTGAACAATGTAAAAAGGCCTCAGGTATGGTCATGTTCTTGTCTTACTAGGAATAGCTGTGTAAGAGGTGGACTACATAAGGTTTCAGGAGCTATTCTTGGAAAAGTCAGTAGTAGAAACACGCACTCTGAAGTGCCAGAAAATGAGGACACTTTGGACTGTGAAAATCAGGCACACAGAGCAGTGAACTTTGTCCTCTCTCTTGCAGTTGGCTGCAGATTGTATCTGAAGGTGGCATTGTAGAAAAATGGGAATAGCTTGATAGCTTTCTATTCAGTTTCACAGAACGTCTTGCTTGCAAAGATCGTCCTCTGCTTTCTGTAAAACTTTCAGAGCCATTAGCCCATTTCTGAAAATAGAGATAAGTTCTCTGTGCGTGAAATAGTTTGAATTAAAAGAAAAAAAAAAAAGAGGAAAAATGCTTGACTGTGCTCATAGAAAAGGGAAGTTTTCTTTATATTCTTTTGTTGTCCCTAAAGGGAAATAAAAATATGAACTACTAGCTGAGGTCTTCTGAGAATGAAGAACTGCCTAACTAGTGACATGTAGCTTGGCAGAAATGTCAGTGTCGTCTTGGGTTACTGGCGTTCAAGGTGCTGGTTGCAGGGCAAGTTGTGTAATACAAGCTGCAGCAAGTCAGTTCTCACATGGCACTGCTGTGGCTCTCTTCTGGAAATACTTGTTTCATCTATTAAGATAAAATCCATTAAAATGCCATTTTGATGATGCAAAATGGATCAGCAAAACTGACCGCAGTTCAAGTGTTTCTTTGGGGAAACTTTCAGCTTTTGAGCCCTTTTGTCTTCTCACCCTTATCCTTACCTTGTGCAATCCTGCATTGGCAGGAGAGCGTGAACGTGGAACAAATCAGTTCTCCCAGGCAAGATTATCTTGCAGGAGCATCTTGTTTATGTAGTGCAGGCCAGGAGAACTTCAGCTGGGCCTGCCTTGGGATGCAACTTGACTGTGACACAGAAATGGCCCCTCACTGTTAGGATCTGAGCGCTCTGTGCTCTGCAGTGTTGGCACAGGGAACTTAGGCTAGTCTGGAAATTAGCCTCGTCTTGCCCAGCAGTAGTGGGAGAGAAGGGTGAGGGCAACATTAATAATTGAATCAGCCATGTAGGTCTCGAGCCTCTGCGGTCAGGAGGGTCTTCAGCCCCTGCCCACGTAGCGCTTAGTGGCGCCGGGCAGGGTTCCTGCGTGACGGTGTCGGAGCAGGTGACGGAGCTTGGGAGAGGTGCGTTGTGTCCCTGGAGATAACGCGCTCCATGAGAGGATGCCAAAGTGAGCGTGGCCCGTTGCATAACCCTCCCTGCGGTTAGGAGCCAGTCTGTGTTGCTGCACGGCCTGGATGAGCTATTTCATCTCTCAGCTCCCATGGAAATTGGAGCTGTCGAGCCTCGGCGAAGCCAAGTTCATTAAGGGAAGTAAAAGGGCCTTGGGGTCACCGGGTGAAAGGGGCCACTAAAACACTGTTATCCACATGTCATCACATGTGTACCTGGGAACTAACTGAACAGGAAGATTGGCCCTCTTTTGCTTTGCTTCTGTGGAAAATATTCCGATAAAAATGTGTCCCCTACTCCCACCCCAACAAGTATAAGAATTCCTGCCTCTGCAGTGAACTTAAGCAGAAGAAAAGGCCTAGGGCTGTTGCTTTTGATTAGCTGTAGCTCCCGTTCCTGAGCTCTTGATGTGGAGTGAGGAGTTATGTTTTAGTGCCCAGCACTGGCCCAGATTGGGGCTAGGGCTGGATGCTTTGCTTCAGTGCTAAGTTAGGCAGGAAAATCATAAATTTTTCTTTTCTTTCTTGTCTATCTTTGACAAAAGCATCTCAGTAAACTTGCTTCAGGCAGGAAGAGATGAAAGGCCTATGCTAGGGCATATCTATATGCATCTCTCACTGAGGGACCTGTCTATAGCAAGTGAGCACAGTACTTTGAAGGTAGGCATGTTCTGCTTCCTCGTGGGTCACCTTTTGGGTTCAGCTTTACAGCTTTATTCTTCTTTTCATGCTCCTGCCATACTTTCTTAAGCAGCACTCGTCTGTCACAAAAAGGTTTGGAAAAACATACTGGAATTGGTATGTACAACAATTGGTATGTATTTCTTCCTTGCTGAAGCCTAGGCGCACCTGGGATGAAATGCAGTTGACTGGCAACTCAATTCTGTTCAACAGGTTCAACTAACACATCCAGTTCATTATCGCTTTGTATAAAACGCCCCTCCTTTCTCCGTGCCACCCCGCTTTCTGATAAGCTTTCACTCATATTCTGTTTTATACTGGATTGCTGCGTCTGTTTGAAGGAATTAGCCGACAAGATGAGGAATTATTAAGGGTGAATTAGCAGATATTCAAGCCCTGGAATCCTTTCTGCCCCTCTTTGTGAAACTTAGGGGAACCCTGTTACCACTGAGCAGTCATTTTCTCTCTCAAATGTGGATTTTGGTTGGACTTGGCGGATGGAGCAAAGTTACTATTGGACACCAGTCAACCAAGGTGGATACAGAGGACTTACCTTCATCAAGTTTACCATGACCAGAAGATTTGGAGTCTACGCTAATCATTTAGACACTTAATCGTTGAGTGTAATCATTGTTGAGAGGTAGATGCACTTGAACCAGCTTCTGAAATGCCCATCTGATTTTTGTGCTTTGAACTGAGGAGTCACTTGGCCACTGGCTGCTGTAAGTGGGAAGGATGTAAGCAGGTAAGAGCACAATTACCTAGCTGGAAGTCCCGTTCTCGGCAGATGGGATCGATACTGTTCCTCACAGAGAGTGGGATTGCAGTGCCTATAAATGAACAAAACTTTCCAAAGTGGCCACTGCAGCTCAGTTTCTAAGGGTTCAGCTTGAGATGTCTACGAGGAGCGTGACTCTATGGATGGGAGATAGCCTGGCGCTTTCAGAAAACAAAGGCTTCTAAAAATCTCATAACTCAAAGGTCTGAAGCTGCCAATCACCTCTAAAAATTAATTAGGAACTGGAAAGTGTTGTCTTGCCTATATGGCTTTGTGCAGCACCCAAGTTTTCCATCCAAGTGCGCTCAGAGAGTGGGAGTTATTTGGATCAAATTGCTGAGAGGGGGTGGCAGCTCCTGGGTCCACATCCAACAGTGCTGGATATCCAGGTCTTCCCCCTGTGGCCCCTAGCTACCTGATGTGTTGTTATCCATTGGTGCATTGGAGGTAGCCATGTCATGGGGAATCTCCTGTTTCATCTTGGCTTTGTGGGTGGAAGCCCACAAATGTGATGAACGTGTTTAGGACAACAAGGAGTTAAGAGCTGTTTGTATTATCTCGTAAGCTTATCTTGGCAAAAAGATGGAGGGAGGGGGGATTTGAGAAGCAAAAATTAAATGTCAGCAGAACTGTGACAGACTTATATTCATATTTGGCAGCCTGCCATGAAGTTAGTAAAAAGCAAAATTATTGGCAGAGCTGCAGCAGAAAGACCAACTGAGCTCTTCTGGCTGAAGGAGTGTCTCTGCTTAACTGTTTAGAAACCAAAAAATAAATTTTTGGATTCATATTTTCAAAAAAGGACAAAAAGATTTTAAAATTGACCTTGTTCAGCCTTCTACAAATCCTTCTAACTGTTCAAGGAAAAAAACCCCATCAAAGCAAAACTAAAATACACAGCTGCTTTCTGTGGCCGTGGTCTGCAGTGGTACGTGATCACTGTAGGTAATGGCAGCAATGGGCTGCCCAGCACTGCTACTAAAGGACCGTAATTCCAGTTTCTCTTACAGTTTGTTCACTGGTCACACACAGAGGAAGCAGGGGTGTGAAAGAGAACAACTCATGTTAACAGAGGGGCAGGAACTTCCACAGGCTGCTAGGAGCTTGTCCAAGGGTTTGCAGTAGTGGAACCAGCAGTACTGAGTATGGACATGACTCCTCGGTGCGGTTGTGATAACCAGTCTTGGTTATGTAACTTGTGGCCATCCTGTGCTGCTGTTGGGGCTTTGCAAGGACGGGGCTGTGTTGGAGATGCCGCGGTGGCCCTTGTGGGGACTCCACAGTAGTGTGAGGGAAGAGGAGGCAGCGGTTCCTGGCCTAGCCCAGGAAGATGGGGTGGCCCTGTAGGTGACCTGTGTGAGAAATGCCTGGAGGAAAGCAGTGTGCAGCTTGTTCCTGGTAGCCTGGCAAGTTTTATGTGTCCTTTTCCCCCTTTCTAGTCCCTGTGGACCTGTTCTAGATGGGAACCTCCATCTTCCCAGCAACCATTTCATTTTTGTTTTGCAATGCATGATTTAAGTGTTGGGGAAAACATGTCGATGTGACGTTATTCCTCTTGTGAAATGTGGAGTTCCCATTGCTGTAATCCCGAGGGGTGTTTTCAGTGTGTTCATCTTCCATCTTGCATGTGTGTATTCGGCTGTGGGACCAGGCACCAATCTGTGCAGCAAATACGCCAAGCAAGGGAATCTGACATCAGTATTTTTGTTATTATTGAGGGTGGGAAATTGCCTCATGGTTTTCCACCAGGGAACCCTGCAAGTTTCACAATATTTATTTTTAAAGCAGGAGGTTCTTTGCGTTAGGTAAAGAAAATGTTTTGCCGCATTCAGTTTGATGGAGTGCCTCTTGCCCTCTCTTGCAGTGTTTGCTTAATTGTGATTGAAAGCTTGTACGTAGCGTGTAGGAGTCTTGGCCTAGGAAGCTGGGAGGTCGGGGGGACTTCACTGCACCAACCAGCTGGGCTTTGAGTGGCTGATTTATTCTTGACATTATTTATTTACTTAAAACTTTAGACCCCAATTTTACGTTGGTTCTGTGACCTAGCTGAGCAGCATCTTATGTGTCTTGGACTAGTTCTTCTTAAACTGCTGAGAAGATAACAGATATTGCCTGGAGAAATTTGGAAAGTTGTGCCGAAGATCAGCTCGGTGAAGGAAACCTCCTCAATGCATCTGCCTTCCCATCCGCCCGGCTAATGCGGGACAGTAGGTCAGTGAGACTGGCAGGTTTCTGCTCTCTTAATCCCGAGCAGCTGGGAATCTGGCCCACGTTTGGGAACATCGACAGCTGGTGCTTCACAGGCGAGCTGAAAAAAGACCCCTACCTGCCCCAGAGACACATTTTGTACTCCCTAACTTACATTTCCTGCAGTCTTGGTGCCATCTGTAACCATCAAATCCTATCTTCAAATGGGATATTCCAAATGCCTCGGCACCTTTGGAAGCAGGAGGTGATCTCCAGTCACGTTGTCAGTGAAATACCTGCAGGGATAAATTCATTGAGCACATGTCACCTCTAAAGCTTGGATCGGCCCGTCGTCTTCTGTGCTTCCTGTGCCAGTGAAGAGATCTGTCTATTCTGGGATGATATTTATACATCCTGCCTTTCTATTTCATGTGCACATGAGTGTACTGCTCTGCTGATGGATTAATTTGTCAAAGCCATTGATGCAAAAGCTGTAATTGATCTGCTCATCACTAATAAAAGGCATGCCTTGGAGGGCTCCATTGCTTCACTTCGTTAGTAGGGCTGTGTAAATTAGAGCTCCTTCCCCTTTCTGGTTCTCTCTCCAGAAGCAGAGAGAAAAAAAATACATTTTCATCCAAGTGTTTTGAAGAATTTCTCTAGAAGAGATCAAATGCTGAAATGCTTTTTAATTTCTCTCCTCTTCCCCTACTTTCTCCAAACCTCAGAGCCTCCATCTATCCACCTGAGCTATTCCCAAGGTAGCAGTGGAAGCCAAGTGAGTGCTTCATTCTCCTCCCCGCTAACTGCAAAAGGTGCAATGAGCTTCTTGTTGCTCCTCCTTGCTTTTTTTTGCTCTTCCACCTTCCCACTCATTTTTTTTTTCTGGCTGCTCCTAAGTGCTCTTTTCAAGATGTTGTAAGCTACAGGCACATTAAAAATAGCAACCATCATTTGAGCCTGGGTGACACAAGATCATGCTGAGATAGTAGGTACCTGTTTTCCATGGTAATTGCCCAGTGAGGACTTGCTAGGGGCTGTTGCCAAAGCAAATCTGATGTGGATGTTGGTTACTGGTTTCTGGGTGTGTTTTGTTATGACTTCTAGTATAAGAATATGAATTTATGAAGTTCTCATCTCTTTCTGGAAAGATGAGGTTATCTTTCTGGAAAAAAAACCCTAAAGAGTCTCACTTTTTTGTAGCATGCAAGAGAATGGCCCTATAAAGACCCATTTTAGCTTCTGTAAATGAACATCTTTTCTTAATTGCAGTAAACTTCAAAGTCTGCCATTACATGGATGATAAATTCACTGTTGGGATGTGGAAGAAAGGGCTTTCTTTTTTACTTGTATCTGTTTCTGATTGTTTTTTTGCCTTGTGAATGTTGCTAATGGTTGGTTCTTACGGGAGAATTATGTTGCTGTGAAGCAGAATTGCAGTTTTCTGTCCCCGCTGCTACCTAGACTTGTCCCTTCAGTATATTATTTGTGCTTATCAATATCTTTATCCAGGACACCGTCCCTGCCTTTTTCTTTAATCTGTTGATCCCTAACATTTTTCCAAATGGAGTTGTACACCTGCCAGTAGTACATGTGAAGATTGGTCTGGCTTTGCCTAATTGTCTTCAGTTAGATCCCTTACAAATAGTCCACAGACCCTCAGGAGATGGCTGAGCACCTCTGAAAGTTACCTTTTATTAAAAGCAATTTATTGTGTATAAAATAAAGATTAAAAAATTGTTTTAAAGGTACATGTCAGCGTGCTCTGCAAGATGTGAAAGGTCATCAGGAGCTCTTCTTTCAGACTCCAACCCTGTTGGGAGGACAGCTGCAGGTGTGAGGCTTTCAGGGACTGGGGAGAACGTGTCCAGAACTGCCCATGGCCCAGGAGACCCAAACCTAGGTAGCCTTGTGTCTTCTCTATGCACTTGTTAGGACTTGTGCACAAGTCTTGCTTTCAGAACTCAAGGCTGCTTTGGTGGCCGTGAGGTGGGCCCGTGAATCCAGAGTATCTCCTAGTTTGCTGAACGTTTATCATCTTGAGTAACTGGAGAGCAAAATCCACTATGGCAGGTACTTGCAGCATGTGCTTCTGGGTTTCTGTTCCTGCTTCTATATTTGATTTTGGCACAGAAGGCTGCTGCCAGGTGCAGATGAGCACAGACAGTCTCCGTAAACCTAGAAACCAGCTGTAAACATTAGACTCGCTGAGTCACCGCCCAGGCCTTCAGGATGCAGGTGAACATTCGGGGAGGGCTGCCTCAATGGTTTTTTTTCATCTCTCTTATTAAGATTTGGCCATATTTTATGATCGTTTGCTCCAGAAGGCAGCAGTTTTGCAATTTTGCCTCCAAAAAAACTGCATGACTAACAAGCAGATGGCAATGAAAGCCCAAGAAGGCTGGGTCTGGCCAGCATGAGCATGAACAACTTGACTTGTTGTGGGGCCCTGGACTCACGGAAAAGAGTAAGGCGGTCCAGCATCTTGGGATAAGCCCACACATAACAAGGTTGGGCCAAAGGCCTTGATACAGGACACCTTATAACGATGGTCAGATGGTCATTTGTGCCCCAATGACTGGCCCCTCCGTGCTGCAGTGAGATGGGAAGAGTCAGAGCTAGACTATTAAAACCAGAGAGAAATCCAGTAGGTTGCAAATGTTTGAGTGCCCCGTGGGGGCAGCAGCTTGACTGGCTCATTGCTTACTGGAAGAGGGTCGGAGGGTCATGTTCTTGCCCTTGCTTAGCAAGGTCCCAGGTTCGAGCCTGGTGGACAGGAGCCACAGAGGGGCTGGCAGCAGATGACTGTTTTGGTCCAGATCAGGAATGGCCTTAAGGAAATTCAGTGCTTTTTTTTGTTTGTTTTTTTGCCTTTTTCCTTCTTCTTCATCTCCTCCGTAGCTCCTAAAGGCAGGAGATAGGTTTCATCGAGCCATCTATGTGTTGGTAACAGAAGCAGCTAATGAAGTTAAGCTTTAAGTCCAAATCTTTTACTTCTGAGAATGGCTTTTGATACATGCTTGGAAAAAAGGGCACTGGAGTACAGTGACCCTGTCTTAGGGTGGTTAGATATATCACCTAACATTAGGGTACAGAATTAGTGCGTGTCACTGCCACTTGCTGCTTTGGGGGCTTTGTGACTTAGAAAGGTTAGACGTGGAGTTAGGTGTCTGTCAGAGCACTCTTTGTAGGTCTACTCTGATTTCCTAGGCCTGTTTATAGACTACGGGGTTATCAGGAAAATAAACAAGCTGAGAGCCAAGAGTCAGCTGAGGTCTGTAATAATTCAGCTTTTAAAAGAGGAGGAGTGGGTGCATGAATGGGACCAAAATGCCTATCCCAAGAGCCAGATATCTGATCGAAAGCGGAGACCAAGGGACAACTGGTCACTGCAGCCCATAAGCCTTTCATGAACCATGCAACAGAGAGAGAATAATTTGTGCCCCAGAAGGCTCTAGCAGGACCTACCCACGCTCCTCTTCCCCTCCTCCACCCAGA
The DNA here is from genome assembly GCF_003342845.1 of Nothoprocta perdicaria. Classification (NCBI taxonomy): domain Eukaryota; kingdom Metazoa; phylum Chordata; class Aves; order Tinamiformes; family Tinamidae; genus Nothoprocta; species Nothoprocta perdicaria. The sequence goes on from NW_020455644.1 coordinate 4,398,538, forward strand.
TCCAAATCTTCAAATCTGCTTTTAAAAGGGAAATTGTGACCTCTGCACAATGTTTTAGCTTTTCAGTAAGCAGAAATGGTACAAGGCTGTTATAGAGTCTTTCAAGAGGCAGCGTTTACTATCGGTTATGCAGTCACTGCAGATTAACAGAGCTCACAAAGTCCAATAGATTTGCCAAAATGAGGTCACTACAGAAGCTATGGATTTTGTAAGTTGTTGATAAACATCTGTACATGCCCTACAGCAAGAAGGATTGTTGTTCAACTAACTGGTTCTGGTTTGGCTGTAGGATTTTTTGTTTGTAGGGAGAGGGGAAAGGAAGGTCAGGGAAGATATTTTGTTTTAAAAAAAAAGCTATTCTGATTATTTGAGAAAAATGAATGTGTGCATAAGAGAATCTAGGAAACCATACTTAGAATCAGAGTTAATTTTTGTAATTCCCATTCCTTTTTTTATAGAACTGTAAGGAAAAAATGTGGAGAAAGAAGATTTATAGCATTTGGCTAAGATCTGGCTGCAAAAACATGTGATGGTGCTTTCTCTTAGAAATGTTCTTGAAAATGGAATCTGTCTGTCTTCTGAAATGCAGTACACCTTCCTGTCCTTCATAAAAACACTGCTTGCAGAGATGCCCTCTGGAAGTCATCTGATCCAACCTCCTGCTTGGAGCAGAGCTGTTACGACGACTTTGCCGGGCCTTAATCTCCAGGCACAAAAATTTACAGTTTCTCTGGGTTGCTGCACTGCCCTCCTCATAGAAAGATTGTCTTAATGTGCAACCTGAACCACTGTGTTGCAGTTGGTTGCCCTGTGCTGTCCAGTCTAGCACCTCTGAGAAGTGTTTGTCTCTGTCTCTCTTGGCAGCTTCCCTTCAAGTTATAGCTTGGAGCCATTAAATCACCTTTAGCCTGCTCCTGGCTAGACTGAACAAGCCCATATCATAGAATAGAATCATAGAATCCCTAAGGTTGGAAGGGACCTCTGGGAACATCTAGTCCAACCCCCCTGCTCACGCAGGGTCACCCAGAGCACGTGGCAGAGGCTGCGTCCAAGGGGGTTGTGCAGATCTCCAGAGACGGAGACTCTGCAACCTCCCTGGGCAGCCTGTTCCAGGGCTCTGTCACCCTCACTGTTAAGAATTTTTTCCTTCAGTTCCTGTGGAACTTTTGGTGCTTCAGTTTGTGGCCGTTTCCTCTAGTTGTATCAGTAGCCAGCACTGAAAAGAGGCCGCCCCGTCCTCCTCACTGCCTCCCTTGAGGTATTTATAGACACTGCTCAGGTCCCCCCTCAGCCTTCTCTTCTCCAGGCTGAACAGGCCCAGCTCCCTCAGCCTTTCCTCACAGGGCAGATGTTCCAGGCCCCTGGTCATCCTTGTAGCCCTGCGCTGGACTCTCTCCAGCAGCTCTACATATCACTCAGCTCTCCATGTAGGTCATGCGTTATTGGCCCCGATCACTTTGTAGACCTCTCCTAGCGCTGTGACAGCATCTGGACATCCCTCTAGAGCTGGGGGGCCCAAAACTGCATGCAGTGTTTGATGGGCAGCCTCACCAGCCCTGAGTGGTGGGCAATGACGCATCCTCATGGTCTGCTGGCTATAGGCCTCTGTGTGAAGCCCAGGATGTGGTTTGCCTTGATCGCAGATTAGTCACTGTCAGCTACATGTGCCTGGTAGGCGCTGTGCCACAGACACCCTTTCTGGCAGGGCTGAGCTTCCTGCTGGTGCAGATCACGGGTTGTTCCTCCTCAGGTGCGGGACTCTGCATTTCTCTTTCTTGAACCTCATGAGTTTTTCTTGGGCCCGTCAAGTCTCATGAGGTCTCTCTGGTGTCTCTTGCCTTTCCAACCACCTTCTCTCATGTAGTATCATCCACAGATGTGCTGAGGGTGCAGCTGTGTCAGTATTGAGATTGTTATTAAAATATTGAGCAGTTTGGGCCCCTGTATGGACATGTAGGATGCTCTACTCAAAACTATTGCCAGCTGCCTTGAAACAGATGGAGGAAAACTGGGACCAAAATAGCAAGGCTTAGTGGTAGTTAACATAAATGCTGCAATGACAGCTCATTGCCTTCACCTTCATAGGTGTCTGCAGGACTGAAACCAGCGCGGTGGTGAGCAGGACAAGTGTGCGGAGCAGAGGAGCTGTGATCCTGCTCTCCTATCAATAGGGCTATAGATCCTGCTCTCCTAATGAGCTCTAGAGACCCCAAAGCCTGCGGCAAGAACAGGTTGTGGCAAGAACAGGTTCCTCCTGGTAGGAAGCTGATGCAGGAAAGTTCCTGCCATTTTAAACCATGTTTCCTGTTGTCCCACACACAGTGCCTGGACCGTGTAGCGTTATTAAATGAATGAGAGAGAGAGAGAGAGAGACAGAATGAAAACGCCTGCAATCTGTTTGCTCCCGAAGAGTCTAACTGGGACCCAGTTAATCATTATTTGGGAGTAAGCAAGTCACTGCTTGCGGGTAGCAATTAAACAATTGTTTTAAAGATTAATGAGCAAAGGAGACATTGGTTTCATTTTAACAAAACAAGCGCTGTTCAGAGCAAAGGCCTTGGGCCAGCATGTGACGTGCTGGTGCCTTGCTCTGCGTGGCAGCTGTGTTCCTGTCTTGCTCCAGCTTCCAGTGCCTTTATAAACAGGAATCATTCAGACATTTTGCTAGCAAAAGCATAGAAATACTGAAGTAAAATGATTGTATGCATTGGCCGTATCGGGTGAGATAAGTTTATCTGAATCATTTTAAACTAGAAACTGTTCTTTAAATACTTGAAAACTTGGAAGGTTTGCGGAGTGCCATATCAAATGGGGAATGTGCCAGCAGTGTTAGCGATGCCCTTCTCGTGAATGTGCCTGCACTTGTGTGTGGAGGAGGCTGGCTGAGCAGGGAAGCTCCACAGCAGCCTCATCTTATCCCATGGAGTATTCCCGCCGTCCGGCCGGTTTTTGGCACCGGGGTTGGGCTGTTGGCTGCACACGCGTGTGCTCAGACACGAGGGGCTGGGCAGTAGCTGCCTGGACGTTGCTTGGACTGTCAGCCAGCTTTGCAGCCAGCCTTGCAGCAAGGTGATAGCTGGTTTAGCTGCGGGTCACGATGAGGATATCGCGCAGTCGTGCCTCATTTGGGAAGACTGGACAAAGGAAAAACATAAATTGGAGATGTTGTGAAGGGAGAAAGGGGAACGTGCTGTTTCGTTGATGTTAATGTGCAAAATTCAAGCTGCGTGTTGAAGGATGGCAGATACACAGTTGTGTAAGTTGCAGTTGCTCCAGCTGCAAGGGTCACTGGGACAATAAGAGCTGCATGGATTAAAGAGAATATTGTATTTCATAATTAGAGACATGCACAGGGTTTTCTGCTTTGGAAATGGACAGGAGGATGTGTCTATGCTGACAGTAAAATATGTAACATGTTGATGCCAATTGTGGTGGCATGTCTAAAAAAAACAAAGAAAAAAACTGTTTTGCTTTCTTCTATCTTCTTGCTGCATCCTGCATCCTGGATCCTGCCTTTTTGTGTTTTTATCGCTTCTGTGGACTTGCTTCCTGCAAACCATGAGCTCCAGGCACCACCCACTGCTGGGCACCGTTCTCTGTTCCCTTTGGTGCCAGACTCAGTGTAGACTGGGCAGAGAATTGCCCGTGATGGTGCAGCTTTTCCTCCCCTAAATGGGAATTGTCAGAACTGAGCTAATATCAGCAATACATTAGCAGCTCATAATTGCCAAGCCTGTCAGCACGCCTTGCAAAACATGAGGGCAAATGCAGACCAGGGCCTCTTCCATCAGCCTTGAGCCTGTGAGCATGAGACCACTCTGTTGGTAGCCTTACAGACCTGCTTATGTGCATGGACAGGCCTTTTAAATAAATGCTAATGACTGAGTAACTAAGAAGTTTGAGCATCATTTTTCACCTTGACAGAGCCTTTTTTTGTTCTTTTCCTGATTTTCAGTGAATTGTTTCAAAATAAAAGGCTGTTGACTGTCTTTGGGTAACTCTTGAAGATAAACTGTTATCTGAACTTACTCCTTTGCCTAAACCAAAAGGCATTGTGTTTCAGAACTGTGCTTTCAAACTCCTGTTACGGAGCAGCACGTAACTGATACAGCAGAGAGAGCACCTAGGTAGTTTTTGTTGAGTTTTCCACTTTACCATGCAATTATGGAGCATGAAAGTGAGCACAGCCAGAATTGTGGGTCTGCCCATCTGCAGCTTTGGCTGTCAACATCCTCGAAATCCAGATGCTGGAGATACCAAATAGCTACACTGTGAATCTGGATTGCTTATCAAGGAGCGTTTTCTTACGGCATGGCCAGCTGTGCTTTAGAGGCTTCATGGAAACAGCTACTGGCTCTGCAAGCTCCCAGTACGTGTTGTTTTCCTTGGGGATTTAGTAGCTCGGCCTCTCTTGCTCTGTAGGCATTAGCCAGCTGAGATATGTTGATCCCTGGTTCGAAGGTCTGTGCCAACAGAAACGTAGTGGTACATAGCAGACTCTGTCCTGAAAATCAGCCCTGTCTAGTCCCTGCTCTTCCCTTTTGCAATACCTGTTGCAAGACATTGCAGGATTTTTTTTTTCTCTTGTATCCCCTCTTAACCTGTTTCTGCTGCCCCATCCTTTGTTGGAAGCTTAACACTGCCCCCTTTAAAAATCCTTGGGAAGCCTAGTCCATTCTTGGGGGGTCCTGAGAGTCAGGTTAATTAGTGGTTAATTATTTATTAGTCAAATTTATCTGTATGTATAAAATGCATTAATTCATCCAAAATGGGCAGCTGATGAATGGAGTAGTAGTGAGGTTTTGTTTAGACTTTTTAGCAGACTGTATTAACAATAATTTATTTGCAAGAGGATGTTGGTATTATATGCTGCTTATTCCACTAATATTGGCCTGATGCACTGTAGTGCTTCAGTATGTGCAGTCCTACACAGAGATTAGCACTTTAATGTCCTGGCTCTTAAAAGCTGTTTTAGATGGGGTTGTGAGGTGGAAGCTGAGCAAAAGCAGAGAAGGGCCATGGCTCAGTGAATCTCCTGTGCAAAGCACCAGCGGTCACTGTAGAAGAAAGAGCAACAAGGAGCTCAGTGCAAGGAAATTACTGCTCTTATTGTTCTGATTTTGATCTTTCTTTCCCCTCAGCTAATAGATGAGGGCCCTCTCACACATTTTCCATTGTCGTTTTGGCATGAAATACCTCTTTGTGTGATAAGAGGAGGGAAGCAAGAAGAAGCTGCTGTTATTTGCAGACATTGTAAGGGAAACTTGGCATGCTTTATTTCCTTTTGAGGCTTGTGTTTAAATTAGGTAGTTTCTCACACACACAACAGGCAGAAAAGGGCTTTTTCACCACCTTTACAACAAACTGTGGTATCTGAAATGTTGAAGGCATTTGGTGCATCTCACGCTGAGGATGTGTTGCCACCAGCTGCTTGCAAAATGCCCCCTTGTTCTGCTTATTTCATGCGCTAGATCATGAAATCTAGATCAGAGGGCCGCTCTTCCCAAGTGGCCACCACTTCTTCGCATTCAAACCTCTTCCTCAAATAAAAGACTTGATCTCCCTAAGGGTTGTGCTCTGCAGACCAGGATGCTTTCCTCTGCTTCGACCTCAGCCTCCCATACCATATATCATGACATGTGAACTCATGTTCATTAGTTTGCTCTGGCAGTCGTGTCTGGTCAATGCTGACATTTCCAGTAGGTGTAAACTGCATTGTTTAATTTAAAAAAATGTAGCCGAAAGCTGACTTTACCTGTGCCGGTAGTTCACTTCATTGTGAAGCCTATATTTGAAGGGTTATAATTCAGTGCAGAATAGCTCAGAACTCCATTTTCAGCCTATAATTAGAAATCTGTGACATATTTTAAAAATTGGTGTATAAAAGATCAGGCCAAGATTTTGTCTTTCAAGCAAACCATTTATTCCTGCATGTTGGCCTAGAAAGGGCTCTGGAGTCATTGTTGTCAGCTGATCTAGTTTAAAAATAGCAAATGACTCCAAAGGCTTCGCTTAAAATTTTCTGAGAAAGGAAAACATGAAAGCTGCCGGTTTGAAAGCCTGGATTTTTAAAAACTCTGATAATTCAGTGGCAGCCACAAAAGAGCAGGCAGCTCTAATCTTACTTAAAATGCTGTCAGACAGCAGGGACACCAGGCACTTAAAGCTTTACATTCAAGTATCAGTGACTTGCCCTAAATGACTGTTCAAAATAGATATTGGCCCTTTTTTGTTAAAATAAAATAAAGGATGGCTTCAAGGGGCAGAGCAGGCCCCTGTGTCTGTGCTGTAACGTGCTGCAACCGCCGGCCTGGCGCCCTGCGGTGCTTGCGCCATCTTGGGCCTAGCAGGGAACCGAGGACACTGGAAGAACCGGGAACGTGCCGGAGCCGCCACCTTGGAAATCTGTGGAAGAACCAGGAATGTGCTGGAGCTGCCGGCTTGGATCTCCGTGGCTGTGCTTCACAGCAGTGCAGTGCTCACAAAGCCGGTCCCCAGCGTGGTTATGGATGCAGCAGCTCCAAAGGCTCCCCGGGTGTGTGTTGAACAGGGCCCTCCTCATCCAGCTCTCCGCGTGCCACCCCTTTCCTGTTGCTCTTAGTTTTGCGTTCTGCGTTAAACCTGCATCAGAGCCGATTTATCTCTCAGCCCAGTGCTCGTTTGTAGCGGTCAGCAGCCTGTTTTGGGGCAGGAAAGCCATGAGGCAGCTCTTCCCAAATGACGTGGTTGCGTGTTGGGATGATAGTTAATCCGCCACTGTTGAGATCAGCGCCGCTGTTAAGCAACGCGTTGGGAAGCAGTAATGCAGACGGGTGCTTTTAAAGCCCCCGGATTAGTGCGCAGACCTTTGGGACGTGGCTGAGGGTTCCCTCACCTTTAATCCCGATGTCTCTTTTCCAGGCGCAGCTGGAAGCTCAGAGAGCCACGCAGGACTTCCAGCGGGCTACGGAGGTGCTGCGCGCCGCCAAGGAGACCATTTCTCTCGCTGAGCAGCGGCTGCTGGAGGACGACAAGCGCCAGTTCGACTCCGCCTGGCAAGAGATGCTCAACCACGCTACCCAGAGGGTAAGGCAGAGCCCAGCCACGTTTTTGCACGTGTTCCCAGGCCCATGACATGTAGGTAGTGAAGCTATGAGCAATAAGAAGGCCTAGAGCTACACAGTTTGGGCTTTAGACTACTGTGACAGCTAGAGTTCTCTACCAGGCTGTGCTTAGTAGTGAGTAGAGTCTCTTTTTTAAAGAAAAATTACTATTTGTAAAACAGGGATAAACAACATATTAAGGTATATCTGCATTTGAAGCTATTGCAGAATAATTGCATAGGGTTGATTGTTTTTGAATGGATGCATCATGGAAACTCTTATTGTGGAATAACAGGGGCATATTCTGGTTTTAGCAGAGCCTGTCCTCAGTGTGGGCTAAGTTGAACAGGGAGCTTTTATCCTGCAGCCTGTACATTCACACGTAGAATTACACAGGAATGTATTATACTGCCTTTAATCTCGCATATTGCTGCGTCCCGATTTACCTTTCAAGTTTAGGCAAGGCCTTACCTCCTAAATCTAAAGAAAAGGCACGCGTGTAACAATGAAAGGCAGTATCCATTTTAGCAGCTGCCAGGGAGAATTTTCCTGTTGTTTACCATGCCTCTTCTTCTTCTTGCATATTAAAAGAATGCAGAAAGGATTTTTTTTTAAATGTGGAAAAAAGAAAAATCAAAATGGGAGCTAAACCCCTTTGTTCTGTCAGTGTTCCTTGGCAGACCCACGAAGCTGAGCATGTCCTAGGCACACGGTGAGCGCACTGTACACAGCCTCTCTCTGTCAGGCTTAGCTTTTCTAACTCTCCAGCCCGAGGAAAGCACTGAGTGTTGCATCTGAGCTCTGTATCTGGTGGTAGGGGTGGCGAATCAGCCCGTGTTGGTGGCAGAGCCTGGGAGACATCTGCAGTTCAGCAGTGGCTGCTGCCTTTTTGCAGGAATCAAGGAAAGCCTCATCTGCTGGGCTTGCAGCCTGCTGCATCAGGCAGCCTTTTGGCCTGGGTAGAGGCAGTGCATGACTTGTGGTCAAAGAAACGTGGGAGAGGAGAAGCATGATCTGAAAATACTTGTTTGGAAGCTTACTGGGAAGCAGGAATGTGTGTTGTGGTGTTCTGCTTGGTATTTCTCTGATAGGCAGTGCTAATGTTGACAACCTACAGACAGGTAAATTCTTAATCATAGGGGTACTACAAGTTTTGTGTTAGGTCAGGGTCAAAAGGATAGCAACAGGGAGATTTTCAACAGATTGTTCTGTTCTGTAGATCTCTCTAGGGGATCCAAGCAACCTCCTCCCTACCTTAACCCTTCCCTAGCCACCTGTAGTGGGAATGTCCCCAAGATGGGCAGAGCCCCATGAGGGCACACGATGACCACCGCGCTGCAGAACCGCTCGTGGGCTGGTGGCCTTACGTGTCCTTTCTGAATGCACAGCGCCTGTTTGTGAGTGCACAGCGCCTGCTTGGCAGGGAAGTGGTGTCCCCGATGGCCGCGGCCGGGCAGTCGCTTGGAGCCTTGCGGATGCTGCCTTGCCCAGGCTCAGGATACGGAGCTCAATCACACAGGGCAGCTGAGAGCTTTTTGAATGGAAGGAGCGTTACTGTCATCTCCCAAGGTTAAAATAGCCTGGGTAAACCCAGTTCTTAGCAGGAGCATGTTTGCACCTTTCTGGAATACAGCAGATTTCGAAAGACTTGCATGGAAGTTTGTTTCCTGATTTCCACTCTCTCAAGTGGGAACCTCAAGCCTAAGGCCAAGGCCAACCAAGGTTAAAAAATAAAGATATTGTTATAGTCTTGGTAGTTCTGACTGCATACTTGGCATCAGGAAGTGCCTGCTGGGGATTTTTAACTTCTTCAGGAGCAAGGACAGTATTTTCTTGGTCTGAGCTTATGCTTAGTGTTCAGTGAGGTAAGGAAAACAACCGCGGGCGTAAGGAGCAGAAAACATCACCTTTCCCCAGCAAGCTATGCATGAACACAGGTGGGAGGACAAGCTCCACTAGATCAAAACGCTTGCTGGTTGTCACAATGTTTCTGTTAACTCAGATCACTACCTATTATTTACATGAGAAATTCCGAGCTACAACGGATGTTTCTTAAGCTAGGCAGTTAAAAAATATGTGGTTCTCCACTTTTGCATACAAAATCATTATTGCAGAAACCTTCTGCATTTTGGTTGCATAGACATTTTGGGGGGATTTTCTGACTCTTTGGTAGGTATTTGTAAACCACAGAGGTATCGACCATCTTGCACTATGCCTTGCACAGCAACAATCAAATGCAGAAGAGCAACTCTGCGCCAAATGTCAGAAGTGAGTTAATTACTCATTTGTTTCTCTGTTGGTAGAAACGTCAGGCAAGAGTAAAGTGTTATTATTTGCTATTCTTAGGCAGAGGTAAAAGGCCCTATTGAATGTGGCTGAAACTTGGAACACTTCAGAGTAGCTTGGCAGGTGACAAGCAGTGCAAGCGAAGAGCAGGAGGGGAAAGAGTGGTCAGGACAGCAAATGGGACACCTCTCTCATGCGTATGTTTATGAAAATACTGCCAAGTTACTTCTGCTTTTGACCTAACACATGTGGACAACGACTTGGATATGGAAGTGCTATTTAGAGAGACTCATGGGGAGGAATGGAGATAGGAGTTGTGTGCGGGGCCTGCTTTTTGATTTCTTCCTGGACTGAAAAGCTGTCAATACCATTATTTTTAATGTGACAGTGTATAACAAGAGATGAGGCTTTGGTAGTCACTGAAGTGGCAAACTGTCTGATTAGACTTACTAAAAATAGGAGGGGTGCTGCACTTCTGCCTATCCTGGGTGGGTTGGAAGCATGACACATGGAAGATGCTTCTATTCACAAAGCAGGTAGGACCAGAATGAATAGGTAGCAGCATGAATAGGTGTAGGAAGTACAGGCTGTCACTCAAGGGCTTTTTCACCTGGTATTTGGAGCTTCGGTTCCAAAGCAAGCAAGGGAATCTGGGTGCCTGCGTAGGAGCCAGATGCCTGCCTGCCTCCAGAGATGCAACTGATCCCTGCAGGCATCTGTGTTTGAGCTTGGTGTTGTTTATAAATCTGTGCAAAAACAAAGCACTGACAAATGTGGTACCTTGCGTTTGAGATGAGCTGGAGTAGTGGGGGGAAGATCCTGCATGAATTTTGAGAGAAATTGGTGATAATCTAGTTGCTGATGCAGCCTTTAAAAGGCTCTGCTTTTTCTGCGTTTTTCCCTGAAATATGCTCATGAATTGTGGCAGGCAGAAGAAATGTTTTGGCTCTTGATCATGAGGCATTTCTAAGAGGAAGGGGTGAGGGGGAGAGTGAAGAGGGAGGCCGCGCGCTCCCTCTTGGTTTAATTTGGCTCCTGAAGCTCCCTTTGATATTACCCCGTGAAGTGCCATCTGTCAGTGTAAAATGCATGGGTACTTTCCTGATGTACTGAGGAGTGACTGCACATGGGACTGCTTGGAAGAAAAGGAAGAAAAAAAAGCTATGAAAAAAACCAGCAAAAATATCTACAGCCTTCCCTGCCCTGACCTCTCCCTCCAGTAACGCGCAGGGTGGTTTTTGTACCCCCTTTCTCCCCGTGGTCTTGGCAGTGAATTACCAAGGAGGGATGTTACAAATTTTGCAGAGTTACTGCCCCTCGAGTTGCTGTCCCTGGAGAAGGGGACAAGCAGGGCCTGGCTTCCCCCTGGGCTTGTGCAGATCCTGTCCACACAGTGACAGACTCCTCGGAAAACAAGAACCTGGAGAGGGAGGGAGTCTTCCTTACATCCCTGATTCCTGAAGCTGAAAGGATGAAGCGTACAACATTCCTTTTTCCTCCTTCTTTCTAGGAAAGATAAAAAAAAAATGTGGGTGTTCACAGCCGACAGCAGATTCTGTGTTTTGTCAGGTATTTTGAGGTGATTGCAATCTGTATCCTCAGCCCCCAGTTTTGCAGGGTGAAGGAACTTCTGTGATGACAAAAAAGATTTGCAACATCAGCTTGATGCCAGACACCTACCTTGTGTTATGACTCTGGTACTTATCACGTGGTTGATCCTAGATATCAAAGCCCATGCTGGTTTCGCCCCGAGAGGGGATGGGGAGGGTTGATGTGGAATTGAGAATCGACAGTTCCAGCCACACCATTATTTTGTAGCTTGCAGCGTTTTTAAATTTCCTCGCCACACTACAAAGAGCACAAACCTGCTTCTCTGTTGTCCTGGGAGACCCTATTTTAATTTAAGACACTTCTATGCTCAAACCAGTCTTGTCTGACATAGTTTGCTAGGAAAAGGCATTGCATCATCCTGCTTCCGAGCAGTTATTCAAGATGAGAGGCTGCAGCTCGTTCGCAGGATGCAGGGGAGGGTCTGCTGTGAATCTTCCTTTTTCTCTTTTTTTTTTTGACCTTTCTTCAAAATTGGGAGCCTTATTTGCTTATAAAGCAGCTGAAGCGTGTTGGAGTCGAATGAATTATTTTACATGTAATAAAAAGAGCCTTATTCAGGCATCAGAAGGGAGGCCAGCCCCATCTCCCCGCCTTGCACGGTGTGCTGGGCAAGGGAGAGCTGGCCCTGCTTTGCCCTGTGCTTAGTTCAGCCTCAGGGCTAAGAGAGTCTCGCAAAATTAGGACGATTCGTGAGACTGATTAAAAATGTAGGTACTTGGACTCTGTTCCCTCTGTGGCCCTGCAGAGTGTAGGCATCACCTTGTGTGTGGGTCTGGAATAACCCAGGCAGCGGAGCGAGGTGGAGTTGGAGCCACTTGCGCTGACGTTGCCGAGTGTTGGGTTTCGTTGCTGAGGTATCTGGAGAGCCGGTGCTGGACAAAATTGAGTCCTGTCGCTTTCCATAAGGACACTTCATAGTGGCAAGAGAGAGAGCCTGAGAATTGCCTCCGGGCTCTCCCGGAGCCAGGAAGCGAGGGGGCTCCTGGAGGAGGGACCAGGATGACCCCGCTCAATGCAACTGTGCAATTTCTACTGGTGCTGGGACAGTCCCCAGTATCCATCCACGTTCAGAGAGGGATGTTCCCACCATCTGAGGCATTTCTGAACTTCCCTTAAGGGATATTATGCAAGAAGCTGCAACACCTCTGTAGTAATTCATGTTGCACTGGCAAACCCAAACCCAGCAGACTCACTGAAAGCCATTTTTTTCCTTTACTATCTCCTCGCTCTCCTATTGTGAGCAGGTTGGAGAGATTTATGAGGATGCTGCTTATTAAAATGACACAAAATAGATTGTTGTGGCTTCCAACTTACCCTATGTTTTCTTTCCCGAAGGTCATGGAGGCAGAACAAACCAAAACGAGGAGCGAGTTGGTTCACAAGGAGACTGCTGCCAAATACAACGCTGCCATGGGACGGATGAAACAACTGGAGAAGAAGCTGAAAAGAGCCATCAACAAATCAAAGTAGGTCTTGTGTCTGGAGAGGAGTTTGAGGGGGAAGTCTCCTTGTAGGGGGATAAAGATTCATGGCCCATATGGTACCAGAATATTGAATATTTGGCCTTGCAGCTTTTCTCCTTCTCTCTCTAAACATCTTGAACTAGCTGATTTGATAGACTGGTGAACTAAATGGGATAAAGAAAAAAATCTGGGCGTATTCTTAGGTTTTATTTTCCTTCTTGTGGTGAGCCCTTTTGTGATACATAACTTGAGGAACTGGCTTGCAGGGTTTTGCATAGAAGCTCCCTGTGCACCGCAGCACTGCAGAGCTACGCTCGCTGCTGCTTTGCAGCTTAGGGTTTGTCACAGTGTGGTTCTTGTAGCTGGGAAACCAAGGCAGGTGACAGAAACCTAAGGAGACGCCAGGCAGCGTCGGTGGAGCGGGCTGCGTGTCAGACCCGCTTCCTTCCCGGAGCTGCTGTGGCAGGAGCTGTTCTGGGCAGGAAAACACTGCAGACAGCATCACTAAGCAGCAAGGGCCTCTGCTGAATGCGTGTGCGTTTCATGTGCAGTTTGGCTCTCTTGCAGAGAAGTGAAACAGCTCTCTGCTCATAACCCACTTAAAATTTCAGCCTTGTTTACAACCTCTCCTTAGTCCTCCCTGTTTTTCTCTTTTTTTCTCTCTCTCTCCTTTTTTTTTTCCTCCAGATTGTTGCTTGTCTAAACAATCTGCTCACTGCATTTATCTTTTAATCCCTCCTTTTAGAAATGACTTTTGGGGCAAATCGGTCAACTAAAAATGAGTTTTGCTTGGTGTCTTGCTCGTTGCAAGAGCGGATTAGCGCTGTTGGAAGGTTTCCTGGAGCAGCTTCCTGCAGCACTGCCCAGGAGCTGGGAAGCACCATCCAGCAGACCAGACCACTTGAGGACAGGTCCCTCTAGACAACAGCAGCACCTGAGACACAGTTGGGCTGCCAGGAGTGCCTGCCATGTGACAAAACAAGGAGCCCCCCGCTGAGAGAGGGGCCTATCCATCTTTTTGTAACAACGATGGTGCTGAGCATGCTGCCCCACGCACTGTCTTCTCCTTATGTCCTTGCCAAAACCATCAGTGCAGGGAGATTCATGCTGTTCTCCTCAGGACAAGTGGATTTTCACTATTGTGTGGAAAGAGCCCTCAAAAGGGCCTTTTTTTTGCCTCGCCATAGGGCTGACTACAGTACAAACCAACGAGGTAGGTGTTTGGGATGTTCTCTGGTAAGGGATGCCACAGAAGAGAGAGGTTTATTCTAGCCTAAAGGAAGGTGTCTAATGACATGGGCAGATGTTTTGCAGTTATATTGAAGGCTATTTAGGGATATTGGGAATGTCGCTTCTCTCTTGGAATTGCACTTTCCATGCAAAGGAAGGTTGAAGCTGAGCTGAAAACAATAGTGCTGTCAAGTGGCTCTGTAAAGCTGGGAGATGAGCCTCAAATTTGGGGCTGTTTGTCTGGTAGGGCGCAACTCTGAAGAGAGGCGCTGCCTTCTTGCCGATTTCCTTGGAGGAACCGTCTCCCTGCTCGGGATATTTCTGGGCTGGGGGTGCAGCCCTGCCTGAGCCCTGCGGGACACGCTGGAGGAGGCACTTCTTTTCCATGCAAAGCCTGATTAGGATTGCTCTGCGCTTCAGCGCGGATTAAGATGCTGACAGCATTGCTCCTTGAAAATAAGAACACTGGAAGAACATGGGAGTTATTTAGGTGATTTGCTCTGTAAAGATGCTGACTGGATGGCGATTACTGTGCTCATTCTTCATTTATTCAAATTTAGCTATGGAAGTTAGCTTTCCCTACGCGCTTGCAAGCCACAAACGCGCGTGCAGCTGCACGTCCCTAACGTTTTCCTGGTCTGGCAGGCCCGTGTGGGCTGATGTCGCAGGTTAAGCCCCAGCGGAGGGAAACTGAGGTACAGTCGGGCTCTGTCCCTTGGAGTGTCACAGAGCAGCTGCCTCCCTCAGCGCTGCTTGTGGTAGGGGGTCTGATTAAAGGACGCAAGCTATAAAGTGATTTGGCTGCAAGGGAGCTTAAGGAGGGTATATTGCATTCAACCCATCAAAGGGCATGGGCCTGGGGAGCCACAGCTTTATGCTCTTGGGTCCTGGTGCATGTCCACGGCTCTGTCCTGCTGGGACTCCAAGGAGGAGGAGAAGGACGAGATTCTGCTGTCAACTACAAAAAACGGGATTTTGAAAATGGTATTTAGGGCAAGAGACCCATGAGAGATGGATATATCGGGGTGGGGGGGAAGGAAGAAGCTCGAGGGCACGTGTAGGTGTTTCATGATCTGGATCAGCAGGCCCTCAGGACTGCAGTGAGACAGAGGACGGTTGTGTTACTGGTGAGAGGAGAGCTCCCACGGCAGGGCTCCGCGTTCCCTGCGCGCTCCTAACCCGGCTTGTTCCTTGTTTTTCCACAGACCTTATTTCGAGCTCAAGGCCAAGTACTATGTGCAGCTAGAGGTACGTACGCACCGCAGACGCGTCTGACGCTCACCACTGCCCAGGGTAAACGTTGAAATGAAATGTGAAGTGCTCCGAGAATAACTTTGTGGCGTTTCTCTACAAAAGCAATTGTCTGAAATCTCTTATCTCCAGCAATTTACTAATCACACTCTAAAGATAAACGCTGGAGGAGGGGATTTGCTTCCTTGTGTGGAGGAGGAAGGCTCCAGCCCCCCTCCTTGCACCCTGCTCACCAGCACCTCCACATACGAGGGCAGTGGTGATGCCTGCTGCTCTAGGCCGGTGGGAGGGGTGCTGGGCACACATGGGGCACAAACCACTTGAGTATTTAATGGAAAACTGAGGACGAAGCTTCCAGGCTGTTCATAACAAAAGCTCCTCTGATCTCCGCCTTCCTGTTAGCAATTGAAAAAAACTGTGGATGAGCTGCAAGCAAAACTGGCCCTGGCAAAGGGAGAGTATAAGACTGCCTTGAAAAACCTGGAGATGATCTCAGACGAGATTCATGAGAGGAGACGGTCCATGGCCATGGGACCACGCGGCTGCGGCGTGGGTGCCGAGGGCAGCAGCGCCTCCGTGGAAGACCTGTCTGCAAGCAAACTGGAGTCGGACACCATCTCAGGTGAGAGCCCTGCCGGGCGAGGGAGCACCGTGTGGCCTTCAAAGAGATGTCCACGCAAAGGCCACCAGGTGCCTTGCCTGGCCGTGGTTGCCTCATTGCATTTTCTACTGGAGTCTGTTGGGTTTTTCACAGGAAAGGGTGATAAGTCGAAGTGCATCAGCTGTTGCCTGAGCAATGCTGTTGAGAGCAATGAAAGGAATAAAATTAATCCACATACAAGCAAGCTGCTCGTTTTGCAGCCAGCGATGCTGCTGTTAGTGACCTTTGGCTGGGGCGTTGTGGGCTGTGACTTGGACACAGGGCTCTGTGGAGCCTGTAGGGCTTTTTGTCTTCGTCTGCTGTTCCTCAAAGCTTCCCCCTGGAAATGGGGCAGGATCGGCCCTTCCCGATCTACTTACGAAATGCTGGGTTAAGGCTTTGCAAGGGGCACAAACTGAGAGCAGGACAACAGTGCATGGATGTACAGAAGATGCGAAACTGAACAAGGGGAATTCCCTGGAAAGGGGAGGTCGGTTTACTCATTGGAGTGTCCTTTAAACATTGCAGTGGCCTCGGAAGTGTTTGAGGACGATAACGGCAGCAGCTTCGTATCGGAAGAGGATTCGGAAACGCAGTCGGTGTCGAGCTTCAGCTCGGGCCCCACGAGCCCGTGCGAGGTGCCCGCCCAGTTTCCTCCCGCCGCGCGGCCGGGAAGCCTGGACCTGCCCAGCCCCGTCTCCCTCTCCGAGTTCGGGCTGCTCTTCCCGGTGCTGGGGCCCCGGAGCGAGTGCAGCGGGGCCTCGTCGCCCGAGTGCGACGCCGAGCGAGGTACGTCCCGGCCCGGCGCTCTCCAGCTCCCAAGGGGAGCAGGAAAAGCCTCCGTGCTGCCCTGGGCCCCTGGCAGCTCCCTGAGCTCGGAGCCTCCGGCTGCCTCCTCGGGAGGGCAGCTCTCCGACCTCCTCGTCCCACAAAAACGATGGAGTTTCCTTTATTTGAACTCTCCGTCCATCCCAAAGCTGGGGAGGCTTCCCCATCTTTGTCCCAGTGCAGCAGCGGGGCTAGAGGTTCCTCAGGAAGTCAGTGATCCATGGGATTCTGATGGTATGCTTATTTTAAGGGGAAAAAAAACAGTTTATTTATTTTTTTTAATTGCTGTCCTACTTGCTGAAAATCCTGATTTCCAAAACCAATGAAATATGGTGCAAAAGGAACCTCCTAATGCAGGGCAGGCCTTTGCTGACATGTATCGACCGGGGGATTCCCACTGCTCCCGAAATTCTGTATATTTTGCCTAAGGCAGCTGTGGAGGCACCTGCTTGAACCTCACCTTGCAGAGGCAAACGTGGGTTTAACGTCTCTTTTACTCCCTTCCTTGCAGGGGACAGGGCAGAAGGGGCCGAGAACAAGACGAGCGACAGAGCGACCAAGAGCAGGAGCAGCAGGAGCGGCGCCGCCGAGGGGCTCCCCCTGGATCACCGAATGAAGCAGCTCTCCCTGCAGTGCATGAAAATCAAGGAGGGAATATGCGCGGGCAGGAAAGCTGCCCAGATTGGCTGAGTCCTTCCGGGGCCCTGTTCTGCATAATGGGAGTATAAATATTTATCCAGGAACTTCTAAGTGTCCGAAGAACGTTGTGCCAATAAGACATGCCAAATCCTAAGCGTTTACTCCAAGAATTTTAAAACTGCACTAAAAGACTGCTAAGTGGTGGTGAGGGCTGAAGTTTTTATTCAGTAAATCCTTCGTGGGCCGGCCGCGTTGTCCGGCGTTTAAGCTGTGCTCCGATTTCAGAGACTTTGTAGATGGTTTCGTAGCAGCCTGGCTGAAGCAATAACGAGTAACGTTCCCGGGCAGATCCACGCTGGTGGGGCTCAGAAACCTAAGCCAGACGTTTGCAGTGAGCAGTTTGGCTTCAGTTTTGTAGAACCGAAACGCTCTTTAGATACAGTGGATCTTTGGAGTGCCAGCGGCATATTCTTTCAACATCTGTATTTGTCTGTATGATGCTGACACTGTAGAAATATTTTGTATAGAGGAAAGCTGTTGCATGTGCGGGCCTGAAAGCCTTCACTCTTCCCGTGGTGCTCGCAGAAAGGGTGAACAGGAGTCATGCCCTCAAAAACTGGCATGGGAGACGGAGGGAAACAGGGGGGAAACGCTCAGCAGGGACAGGCCCTGCCTGGCCACCTTGCCAAGTCTGGCTTGGACTCCAAGGGTGATTCCAGTGACCAAAAAGAGCTGATTGGCCCCTCGCCCTTCCCCTCTCCTGAGAAGTAAGTATTATTTTTCAGCACTTTAAGTGTTATTGCTCGAAAATGGGAGTCATAGATGCGTTCGGGACTGTTAGGATAACGGGATTCACCCTTAACATATGCATGAAGAAATGGAATTGCCAGTGTAGCCTGACCATGTGTTCTTCAGTTTCGCTGTAGGTTGTTCTGTGTGGGGTTTATCATTGTTAAAGGGACTCGAGGTTTTAGAATGGCCTGGGGAGGGTTCAGTAAGGCTAGAAAAGGCCCGGGCATGTTTGCCAGGAGCTGGTAGGCAGTAGTAGTATCTGGAAATTATGCTAATAAGTGGTAGTAAAAATCCTAGGACTCTTTAAGTTTTGGTGGCTAAGCATTTCTGAAAGCACCATTTTATCTAAAATGTCAGTTTATATTGTTGATTTGATGGGAATTTTAGTATTGCCCAACGTATTTTCTATTCTGTTTTTGCAGTCCGGTTGTATTTTGTCCCTGCCACAGCTTGTGTATCTATTCTCAAAGTTAATGTAAAATTCTTCACACTACAGTAAAGGTTTTTGTTTTTCACGTTTCATTTCGAGTCTGTGCAAGCTACGTGTATCTCGAGTGCAAAGTACTGAGTCTTTTCCCAAAGCAAATTTTGTCCTTAAATAGCCCCTGTCTAATGAAGGTTCCAGAATTCCATGAAACCACAGGTTTACCCCACTTTTCAAAAATCCCTTAGCACATACAAAAGAGGAAGGCGGTTCTATATTATGTAACACCTCCAGCCTGACCGCTGCTCAGCTTTCCTAGAAGACCATGCAGATTTGAAGGTAAGGAAACCTGTCTTCAGGAAAACACGACTCAATACCCGATAGAGTAAGGTGAGGCCTTGAGCCCATGGGGATGGACATGCTGGGGTGACCTAAAGGCTGAACTCTTTGGTCAGCAGCATGTCTCAGCTCAGCAGATGCTTAGGAAAGAAGCACGGGCTCCCAGCTTCACAGGCAACAGCAAACGGGCAGAAATTCCCTGCTGGTATTAAACTGGAAATAATAAGTAGAGAAGTGTTGCACTGTATTAATAGTTATACCTAAATCTGTGTAGCTAAGCTAGTGCCTGTGCAGCAGACTTGTGTTTTCATATATTTCCCCCCTTTTAAAGCCTCCCCTTGGTATCTCCCTGCACCTGTGCACTGATGGCTCTTACCTGCTGCGGGGTACGGATTGCAGGGCTTGCAAACACCCCAGTCTTGCATTCAGCTCCCTGGAGGGTAAAACCCTTGCTCAGCAAGTAGGAGAGGGGGTGGAAAGCAGCAAGGTCCCTTCCTTGCCCCATCTTGCAGGAGCCCATAAAACACCTTGTTTCCAACCTACTCCCTTGGCCAACCCAGCCTTGAACAGTAAATGACACTTGGGCAAGCAAACAGGCACAACTGCAGGGCTAATTAAAGGAAAACTTATTTTATTTTGAACTTCCATAAAAGCCCTAATGATAAATATGACAACTGAACTTAAATCACTTTGGGATACAGGAATATGAGTAAGCTCTTTCCAGTTACTTTTCTGTTAGAATTCCTAAGTGTAATGTGATGGGTACCAGGATGTACCTTCACAGGTATAAAAATAAGCCTCTGAAGTATGAAAGTGTATGTATGTGATCATAATAGGTAGAGTTGTCCTGAACTGAGAATGTACTATAACACAAATGTTAACTCAGGAATTCTACTACTCTTTGGTATTATTACACCTTTAAAATGTCCTTTTTTGACTGAACAATGAGCACTACTGTCTGTGCACAAACTTAATTTGAAATAACTGTCTGTTGAAACACCTAGTTTGGGGCATTATCAGGTGCAAAAACCCCTGTACAAAATAGGTACGTGAGACTTGCATGAAAGAAGGAGGACTGAAGCTGCAGATGATTGATGGGGCAGATGGGAGGGAAGCTACCATGATAACATTCTTCCATCTACTAACTCTCAGCAAATCCTTGAGAACTGGTAGATTGTATCAACTATGGATTAACCCCATGCCTTCCTAGAGAAACAAAACAAAATTGCAGGGGAAATTTTACCCTGAGCCATAACACAGCAGCATACAGTATCCTGGGTGCAACTTGAAGGTAGGGTTTAGAAATGCAGAAGAAGATTGCAGTGCATAAATAAGGCTAATGTCAAAATAGCTCAAGAGGATAGATGCAGTTATCCCTCAGCACGATTCATGCAGGGAAATGCAAAGAAAAAAAATATAATTTTTTCTTGGTAGTAGTCTTCCCTCAGTGACTAGCAAGGAAGCTGTAATCCTCTTAAAGCTCCTGTAGCACCTGCCTTTCATTCAGTCATTTATCCCCAGCCTTGTGCAGTTAGGTCGTGGTGGGAACTGTACCCTGTGTGGCAGACAACAACTGAAGGGTGCAGGATGCTCGCTGGTATTTTGTATTTTAATGTTTAGAAACTGAATTGCCTGGCTAGAGGCAGAGAAGTCTTAAGGCTGAAGCGTTACGCGGTTGTTAACTGTAAGTATAACCCCTAAGTAACTATAAGTGTAACCATAGTGTAAGTAATGGTTATGTGCCTGTAACGAGCTGACTCTGGGACTGTGCAGCTATTGCTGCTGTAAAAGTCCTGTCTCTGTTGTAATTCTCAGGGCTTAATGCAGCAGGTCACATTCTCCTGTCTTGGGGATCAACACCACTATGTGGCACAGGGCAAAGAGAAGCTCGACTTACAGCCGTGGTTGAGGGCACTGCAATTCAGGGATCAGTTCACTCTCCAATAATTTTTCTGGGTATGTAGAAGAACAATAGCAGTACAGTTACTGACAGAAACCAGTACAGCATAAGTGCTAATCCAATTATTTAAAAAAAAAAAAAAGCAAGAAAATTTCATTCCAAAATTACATCATCATAACAAAAAATATAGGATTTATATTAATATTTCCTATTTCTTTGTGCCTGTGAGTTCTCTTTCCTATATATGGCAGGAAATGTGCAGCAATGATTCTCTACCACCTTAGATAGGCTGCAATATTTGAGGAAGCGTTGCTTTATAAAGGACATCATTGATCCTGAAAGTAAAGGTTTGAGTGGCTGGGATGGGCCCAGGTCACTGATGTCCTGTGCGAGAGCTGTTACTGTGCCCTTGGGCAAAGAGCCTTTCTGTGGCATTAGGAAAACACATCCATTCCTTACTTATCAACACGTGTGCAAGTACAGTTGTGATCTGGAAGGGAAACTAAACTTCATGATTGTTTCATCCTATAGTTAAAGTAGCAGCATAAGCTTTGGCTGTTTGTTGTGCTTAAATTAAAAAACAACCCAACTAACAAACCAAAACCCCCCAAATAACCCCCCTACCTTACTGCAGGGCAGAAGGTACCTACAGAACAGCAGCTTTTACTCTAGACAAGTCTTACTAACGTGATCTCAAACAACATAAAAAGTCCAAGTACTTTGTATTGAAAGGTGGCAGTTGGTGGCATCTGTCTTGTATTGTCAAAATTCATCTAAGCTGCCTGTTGTATCTACCTCTAACTTCCACTTTGCAGTTGATAAAATGCATGTAAGGAGTGAACTCTGGTTCAGGCTGAGCTAAAAAGCTCAACACCCACTTACAGGAAAAGTGTTGGGAAGCAAATGGAATTTTGATTTTGTAACAGAGAACAGTCCTTGAGGCAACTTAGCCTCCCCCAGGCCTGTGCCCATGCTGCTCCTGCACTGCTTCGTTACAACCCTCACCAGAAACTCACCTGGTAAGAAGGTGAGTCACAGTGGGACAAACCTGTCCTGAACTCCCTGACCCAGCTGCTATTTGGGAGACCTGCAGTCCGGAACAGCCTGTGTTTCTACTCTCCTTTCAAGCTAGGCACTTGCCAAGCAGCTGCCTAGCGAAGGAGGTGAAACAGAAGGAAACTTGGACTTTTGAGACCAAGCAGTAGCAGACTCCTCTAGGAGTAATTTTAGCACACAATTCCCTAGTCCTTAATTTCTAAATAGCACTTACACTCCAAAATAAATTTAAACTACATTTTTTTCCCTTGAGGAACTGCTAAACAAACCCAAATGACTAAGAACATCTTGGGAATGTTTTAAGATACCGTCTCCCCCAAAATGTCAGATCCTGTGAAGTTACATGTCTGCCACATGATTGCTAAAACCAAAAAAATACTGAAGAAAGTAATGAAAGAGTAATGTAATAGAAAAGGGTGCAGCTTTAAATAGATGGTCACGTGTCATTGGATGAGCAAGCACTCTACTTGCAGGTGCAGCTTAAGTTCTAGGTGGCCCTTCCTATGCCTGTTGGACACTTACAAAATGGACGGGTATAAAAATCTTCTCTAGGGCCCTGATGGTAGCTACTTCACTAACTCTTAGCATCAACAAATGGGACAACTTCAGCAGACAGATAGAGAATCTTATGAGTGCGCCTTTGGTGAGAGCCACCACACGTGGTGCCTTTCACACATGTTCTCCTGCCCGTGCTGTACTGCTGGTCAACTCTCCCCAGTTCTAGTGCTCATCTCTATCAACAGAGTTCTTCATTCTAGCAGGACAAGACAGCCATGGAGTGCCTCGTGCTCAGACCATTCTCTGAAAGCTCTGAAAGTAGCCATAATGTGTATGAAGCCATCATTTTTCTTTTAGAAAGAGCTTATGGTGGGACACTCCAAGTCCTCCCATAGCCTTTTCCGGCTTTACTCCTACATACATGTTATGGACAAGCAATGGTAAAGTCAGCAGGGAGGTTTGATTGTGCTCAGCTCTGAACACCTTCAGGAGAGCAGCTTCTACAATGTTTTGGTCCTGAATTGAGTAAGTGCAGTTCACAAGAATTTTTTTTTCTTAACAGTAAACTTGTAAGAAAAAAAAATCTTAAACCCACATACTCTGTAGTTGAGAAGAAAATTCCATTTTGACTTTTTCTCTTAATGTATCAGGTCCTGATTTGAAGTGTCGAAAATCTGAATAAAGGAAGTCTTGCTTGTTCTTTTGAGTACAAGCATTTTAGCATGTCCACACACCTGTTGAACAGTGCTCACTCTAATTCTGGAGCAGCAAAAGCCAGGGGTAACTGCCTACTGCAATTATTTGACAGGTTGGTGGCTCCATGTTGTTGGCTAAAACTTAAGAGTGCGATTTTCTTTTATACACGTGGAGTCATCTGTTCTCAGGCTGCAGCATAAATCTTAACTACCTCCTTAAGTGGCAACGCACAAACCTCTCTCCTCACTGAAGCTGTGATACCTTAAGAGGAGTGGCACTGTTAAAGTCTAAGAAAAACGGACCCTCTTGTTGAGGCAGGAAGGTGGTGGGGATGATGTTGTAAATGCCAGCAAATATGTTCTCCACTTCCAAGTAGCAAAATCCACACCTAGGATCAAAGAAACTATTGGTTAATTAAGATCCAAAATAATGAAATCTCAGAGGTCAGAAGCAGTAAGTGAGCTATTACCTGTAGTCACCACTATTCTTCTTCTGAAAGCCGGAGGTACCAGGGTCTCCTACTGTTGAGACTGTGACAAGTTCAAAGCCCACACTGTATTGCCTACAAGGGAAGTGACAGGCTGTTACTCGAGGTTTTAGATGATCAGGATTATCATGAAGAGAGAGATTTACTAAAAGCTCTCAAGTAGAACTGGAACACATCTGACAGTTCTAACACATTTGTGACAGAATTGCTAGGCAAACTTATTACAGTATGAAAAGAGACTTTGGAGGAATGCAACATATTTCAGATGCATAGCTGCACAACGTGGGAAATCCCTGCTGGTTTTCTTCCTCTGCACCTAAACAAACCTCAGGTGGTTAAGCTCGTGGTGACCTACTTAAGTCTTGGTGTGATGTGATTGCTTGGGGTGTGATCTGATTGCTATCGGTGTTGGCAACCTCAGCAGCATTTCTCATGGTGCACTATAAAACTCAATAAAAATTTATCTACTGTCTCTTAATACATGCAGCAGTCAGGCACCTTTGCCCCTGTCTGTAAACAAATACGCCCCTATATTTAAACAAATATGAGCTCAAAACCCAGGAAATAAACATATTCAAAAGAAATCATGCAGCAGCAGAGTCCTGCCTTTATGGAAGTGCCTTTACTCATCCTCATCCTCATTTCAAGAGGAAATGACCTCCATCAAGGAGGGGAGAGGATGGCTAGATAGAAGCGCTGCCACTTCAGGGCTCTGTAACACAGCTTTGCAAATACCAACCCAAAATCCCCCCACACAACAACAAAACAATTCCCTCCCAACATAGCAGGAGATGTTACTGATCATATGTTCTGCACGGTTATTCTGAGGTAGAAATTTTGACCTGTACAGGATCTATAGAAGCAATCTCAGTAGTGAGACAACTAGTTGTGAGGAAACACTTTCTTGTGGCCTTTAGTGAGTATCTTTTAACACACTGAAATTTTTGTGTGTGTGTGTTTGTGTAAGATTGCATGAATGGGAGTGTGAGAACTATAAGCCTTAAGCTTAAGTTATATCTATTTTACATTCTGCTTTCCAAGTCTCCCCTTGAAAACTCAATCCTCTTGAGTCCTTTTTATGGCTAGGGTATAATGTGGGGTATACAGGTATGTGCCATAACAATAACAGCTCTGTATCCTTTAATATGAATATTCCTTGAGAGTCAAGGAAGAAACTTTCAAAATAAAAGATACTCTGTAGGGCACCGACGTCTAATCCCTTCCTTCTGGTCTACTAGGGGCAGAATAAAGGGCACAGGATTTTCAAGGATCTTCCTACTACCTTCTGGGAGGACGCTAGGAAGTTTATCCTTAGCACATAATGCCCTGCATTGATGCACTCTTATTTTCTACAAACCTTGGTCCCCGTAGTTCAATTAGCAATGGCCCACTCTTGTCCACCTGAAACTGATAAATGGGATTGTTTTTGTAGCTGTCTCTGAAATTGCCACATCCTCCAGCAGTGTGACCTTTCCACTGGCCGTTAACCTAAAAGGAAAGGACAGAAAGCATTTTACACACTTATGAAGATTTATACTACTTATGTGTACAGACAAAACAAGATTAGACTTTTCTCACTTTCCATGTCACTGATTTTAGTGATCCATCCTCATTAAGTGTGAGGTCAGAATATTTAACTATTCGGAAAACGTACTAGTCTTACACCTACCTAGCTGAAGGCCTTAGATTTTTTTTTTCTTAAGTGATAAATATAGATGCAGAAATATCTATATGTCTCTAACCATGAAAAATGTCCAGTCACCTGTAGGCACATTGTTGTGCCTGCAATGCTGGTTCTTAAAACATATCCATAAGGACAGGTTCCAACAGGACAAATCAATGTAAGGCAAAGAATGCTGCTCAGACTTAGAAAAACAGGCCATCTGTTCACAAGCTCTTTCTGCTAGTCATTAAAATGAAAGGTTAGTCTTGTACGACGTGCCAGTCGTTCACACAAGAGTCTAGCTGAGATACATTCCTTGTGTTACTCTCCCCTGCCCCGCTCCCAAATCAAGCCAGCAGTGAGCAGAAATTTTTTTCAGGGAATTAGTTTTTCCTCTCAGTGTTCAAAATCCTCCAAGATGACAAGCTTGGAAGCAAGCAGCACTACTCTTCGGGCTCCAGGCTGTATCTATACTTCAGTTGAAGGTGTCGCTGCTCAGCTCACAGATGAAATAGCAATAGCCCAGGCCTCTGACTAGATTCTAGTCAAGTTTCTGGCCCTTGCCCCCGCTGCTGTACTCTCAAAGGGCATGGAAATGTTGCCATGATAATATTTGACAGAATGAGTGATTTGTCCAGTGACAACAGTCCTTTGAGATGTCTTACATAAAATGTAAGGACAGTAATGTATTATGGTACTGTCAATGTTTGTCACAGTCTTGGTACTGGTGCCTATAGTTTCCCAATGCTGATTTTGTCCCATAATGCCAAGAATTCTCCCAAGAAAATCACTCGTTTTTCTCAAGAGAAAACAAGCAGCACTTGCAATTGCAGTTGCACAAGCTGATCTTTGCAGAGCAGTTGCATATGACAGTACTGGTTGGTATTCTAAAGGTTAGTCTATTCTCCAAAGGCTTTATAATATACCTGCATTGAAGGCTTTATAATGTATCTGCATAGCTAGTTTTACCAAAAGCTTTTGCACTGAAGATGGCATTTCCTTTGCAGTGAACATGGAACTTAGATACCAAAGAGGATTTGTATGTTAATAAAAGTTAAGGCAGCATCTTCAACAGCGTCAGCCAGCCCCTAACTTTTACCTCAGTATAAATCATGCTTGCAATGCAGTTAACTGTTGGGTAAGTTATGTACAACTTGAGCACAGGCTTGGCCTTATGCTAATTATGCACAAATTGGCCATTCATTAGCTTTGTTCAGCTTCATTTGCTGGGAGATGATCTAACCTGATATTTTTAGGCATCAGAATATATTTAATAACCTTGTACATCTCAACTCTGAAAAAGCCAAAACAGAATTATTATCCAGAGAGGCATAAATAAAAATGTTTCTTTACCCGCTTGGAAACGGTGTAAGGCGTAGGAATCTTGGAAAAGGTAAACTTGCACAAGGAATACACCTGTATTGTAAAAGAAGAAACTGGTCACATTCATCTTGCCCTTTTCATGTGAAAAAAATGAAAAAGTTAAACCTCTTCCCCCTTAAAACAAATCAGCAAACAGCCTTGCATAAGCATCGAGTTTTTAGAAACTTGCTCACTACATGCCCAAAACGCCACCACAAAGGAAATGAGACTAATACTTGGGCTCCAACCACCTTCCCTTCTTGCCTACCCTTTACCAGACGGCAGCTTTGGGAAGGATATGGCACTGGTGGAAGGAGAAAGAAGTGGTGGCTGATCAAAACAGCCAAGGGGAAAAAAAAAATCACACTTAGAGTTGAGTATAAAAGATAATAACTTAGAGAAATCAGAAAACTTTCAATCTTAACAGATTGAAAATAAGCTAATATTGTATACATAGACAGCCAATGCTCTTCCTGGATGCAGATACCAATTTCTTATTACAGGAAATAAAAGTATTTTTCAAGTAATAAGCTGCTGCTTACAATTTTATATCACACCTGCATTGCAAAGTAAGAAAGATAAAAAATTCATTACTAAAAGAATGGACACTTGAGAACACTATATACTTGAGAACACTATTAAGCCCTTCAACATTGCTGCTGCATCACTCATTTCCTTTCTCCCCAAAATGAGATTATCAATGTAAAGTCCACATTTACAAGGAAACATGACTTCTTCTTTAGCAGCATTGTTTAAATCCATTATAAAATCACCAGTACATACCCTGATGGTGTAATGGATAGTGTTCTGCTTCTCGTACTGGGACACCACCAAGGTAAATGTATGGATCCCTGGAGAGGTCAGCTTTATCTTGGTCAGATAATGGGGGCTGTTGATCCGAATGCCATCAATATAGGGAGGAGGATCAGCTGGAAAAGAAAAGGAGGAACACTTTTTCTCATCAAAAAGTCCCCTGCCTCACTAAATTGCTAAGTCATTTTATATTCATGAATTTTGTCAGGAAAAATTGGACTGTTGGTACTAAGTTTAGACTAGAACAAGTGAGTGTTTCAGAAAGAATAGAACATTAAAGATTTGCTCATAAAAAGTATCAAAACCAGTTCTTAAGCAACTACCATTTTCAGGAAAGACACATCACACAAAGGATAAAAATCTGGACTAGAAAATACACCTCAAATCCCATATCTTGCAAGACTCTCCCACCAATGTCTCTACCCTAAGGAGACCTGTGATTCATTAAATAAAACGTTAAGTAAAAGTATAAGGAATCTTTGAGCACTCTTTAAAATTCTCCTGACAAGGAGTCTGTTACAGACATCCCTCCTCCACTAGCAGGACAGTTCCAGAATACAAAGTGCTAAAGCTTTTTCTTTCAAGCATGCTAATTTACTTAATCATCATCCACACTCCCTAAACACAGGGATGCAGAGACAGTCAAAATGCCTGTGATCATGTCTCATACGTAGCTGCATCCCTGTATCAGTGCAACTGCACTATTTACTATAAACATGCTAAATATTTTGCTTTCACAATGATAACCAAGTAATTTGTTATTTGGCCTCTAATTGGTTCTTTGCAGATTTTTTTATTTCAGTGAATCAGGAAGAATTCTAGCCAATTACTTTGGCAGAGTCAGGATGAGGCCTCTTCTCCACAAGAAGGGAAGGATTAATATAAAACAATAAGAAGTTTAAGAATGGGAAAGCCTTGTCTCAGTGCCAAAGGATTAAGCAGCTTTGTTCTGATCTCATTTTGAACAGATGGTGAAAATAATACTGTAGCTTGACAAATCTCTTTCCATGGGTAAAGGTTTTAAACAACTCTGAGTTAGTGAGATTAAAAGTTTATGAAAGAGTTTGGGTAGCAAGGCAAAACATGAGTCATCCAGTTCTTGTTAACAGTCTTACTGAAAGAGTTTCAAGCACAAATAAAACAGTTCACTGTATAATTTTTGTTTGGTTTGCTCACTTAAGAATGTTTGCACTAAAAACAAACACGTAAAAATAAGCACTAGTAACATCAGAAGGATGTCTTGGGCAGCAAGAAGTGGTTGTTTAATAGGATTTTGCAAAAACAGATGATGATTTGTTCAGGTCTCAGATGTTTTCTGCAGAAAGACAGTTTGGGCTCTAAAGGAATTTTTGCAGAATTCACCGAACAAGACGACAATGAACAACTCAGCCCAAACTAGCCCTTCCCACAGAAACATCCCAAAATTCCACTCTTCTTTCAAAACAGCTTTAAAAGGTACTCTAAGCTCTAACTGCTGAAGCTCTAACTGAATCTTAGAAATTCAAGCACAGTACTAAAGAGGCTCCCTATTGCCAAAAGATATAGGCCAAATGCTGCCTTCCGAGAACGCAACTTCACTGAATGAATCCAAGCAGTATTTGCCACTCAGATCTCTACTTGGATCTAAAAAGGAATTCAGATATTATTAGTTCTAGGTTTAAGTTGCAGCCCAAACTGTTCATGCAAGTTGGGCTTTGCATCTCTCTCTTAACTTAAAGATAAAAGCAACCTGTGCCTCAGAGCTGCTATCTGTTTTGAGATAAAACACATGCAACCTTTTTTCTTTTTCAGCTCAACCCAAACTCTAAAACTTCATCTCAAGGCAAGCAGAATGTGACTAGCAATGACCACCACCAGTAGTTTATTAAAAACTGGGCATCTCAACATTAGTCTTAACCACTCCATGCCTGAAGCTGAACACTTGCAACATTTTTAAAATATGTATTTCTTTCATGAGCTTGCTTAGGTGGTTTGCTAAGTCAAGTTCATGTAACAGTTAACATCGATTGTTTCCATTCAGCAGAAGCTGGAAACCTCTAAAGACTTCCACAGAGGTGGAATAATTGTTCTAGTAGTTGTAACCTGAATTGTGGACAATTGTTACGTGATAACCAGAGGCACAATCTCACTTCTAAATATCAACTATTGCCACTACAAAAGAAACAGAACAAGGAAGAAAACACTGTGCCAAAATAAGTATCAGCAGGACCAGGCAGATCTCTTAGCAGAGTTAACTACTTTTATCTCTGCTATGATCAGTTGGGCTGTGGAGATTGTATAAGGTGGTCAAGGAGGACCAAATGAGCATTTCAGAAGACTGACCCTCTCCTATAAGGCTGAGCACTCCAGTTTTAAAGCAAAACATGTGTTTCTCCTTCCTCTTAAGTCTTCCTTCACTTCTAAGCATCATCTTCCTGGCAATTAAGAAGCACTAACCTGGATAGTAGACTTTTTTGCCGTCAGTCTTGTATACAACCATTGTAATGAATTCCCGGTTGTGTGCAAAGTCATCCTATATTAAATAAATAATAAATAAACAGAGAATTGACAAGGGTTTAAACACATCTGTGGAATATAACTAATGTATGACCAGAATGAAGTACATGTGCTATCCCCTCTGCTTTGACCGTCAGGTGGTATGATGCACCCCTTTTACTTATTGAGATACCTAGCCTAATTCTTTTAGAGAAACGTCTGAAATAACTAGACTGCAACTCATTTCACTGAAAAGAGTTCAGGTTTTTGGATGGAGAATTATTTCAGTACAATAAAAGGCTGTCTTTTTTTTTTTTTTTTTTTTTACTTATTTTTAAAATTAATAAACAGGTAGAGGTTGCAAGAGCTACACTCTACATGTCTATGCACTATAACTGGGATATAGTGCCTTCAACAAATTATTATTCTGTATCTATTTCACAATCTTGTATTCACATGTGTGTATCTGATGAATATAAAGAAAATACAGGAAGATAGCAGTACTATCATTTTAAATAATATAAGAGGTATACAGAAACATTTACAGAGGATATTAGAGAAGCTAAAATACAGAAAAAAGAACTAAGAGAAAGAACAGGGCACCTTATCTGTGATATGCCTGCTGAGCAGAACCCAGACTGCAGCACCACCCTGTGGACACTGGACCTCTAGCTTGTACTGAGGATTATTAGCCAGGCTGTAGGCATCCTTCACTGGACCTTGCTTTGCATCCCAAGTACTGGAAGTAATACAGATTCTTTATTAGGTGAGCAAGACATTCATTTACGTTTTGAAATCTAACTCCAAAAATATGTACAACTATATTTTTGTAACAAAGCTACTGTCAACTAAATTTCTACTGGAGTCTATAACACCGCTACAAAATACAGCGGTATAAGAAGCATTATCTTACAATTTTACAGTTATTCCCATGATTGCACATGCCAAATTTAACAGGAAGAGAAAAAGCTCTATGACCAAAATATTCAGTGACGTCTCAACACAACAGCTTTTTTATCGGACTAACCTGTGGATACAAGTAGATTCTTTGAAAAGACTTGGATTCCAGCTCAAATAAATAACATCGTAATACTGGCACAGGTCTTCCCAACAAATCCAGAAAATTCCTACAAAGAAACTACCATTATTGTTTGCTTACCAGATACCTTAATTTTACTTATTTTTCACAAACCTCTTTGCACATAACTCTTTACAGTTTGCCTGTAAACTGTAAAAGCTTATGTGAATCTATGCCTCTGTAAAATTTAGCAGCAAAATCTGCATTGACCCCACTTCTCAATTTAGGATTAATCCCTAAAAGAAACAAGTTAAACCAAGAGAAACCAACTGGTTGGTATCTTTGAGTTTGTATTAGTTAGTTAGTATCGTTCAGTATGGTTCAAAGGCCAGGGATTTTCTGAAGCAGTCGGGGCATTTTGCCTTCTCAAGTACTGGGCAGAAGGCAAGGGAGAATCTATTTCAATCTATTCATCCAGAAACACATCATTATCTGATTCTGAGCTGCCTTGCCCTCTCCTAGGTTTCTGAAAAAAATTAGACATAGTCAAATAGGTTTTCTCAATTCAACAAGCCACTTCAGTCTGCTATTCAGCTGAAGGTCTATCAAACAGGGACAAGAAATGTGTATTATCAGAATACACACTGCTTTTTAAGACTGTTACCATTGTCTATTTTCTGAGCTGTTCTGGGATCAAAGTTTAAGTATTTTTGTAGATCTGGGGTCCAATTTCTTGCGTCATTTTCACTGTATCGGCCCTTCCAACGTAAGTGGCTCCAAGGGTTTTTCAATTGCAGGAATCGAAGGCCCTAAAAAAGAAATAAATAATCAAAATAACTTTGTATTTATAGGAACGGGTCATATGGATAAACAGCTTAAGAAAATAAATTATTATTAAACTTTCTGGAATTTCCCAGTAAATCCCAGATGCAGAAACCAAATGAGTTCTTAGAGATAAGAGAGGAGAAAACAAACAAAATAACCTCCACACAGCAGATACCCATAGCACGCAGATTTCTAATAGGCATTAGGAAACATCTTCTGTTTTACTTGATACCTTATATTCTCTTATATCCAAGACTGCATATGCGTGGGTTGGAACTAAACCCCATTTTTCTCCTTCCTCTTCTGACATCACCCCTGTCGCGGTTGTAATAAGGACATCTCCTTTGTGAAATCTAGTCAGAGAGAGGCCAAAACAAACAAAAGCTTAATTAGAATTTTAGTACTTGTAAACTAACCAGGCATTCTAATGGGGTATTTTTATACTGCCCATTACTGAAATCTTGTTTCATAAAGACTGGCTTTTTTTTTTTTTTTTTTTTTTTTTTTTTAAGCAAAAATAACTCCCAAGAGAGTCTGAGAAAGTAGAATCATTTCAAGTGTAGGCTTTAAATGGTAAAAGACTATTTTCATTATATAAAAAAGCATTTTTTTTCATTATACAATGAAAACAGTGTTTGTCAAACCTGAAGTTTAATCTGTGCCACTTATTAAAGACAGGCTTTACAGATCTTTAGCTGATCATATTTGTGGTTTCATCAACAACATGTTATTCAACACATTATTCAACAGAATACCCTCTTCGATGCCCTCGAGACGAGAAAGCAGTAGCACAAATCAGATATACTTCTGAAAGGAGCAAAGCACTTTCTAGCTCAAATGCTTAAGTTACAGTTATACCTGTTACCAGAAGTAGGATTGTTAGGGTAGATATGAAAATCAGTACTGCAGTTTTGAGTCTATCTGTCCTGTACTTCAGAAGACTTATTAATAGGACACAGTTACCAAGAGCTTGGGATGTGATCAGAAATACCATACCTTTGCATAATGACAGCAGAACAGTGATCAAGTTCTGAGAAGTGCTCTGCCCACCCATCCTCCTACTTTTTAACATTATTCAACTTGCACACTAATTCCAACCTGCTCTTCTGACTTCACATTCTGTTTTCCTCATTAACTGGTAACTGAAGAAATGGGCTATTTTTTTCTTTTTCAAAGTGGTGTCTCAAAAATCCTCAAACTTTTGATCTTTGATTCTACCAAAGTTCGTAATACCTCTTTTTTTTTTTTTTCTTTCAAAAAGACAAGCAAAGCAAAGTACTCTGAACTGGAATTTGTGGCAGTTCCACAACACTAGCAAGGGATCTGTGGTGACTGTACTGCTTTTGTATCAGTAATTCAGCTACTGCACAGTAAGCATTTTGATTATTTCAGAAAGAACAAACTTCTACCTCTGATACAACATTCTGAAAGTACTGTCTTTATTGAAAGCTTGATTGTCAGAGTGCATGGCAATCCTTTCAGGTATCCAACCAGTCAGTGCATGGAGGTCGATATTCTGAAACGCAAGCATGGAATGAAATCATAATAGATAACTCATCCATAACCATATGATTCCTGTAAAAGAGAAATAAAAGTACCTTCAAAGCATTCAAACATATGCTTGAAAGAGAGCTGAAGAAGTAAACTAATGTACTGAAATTTCAAAGCTGTGCATGCATAAAAAAATAAGAAAAATGATTAAACATGCTCAGTTCTATGATGTGTTCCATTTATTTCTTTGATTCATGGCCTTTTAAAGTATATTCGCAGAAGCACTATTTGGAATCTTGCTATAATATATGCATTTTTAAAATAATTAAGTTTTACTTCTAAGGCTCAGGATATGTGTTCTTTTTTCTTTTTGATAAAGCTAACACTGACATGCTTTTCAAAAAGGCTTTAATCTCCCCATTTCGTCTTCATGAAAAGTTACTTCCTTCCCCCTTTTTTTCTGCACTCCTCAAAGCAAAAGCAGAGACTATAAAATGCTTGAAGTGTCAGTGACTGTTACCAGTAGGTGGGAACTTGGGGAGCTACATGTACAATACAGCCAGGAAGTCATTTTTTTGCTTCTAAAAGAAAGCAGAGGGGTCGGGTGGGGTGGTGGTCAGAGTTAAGTGACACAAGTCAAACTGTTTTCTGGATAGCAAGTCAGAGGACAGAGAGAACACAACAAGCTACTGTCACCTCACCAGATTCTCTCTTCCCTGAAAGCAAGCAGCCCAGCACAGGAATATGCTTACATGAAAAATGCTACAGTCACCTCTTAGGCAAGGCCATAGTTGCCTTGATAATCTTATTTCAGAAGGTGATTATCTACAATACCTTCAGTGAATATGAAATGAATGGTATCTTGATAATTCACTGTCCCATCTAGAATGGGAACTCCATCAGAAAAAAAAGCAGTTTTTAAAAGTTTAGGAAGTATTTCTGATTTTTCATTTGAAGCAGTGAATAAAAATTATAGAGGCTACTCACTTCAGTAAACTAGGCTTTTAAAAATAGTATCTTGCATGTCAGCCTTGCTGTACCACTATGACTTTTTCTTTAGTGGTTGTATTATGTGAAAATTTTTCCTGTTTTTATAAATGAGTGAAAGAACTTGGTAAATAGTAACTTTCACAGACAAACATACCTGTTCCTACTGTATACCTGAAAAGACTAATTACTCTGTTCCTTTCTTAGTTGACTCCCTCCTGATGAGCAAGAATTGCTGATTACTCTATTTTGATGGAATTTATCTGACGAAGCACAGTTAAGTGCAGACACATTGGTACAAACACAACAACCCCCACCCGCACGAGTCAATATTAATCTGCATAAGCAATTAATTTCACCAGGATGAAATTTTTTTTTTTTTTTTTTTTTTTTTTTAATCCAAAATGATTTTTTTTTTTTGCCTTTGCTAGAAATAATCTAGTACTTACAGAATTTGATCCAGGAAAGTCATATCCTCCCATTACCTTCATGTAAGCCTTTTCTATTAAGGATACCCATAATTCATTTTTATTGTTAGAATAAGAGCAGAGAAGTTCTCCATTATGATCAACAGGTAACTGGTCATCTATGATAACCTGTGCAAGACAAAATATATGAAAACCATCATAAAGGTAATAATGTTTTTGAAAAATAGATATCTTTGAAGAGATAATAAAACCAAAATGTCATTAACATGCAATATCTGAGACATAACCAGACCTGACCATTTTTCCTCAGATGTGAATACCTCTCTCAATCCTGCAGAACTGGACATGGTAAATTCTACTGCCAGCTCTTTCACTGGTTGCTGAGTGAGCTGTGATCACCTGCCTCAATTTCCCTTATGCAAAAGGGGATAACGACAATCTCTCGTAAACTGCTTTAGCATCTATTGAAAGAGGCAGCCACAGAGAAGTTCAGTGTAACTTTAAAAAAAAAAAAAAAAAAAAAAAAAAAGGTAGAGAAAAGCCTAACAACATCCCTCACCTAATTGGGAAACAGAGCACAGACTACGCTCTGTAGCCGGCAGAAAAATAAACAGTTATTATCTAAAGGGAAACAAACTATTTGTCACATCACTTTCATAGTCTCTAGTTCCAGATTTATATTTCTTCTCTCTGGAAGGGAGAAAAAAATCAAAGAAGCGATTGTGAAAGAATTAACATTTCTCCTTTAAATTAGGCAGAATCTGCTCAACATCATAACAGACTGTTACTACGTTATTTGCAACGGTCTGAAATCATTCCCCAAAACAGGTGTTTCGGTCTCACACTGGCATTTGTCTGTCAGTAACACACACTACCAAGAAAACACATTTTCTGTTCAAGTACTACATATGGAAGGATGGATAAATCTATTCACACAACAACAAAATGGCTGTTCAGCCTAATGACCCATCTTGGACAGCAACCAGAAATAAGTATTTTAGAAAAAAGTATTATATAAATATATAAATGATAATTCCTTGAAACACTTTCAGATTGCAGAATTTTTCATCTCAAGACTTCCTGAGCAAGAAATTATATCTTAGCATTTGATGCTGTTTTCCCCATGAATACAACCAGCCAGTTTTTGAAAACTCAATCCTTATGCATCTGCAACAAGTACAGTTACACAAGATATACATTATTTATGTCCTTATTTATTGTACTGAGAGAAGGTAAAGCTGTTCTTGAGTTTCTAAAGTTCTATCACATCCTTTCAAGTATCTCTCCATACTAGAAGATCTTTGGTCAATTTAGCCATTCCTCTGTGGTCATTCCACACCTATGCTCTTCCCAGATATCCCTCTCTGAGCTTTTTCTAGTTCTATTATTTCCTTAGTTCTATTATTTCCTTTCTGAAATGGGGCAGAAAGGAGATTATTTGTGCTCCAAATGAAGACACACCATAAATTTATACAGTGGTGAAGAGTTATTTCCCCCCCACATATCCCTTTTATTTTCTCTTAGGTTAGTTTCAGAATTCCCTTAAGCATTGTAAGGAAATGAGTTTAATATAAGTGAGTAAAGTTATTCCAGTGAATGCACGCAGAAATAATACTCAGTCTAGTATATAGAATGAAATCAGAATTGTTACCCAAGTGTAACAGTTAAGCATCTCTTTAACAAAAACTTTGAATCATGTTTTGTTGTTGTTGTTCTTGTTGGCGATAAGCGTAGATTCCCAGTGAAGCAGAGTGAGCCACTAAAATACATGGCTTAAACAGTCTTAGTTTCCTCAAGACCATTTACCTTTCTAGGAACACCATTGATATGAAGTTTCACCATGTATTTCCCACAGGGATTATACTCTGGTTCACCTTTCTTATTCTGAGGATAAATTATACTGTTGAGGGAAGGGAAAAAGAAAAAAAAAAAGTAAAGAAAGTTATGACATAAATGGCTTGGCCGTAAAGGCACCCCCCCCCTAAAATCCAGAACTATAAACCTCACAAGACCCACATGCACCTCCAAATGGCGTGGGTAAAAGGAATTTTCAAAAACAACACCAGCACTCAGGTCTTGCAATGGACTCCTCACAGACAGTCTGTCAAACCCATGATAAACTTATCACAGGGCTCTAGTTAAGCAGAATTATATCTGCAATAGTGTTGTTAATGTTAATTGTACAACAAGATACAAGATGGACCCTCTGCTGCGCAGCAGTTGGCACAACAAAGTAGGAAAGCAGGTCTGTAAAGTTCTCTAAGTAAAATTTCTATTAAAAAAAGAAAAAAAACCCTAACCAACAAACAAAAACTCTAAACTATTTATTCTCCCTAAAACTATACCTTGACTTTGTATGTATTTGTACTGCAATACTGCATTACACATCTACATAAACTTACCTTCTCTTTCATGTGTTAAAGCCACATGAATCAGCCAGGAAAAGTAGAAAGGGTATTTTTATTGACCTGCCCAATGATTTAGCTATGGCACCTCAGCTGAAGTTAATGAAAGCTGAGAATACTAACCCAAATATTTTACTTTGACTTAATTAGAAATATTGTGTGTCATCATGAGCAAATTTAATAGACATCAATTTAAACATTGCCCTCATAAACCATACTCCAAAAATCTGGCAGTATTAAGACTGACAAAATCTTAGAAAAGAGAGACATTTACCTGGTAATCAACTTTTTGTTGTATCTTCTTTCATATGCTGCACTGATAGCTAGTGATGCCACAAAGGAACAATCTGACACTATAGTCTGTGAATAAAAGAAAATAGGAAGGACATTCACTAATACTTAGATATTGAAAAATAAGCGTGTCATGTGGAAAGAGAAGTTGTCATTTAAGTAGTTCCCTCTAAAGGGAAGGAATTTGACCCAAGAGATGCAAAGTTACTACTAAAGAGGCAAGAAGATCATACTTGCTCAACAGGGCAAGGTAAAATTAGAAGATGTACTAAAGATCACCGGAGACAAGCAGTGATATCTCAACCCATTATCCATATATACTTAACCCCACTGTATTTTTGCTAGAATTTTTGCTAGCTATTTTTGCTATACACAGAAGCCCACTGTATTCTGATTTTCATATATACCATTGACATGTTTTGTCATGAATATCAGACATGTGGAATCTAGAGCAATAATATCTATTGCTTTTATTTATTATTATAATTCATTTATTCATTATTATATTTTTATTAAGTTTATATTTTTATTTATTATTATATTATTATTTCTTATTATTATTTATTATCATTTATTATTTATTTAATGAGTGTTTATTTTCACCTTTAGAAGGCTTTCTGCAGCAAACATCACACACTTCTCTTTAGGAACAACTTACCTGCTTTATGCTGAAACTTGATACAGTATAAATCATCGTAGGGTTATTGGTTATATCATCTGGTCGCACCCACTTGGAAAACATTGCTTTCTGTTTGGGGGATAATGGTAACTTGCCACATTTATCACTAGATTCAAGAAAGGAGAAATAGCAATAAATGAATCAACAGTTGAGAAAACGTCTCATGGTACATCTTCTATAGCTGGTAAGATTGCAGAAAACATGTAAAATAGTTTCATAGTTTCGTAGTTGTTTTACAGCTGTGCAAATAAAGAACAATGCTGGAAAAAGTGGCATTATTTAAATATCCCCAACTTGAACTATGATAAAACTCCTACTTAAACTATTTGAAGCCCTAAAAGAGAAAACTTAACCATGTAGGATATGGAAAATAAATAGAAGTGCAAGCTTAGTAACTGAACAGCACTTACGAAAATGGCAAAGGGAAGGCAAAACGTTCCCTCAGATCAACACTCATGAAAGGGACATATTCGATACCATTGATTTTTGAAGTCTTCCTGCAAGGAGCAAGAGAAAAATACTGTTACAAACTTGCACTCTTTAAAAGCTGAGAATAAAACTTAAATGTGAATGTATTTAAGGTTTCAATTATAGCCAGAGTCAGGTGGAAAAGGTATGTGAAACATTTTCAAAAGATTTCTTTGACTAAAGATACAAAACAAGCTGAAGTTCTCTGGCACAGCTTTAAAAACAAAACAAAACACAAACAAAAAAAATCACCCCCTCTCCCTGCAACAAAACTAGGAATACATGATACACCAACACTGTAAGAGAAAGAAGGGAAAATTTTGATTAAAAGAATTTTTACTGCTCTGCAACTTCATGCACCTGAACCCATTATGATTTTATTTGTTCTGCTTGTAGGAGGAGGAGGAAGGTGGAAGCATTTGTCAGACAGTATATTCAAGATATTTGATAAAGACTTCCAAGTTCACAATTTAGGCTAAAAGTTTTATTATTTGTGACTTATCCCATCTCTAATAAGTGCACAGCAAAATCATTCCAACAGAAGGCACAATCCTGCAAAATATTAAGTTTCCTCATTTCCAGTGAAATACATACTTTTGTGTTAGACTTGCACACATGGCAATACTTGAGAAAAATTGTCCTCATCTTACCTGAGTACTTCAATCTCCTCTGCAGTGTATCTCTGACCCTGAGATTCAGTAGCTTGCACTGCTCTGATTGTTTGTGGTTTATCATTTAAAGAAAAATCAGGTCCCAATGGAAAAAATGTTCTGACTGGCTGATTTGGTTTAACTACAGTTGACTTCTCCTTCTGCGATGACTTTGACATAGATTCCTTCAGTGCCTCAGCTCTAAAACAAAAACACATTCTGTTTACAACATTAAACATATGGTTATTGTTCACTTATTCGCTAGTTCACGCTCCTGCATATGCTAAAGTGGATTAACTCATGCCCACTTTGTCCAGTACCACTTATCCAAAGAAAATCAGTTCATAAAAAGCATGACGGAAGATAAATGTTCAGAAAGTCCAAATGTCAGTACCTCTTTATTTTAGTGTTAGAAAATCCTGTATTTTTATTGATACTGTTTTACTTATAAGCTACTTTTGGCAGAACCTGTGCCTCCCCCACTTTGCTATGAGCCAGGCAGAGAGTGATAACCCACCTTACTGTTGCTGCAGTAAGATGACAGCTAGTCAGGTATATACAAATCGATTCACTGGTTTTGAACACAGACTGAAATGCACTCAAAAGCAGCTTGTACTGAAGCAGCACAGAGGCTAGTATCCTAACCTCCGTTACACAGCCCATTTAAAGAGTTGTACCCAGCTTGCATTTGCGTAACTGGTTTTAGCAACACCACTCACCTGACACTTACAGAGCCACCTTTAACCTACACGTTATCCAGTCTCCAAGATGCCCTCATTAAAAACAGGAGATGCTGACACCCTGACTTAGTGCTGGCCTGAATCCACATCTTTACAGAAACCAAAAATTATAACAGACAATAACAATCTGTATCTCTGAACACTAAAGTGGTGCATTGGTACTGAAACACACATAGTCCCTCCCTAATTTGGCACACGTCATGGTCCCAGAAGACTGACCCAACAGTGACTTTTCCAGCTGCAGAGCAGCTAGCAGTTAGCTACCAGAAACACATTATACGAGCTGATTATAGACAGAATCCTGCCTCTTGGCAGCAGAAAACAGACAGACTGGATTAGATACTTCGATTTGTAGCGTGCATTTAATCTTGATCATAAATACTCATGCTAACGTTGGCTGTACTCACCTATCCAGTGCTTGCCGAGCCAGCTGTTTTAGTTTTGACTGAAGGCCAGTTTCTGAAGTTTCAGTAGCCTTCAAAGCAAAACAAAAGAAAGAGCTATATGTTGGAAACACACAAATT
Organism: Nothoprocta perdicaria; assembly: GCF_003342845.1. Classification (NCBI taxonomy): domain Eukaryota; kingdom Metazoa; phylum Chordata; class Aves; order Tinamiformes; family Tinamidae; genus Nothoprocta; species Nothoprocta perdicaria. The sequence continues at coordinate 4,438,579 of NW_020455644.1, forward strand.
AATAAAAGAGAAATCAACCTGCCAGATTCCACACTTGTAAATTACAGCACCAAACAATAACTATTTATTGTTTCCAGTTCTCCCTTGAAGTTACTAGATAATTTTTTTATTGTTGGCATAAAAAGGTATATTTAGTAAATGAATATAATTTTGCAGTTCTACTGAGCATTCACTCACATTTTGTTAAAACAGTACTGAACTTAGTTCCATTCCAATTCCACCTCCTATGTCAAATGAGTCAAAAATAATAATGGAAATTTACCACAAAATAATATGAACTTCATGATTTTCTTAATTAATAATTAAAAAAGAACTTCTCCCAAAATTAAAAGTCTCATTCTTGCTAACTTCTATTTTCAGTTCGGCAGTCAGCCATGACAGGTTAGTCATACAACCAATTTACACTTCTGTTTTTTCTTATAAGTGAAGCATAAGCAGTTTGCAAGAGGCACAACATGGGATTTAGCTTGTCCTGGGACACCCATAGGCAGGTTTCAGGTTTTAATTTTGTACCCATCACACACTCTCTCCAATCAGTTAGGTCAACTGTGAAAAGTGATAGGCAAGTGACTTACACTCTGTGAAACAAAACTAGAAACACCCTCTATAAGAATTTCTAAGCAAATTTTTTTGTGATCTGGAGAAAAAATAGATGCTGAGCTGGTCTTGGCTAGGAAAGACTTGGAAAACTGCACAAAGGTAAGCAGCAGATATAATGGCCCAGCAGACTTGTCCAGGAGATAGCTACAGAAGAAAAGGAAGGGCTGCTCTCCAAGTACTTGAGTAGGAGTAGGAAGAAGTACTACAAGTAGGAGGAAGAGACAAATCTCTCCACCTGAATAAACTGATCAGAAAGCAGGACATAAGCAATGCTTCAGGATAGGAGAATTCCTTCAATCTTATTTCATCCTGGGAAGAAGACGGTAGATTTTGATGCACATGAGGGATAAAGCCTACAATGATTTTATCAAAATAATATGATAGTCAAGATTAAGAGAAACTTTAGCAGAAACTGCACCCAGTGAAAGGCCAGTTAAGAGTACATGTTATTTGACCTAATTTCAGATTAGCCAGTATATGCGTAAGTAATATTTGCATGTACGGATGCAACAGGAGGAACATAGCAGAGGAAAATAAGTACAACACCTAAATAGGTTTTATGTAGTAGATGAAAGAAGGTCTGATCTCACTAATCAAATAGAACTACACTAATTTCATGAGCTCTTAATCTGGTTACTCTGTATCAGCAGATTTTGAGCCAACAGAGAACCAGAAACTCTGACTACAAGAGGGTTTTTACCCTAGTTTGTAGCAACAGGATTGTTCCCCTCCCAATACCCACATATATTTACATTCTCAAAAGGGAAGAGAAGAAGAAAAAAAAGACTTGGTGGAGTTACATCATGATGGTGAACTCTTCCTATAACGAGTTAGTTACGGGAACTGGTCTTACCAGGAAAAAAAAGGTAGTACCTGTAATTATAATGCTATAGCACTCACATAACAGCCAATTTATCTGTAGTCTTTATCTCAGCATGAACTGACCTCATTCATGGTGGCTTTAATGTTGAGCAGTGAATAACCAAGTACCATTTTTACTGGTTTTGGCATCAGTGGATGATTATATTTTTGGAAAGTATTACTCAAAAAAATTTTCCTTAAGTAATTTCCTTTATCACATTAAGAAAGTAACATAGCTGACACATTTTCAAGTCATGTTCTTCAGTTCTGTTTTAATGTTTTTTTAATTTAAAATTTTAAAATTCTATTTTGTCTGGGAGCCAGTGAGATGCTAAAGTAAAAAAAAAAAATCCAAGGCTATTTTTAGGTTTTAGTATAATGGGGTTCAGAGGAAATAAATCCCAACTCCCTGTAACTTCATGGAAGTGAGTAACAGCACCTCATCAAGATTGGAATAAACATTAAAAAAAATGGAAAAAAAACCAAAAATAGTTTTTAAAAATACAGGTACTCTATTTTTAGGCCAGCCTTTAAGGGTCAGTTACTTTTGTAAGTGGAAGAATTTCTTACCATCACATAATTCCACCAAGTTAACTTGTAGCTTAACATACTGTTTTCAAACAGAGTTCCACCGCTTCTGTGTACAACTCTATGGCCTCTTCTGCGTTGCCTTTGTCATCTTCATCAAAAGCCTGTGTAACTAGGAAGTGAGCCCGCTCCAAGTCCAACTGTTGCTTTGACTTCAAAGGGTCTGTGTTCTGTGACTGAACTAGATGAAAATGAAATTATCTGCTTTGTAAAAACATCCATAATAAGGTACTGACACACACTAACGCTTCTGATTAGATTGGTAGTATCTATTTTGGGGCTGGAAACTTTTGCTAAAGACATCTTTGCAAGGACAAATTAGTAAAACCAAGAAAACAAAATCCCTACACAGAACAGAGATATACTTTCAGGATATTTCACATAGAAATAACAAAGTAAATAAAATAGCTTTCATAAACATTAAGGAAAAAGTTATTATGTAAAATACAGCAACATTTTTGAAAACACATCACTTGCTGCAATACCTGAGTTATTTAGGCATCTATCTCTTTTAATATTTTTATTAACAATCTGAAGAAGAGAGAACAAAACCTCCACAAGTTTGCAGATCACAGCAAACCTAGATACAGTAAACATACTTCAGGATACAATTGCTATTCAAAGAGATCTAGGTAAATTAAACTAATGGGTTGCCAGGAACCTCCTAAAATTCAACAAGGGCAGATGTGATGACACTGAGAACACTATAAAGAAAGAGGGGGAAAAAAAAGAAAAAAAAAACCAATCCAACAAAGAAAAACTCATGGATTTTATAACAAAGAAAAACGGACAGTGGGATCCACAGAGGATGGGGAATTTCTGCCTTCAAAGCTTTTCAGAACACAAGCCTGAGCAACCTGGTCTGAATTCAGTGCTGAGCCTGACTTGAGCAAGAGGTTTCTCTAGAGCCCTCCTGAGATCCCTCCCAGGCTCAGTGATCCTGTGATTCTAAAGGAGAATTATGAGAATTTACAAGAATTGGTGACTTTGCTCTAAGTACAAATGTTGAAGCAGGACAAAACAAAGAAAGCCTAGTGACAGCAAACAATTTCTCCCTCTCAAAGTTAGTAATTCCATATAAAAGCCAGAATCATCTGCTTCAAATTCAAATCCATTGTGCAGCTGAGTCTTAGATGCAACTATTGATTTGTTCCTGGTCTTTTTTTGTTGTTCCTATGTTTGCTGCATTGATGTGGCTCCTAATAATGTTTAAAAGAAAATCAGATCTGCAATAAAGTCCTTAGGAAGTCACTATGTTTCAGCGTTTCATTTCTCAATACCATGGTCTTTCACAGAGGACGATATTTAAGAAAAACAGAACAAACATCACAATTATACATTTCACAGCACCAAAAAAGCTTTCTACTCAATTAATTAAAGCCAAGGTTGATTAGAAAGCTCCTTACCCACCTGCTGAATGGAGGGCTTGAACTCTTTCCAAGTACTCATTTATCTTTTCTTGAATATTTTCCAAGTTTGACCCTGCCATCCCAGCATAAATTAAGGCTTGTGCAGCTTCCTGGAGGGAGAAGTTGAAACATAGTTAATATTTGCTGATTGAAAGCAACTTCATATAAAATTTGCTACTTGAAAACAGCAACTTTACATAAACTTGAGGGTCTATAGGCATAACGGACTGTATGAAAGCAAACCATTTGCTCAATGTTTTTTAGGAAAACCTGTTGGAAAAGAACGAGTTTCAAGTCATAAATGAGACTGATTCTTCTCTGTTAAATTTTGAGCACGCAGGACAACCTATAAAACTGAAATAGATCTCTTTAGATTGAGCAAAAAAGCCATATTTCCTGCATTTAATCTGCTAATACGTGAATCAATATAAAGTTTTTTCAGACTAAAATGCATGAAGTCTTCATTTAGAAATCACTTTTCATTTGAACAGCCAGCATAAAGCTATCAAATCTTCACGTTGTACAAAATTTAAGAAGTTTGCAGCTTCTCAAACTTGATTTTTAAAGGTTTGCATGCATACTAAACACCAGATATTGTCAGAACCTTACTTCCAGGAGGCAGCATAAGTCTCCAGTGTGGAAGTATAGTATGTTAGCTGCATTAAAGCTTCTTCTGTACTGTATAAATTTATTAAGGAAATATGATTTCAATTTTCTAAGCTCTATAACCATTCCCTGAATTCATGAAAAATACATGTGGTTAGGCAGGCAAACAAACAGCTCAGGGCTGACTCAGTTTCAGAATCACAGAAAGCCGAGTTCTCTCAACCCCTCAAATGATGATAAAACATCTCATTTTGTCCTCATTCTTTGCATCAAAGTGCCCCACTTTCATGGCAGCGCCTGCCTTGCCAACAGCAGCAGAACAGAGGCAGCAATGGTGCAGGCCAAGCACGTAGGAAGTCGAGCAATAATGCGAGGGAGCTGCTCCTCGGAGCTGGTGATCAGAAAGGCTTCTCAGCAGAGAGCAAGGCCAGAGCCAAGGCCAGAGAGCCTCGGAATTAGGCATTACACACTCCCTGTCAACATCTAGCACTATACTACATGATATAAAATGTGTCCACAGCAACACAAAGGTAGAGAAATACTGTTTCATTTATATGCAGCAGTTAAATACCATTAAGGCCGAGCATACAGCTGTCCTTGGAAAAAACAAAGCACTTGCAGGAATCTGCTCAAAGAATGATGTATTTGTCTGCAGCATACTGCAAGTACAGATGAAATATGTATTGTATCATAATGGTAAGCTGTTTACATATAATACAAAGAACCAAGGTGGATTTTCAGACTAAGGCTACGAAAAAGCAATGCATAATTGATGTTTCTTCTGTGATTTCAAGCACAACTGCTTCATACCATTTTTAGGAGGAGATATAGGGGGAAAAGGTCATTTGTGCATTAAGCTTCTAAAGAATTAAAGCAGTCGACTAACTGCTGAGAGAAGACTGAAGTGCAATTCAGCTGGTATTTCCAAACTCCTCAAAATCACTGCTCTTTGCAGCAATAATGAATGTACCACAATTACACTAATCTAACTGCTGGTTGACAGTCAAGCTTGGTAATGTTCTTGAGCAGTTTTTCTGAGGTCAACAGGTACTACCATCTTTTTATGGCTTTTGCATACAGTACCCTCAACAACAGGGTCATGCTGTTAACTGAAGCTGGTTCATACACAACCCTCCTCTACAGTCTGTCAAAAATACACTATAGTGGAAAATAAACAGTGCTTGTTGGCCTTAGAAACTCCATTCAGACAAGACATGACCTTCTTATGTCAAGTTCTGGTGGGAACAAGCTCAGTAGCCAAGCTCCCTCATGTCTGTACTAACTGTAGCACGAGAGCACATCGGAGTGTTCGGAGCAGTTAGTGACTGGACTGAGTTTACTCACATTGTTCGAACACACATAAGACACCTCCACAATCCTAGGTCCTATTCGCAACTACTTTTGTTCAGTCTCAAAGTGCCAATGACTCTTCAAGCAACACTTGGAAAGCCAAACCCATCTAGTATAAATTAGGTGCAAAGAATTCAAACGATACATGCATTCTTGCTCAAAACATACAAAATACACTTGATTGATATATGCTGAATTTGCTCTCCCCTGTCAAAATCAATTGAATACCAATGCCTTTATGCGTCAGCTGGCGCAAGAGGTGATACTTGCCCTTGGATTGCCAAGAGCCCCCTGTTTGGATACCAGAAATGCTCCCTGCAGAGATGAGTGCTTCTTTGCACAACACAGTGCCCACCCTGCTCTGCAACCCAACTTCTCTAAATCACAGTGGAGTTGCTAGATTAGACTCATGTAACTTGAGGCACACCAACACTATTAGAGATGCATTTTTTGCCCTTAGCAAGAATATCATGCACATACAGCATGTGAAAAAGATTTTCCTTGCACAAAAATTGTACGGAAATAACTGTTGGCACAATAAAAACTATTCTCTTCTATTGGGTAATTTTCTAGATATGCTAAAAAAAAAAAAAATCCGTAATAAGCGGTTGCACTGTGCACAGCGATCAGATCACGTGTTTACACTTAGGCAACCCGTGCTTATCAGTGTTTACTTGTAATTACACCTCATACATACGTGTACACACAGTGTTTAATCTCATGGTATGTCTCCCTACATCAAAAGCTGAGTTATAAAAGACACTGCCCTTCCCATTCTGTCACAGTTTCCCTTGTGCCTCATGCACAAGTCCACTGTTTAATGGTAAGTTAATGGCAGAAAATTACTTCAGCAGAAAAAGAAATATCTCTAAAAATTACTGCACACTTCAAAAAAAAAAAAAAAATCCCTTCTTACAGGTCAAGAGACAGGTAACTTTAATGTAACTTTGCAAAGCATAAACCAACAAACCAAACCAAAATCAAACTTGCAGAATGCTGCATAAGGGTTGCACTGAAGCTATCAAATACCATTAGTAACTCTGGAAATACTGAGCCACTTCACCACGTTTCAGCTCATGAAGGCCTGAAGTCGTGCTGGAAGAGCAAACTGAAAAGCTCCAAGAGACCGACAGCAGTTTCTGTGTGACGGATACTTGTGCGTGGTTAGAGCACGAGTTGCACATAGCACACGGTCCCAAGCGAGTTTATTCGGACCGGTTCCTGTGCTGTGTACTTGTCTGCCTCGGCTACTCATTCTGTGCTTGGCTCTACAGCAGGGCTGTTCCCAGCTGAGCCCTCAGCAGCGTCAACCAGCCCATCGCAGTGCTCCAAACCGCTCGGCCCTCACCTCCCCGACACCCAACACAGGAGGCCTCCGGGCCCGCCTGGGGCTGGGCACCAAGGACAGCACAGGGCAAAGGGATCAGAGGCGCTTTCAGCTGCCGTTACACAGAACAGCACCGAGCGTGCCAAGACACGGCAAAGATCCGCCTCCCGGGACGCGGAAGTCGCCTCCGCACCCACTTCCCAACACTGCCTAAAGCACGTTATCAAACAGCAACACGTAGGCAGCGCTTGAGCTGCCCGCAAAATAAAACACACGGAAAGCCCATGGCGCAACGTGCCGCGGCCTCCCCTCCCCCCGCCCCAACGGTCCCAACGGCCGCCGCGGAGAGTCCGGCGCGCAGAGCCGGGGGAGGCCGAGGACAGGAGAGCGGCGCGACCGACGGAATCACGTTTGGGTGGGCGAGGGCCTCGCAGTGGCGGCCGGGCCACCCTCCTCCCTCCCTCCCTTCCTCCTCCTCCCCGTCCTGCCGCCGCCATACCTTGTAGTAGAAAACCGCTTCCTGGTAGCGCCCGCCGTGGTCGCGCTGCACCGCCAGCTGCGCGAACTTCACTGCGTCCAGCTCCAGCGCACTCGGATCCATGGTGGCGATGGCACCGTCGCTACCGGCACCGAGACCTCCCCCGCACAGACCCTCCTGTCACGCACCGGCTCCGCGCCCGCCGCTCGCGCCTCCCTCCGCAGCCCGCTACCGGCGCCCGCCCCGCCCACGCCCCGCCCACTCATGTCCCCGCGCGGCCTCACGGCGGGAGGGAATGGAGCTGCGCATGCGCTCCGGAGCGGTGGCGCACGTTCGGTGTGAGAGAGCCGCCTTGCCCGCTCGCGTGCTGCACTGCGCATGCTCGGCGGTGGGGGCGGGAAGGCGGTGCACGCGGGTCGGCGGACGGGCGCATGCGTGTGGCGGTTGGGGTGTGGCGGTTGGGGTGTGGCGGTTGGGGTGAGGTGGGGGTTGTGATGGGGTGTGTAATAAACACGTTTGTTCACTAAGGCTATCGAAGGATTTTGTTAAAGTAACCACATCCTGTTAATGATCCACAAGATGTTAACCGTGAATAGGCTTTGCTTGCATAGGAACAAGTTTGGGAGACCAAGAGGTAGCCAACTATTTTGCATACAATGGGCACTGAGGGCAATGGGAAACAGAAGGCACTGAAGAAGGCTTATCTGCCTTCCTCCAAAACGACCATCAGAAGGCAGATAACGATCACCTAGAAACAGCCGGCGCAAGCACCTTCTGACTGAGCAACATCAACAACACACAGCGCAGACTCAACGGAACCTTCGGAAAAAACACCAAAGGCGGAACCTGGACTCAATATAAATACCAAGACTTTGGGGACTTGGTTGGGGCCTGAGAATGATTACCTCCAGGCYGCCCCAGCGCTGTCACCCTTTGTATCCAGCTTACTTTAATAAAATGTAGATGAGAAATTGGCTCGCCTCATCTATAACAGGGTGCATAGCACAGTGTTAGTCACCTCTTCATCTGCTTCCTCATTTAAAAGCCGGTGGCAAAGTTAGCTGTGGAGCTAGCTAGGTTTGGAGAAGTTTTGAGGCTGGTATTTCTGCCTGCTTGGGCACTAGTGGTGGGTGGAGTGCTTGTAGGGGAGACTCTCAAAAGTATCTTGTGCTCTCTTAGGAGCTGTAGAGATGAGTTCTTGCTGGGAAATGTGCTTTGGTGCTGAGGCTAGTTCCTTTAGTTTTGTAGGCAACACCTGGATGACTTGGCTATTGGCTATCCTAGTCTAAAATAGAAAGAAAGTAAGAAAAGGACCACAGCATCTTCTCATCTTGAAAATGTCACTTTTCTGGGTGGATTTCAGGTTGTCCATTTGGGAAGTCTTCATACTGGCAGCTCTACAGCCTAAACCTTTTATTTAGGCTCTCTGCTTTTTAGGTCTTTTTTGGAGCTGTTTGAAGAAAAATCATCTTATAGAGACTACTGCCTGTAGTCTACATGTTTTTCCATTACAGCACCTGCATGGTCTAGTGCTTCTGTTTCAGGATGAATCCCTGCAGGATGGGAAGGCTGACCTGGTTTGGCAGCTCTATGTATGTATGTGCTCTGAGAGGAGTGTCTTCAAGATGACACCCTTCTTTTTCTGAATTTGTAGACTGTATTCAAATGCTAAAACTAAATTAGTCTGTATTTTATGTGGTGTTAGGAGAGCTGACCTCTGCCTGATAACACAGACTGTCACATACCACTGTTTCCAGTAAACAGTAAATCCATGTAAAAATGATGCCTAGAAACTTATTTTGAAGCCTGTCTTCCGGGGAGTAGTGTCACTGTTTCACTTTTTCTGTGCCTTCTGAATAGGAATTCCATAAGGTATCCAAATACAGAAGTACTAAACTCCTTTAACTCCTTTTTTTTTTTTAATCTAGTGCTAGCATTCTCATTCAATTTTATCTTCCTCTTTATGCTTTACAGACAGAACTAATATCAATTGTGGTAATATTTTGAATTAAAAGACTTTTCTCAGTGAAGACATTCTTGTTCAATATTCATTCAATTGCTCCATGAAAATGAGTAAGGAAATTGGTCTACTTCAATGTGATATTCAGACATAACAATAATGGCTAACTCAGCCTAAAATTGATCTGTGCATCATGGCTTTAGACTAAACCATTAACAGTAAAATGAAAATCTGAAATATTCAGAGTGAGATGAAGCATAAAAAGGAGAGTGAACTATACAGAGCAACTCGCTTTTGCTATTAACTTTGTATGAGTCATCAGTATATTGTCTTGTATGGCTTTTTTTGTATCCTTCACTTAGAGACAATGGTCTTTATGTAAACACAGCTGTCAGACATGCCTAATAGCTGAAACTAAGGTATTTCTTTTAGTTACAAAGAACTCAGGAGTTATGTTTGGAAAGCTAATAATTTTCAAATTCTACATTAATTAATGCAGAATAATGTTTGACCTTTCTCAGATAATAAATTACCTGTATGTTTCTGCTTCTTTTTTGTTGCCTGTAGAAGTCTACAATATGGAGTTAAATGTGTAAGACGTGATATAAGTTAGTCAAGGCATCACTATGGCCAAGAGTTTACCTGCAGGTATCAATTTTTGCCTTTTGGCTACAGATCATTTTAGTTCTTCAGCCAAATAGAAAAGCTGGTTTCCTTTGTTCTTAACTTCCAAGTATGTTCCAGTGTCAGTGAATTCCAGATGTTTGAATTCTTATGTCTCTAGTTTGCTATCTTGCATGATACAGAAATCACAGTATAATTACAATACACAGAAAATTCCTTCTAGTTACTAAAGTTATTAAATATCACATGATGTTACTATTTGTGTAAAAGACTGTTAGGCAATAATGGTAAATAGACAAAGTTTACTCAAGCTGGTTGATGGCCAGAAGCAGCATTGCTTCCGTCACTCAAAAAAAAGACTTAAAGAAGAGTTAGATATGTGGTAGTAATCCATTCATAAGCCAGAGTCATGCTTTGCAAGAGGCAAGCTCTGATTGCTTCCTGTGATGCTGACAGATCTCTTTCTGCCTCTTACTGGGAGGTGCATTACATTATCTGGCAGTGGCTTGTTCTATAAATACTGGGGAATCTTGTTCCTATGAGTTTGTAGACGTTTAAATCAGGAGCTTGTATATGTTTAAACCGGTCAATGCCTCTCTGCCCTGCTGTTTTGCATTACAGTGTTTTCTCCGTATTCACTTATCCCCTACTCTTGCTGCAATTCCTATTGCTACATTCCTAGTAGGTCTTTTGGACTCCTTTTTTTGCCATAACCTTTCACTGGCATAAATACAAGATGCACATTGAAGTCCTGTCTCATTTTTTTTTCCTCACCTTTGGTGAAACTTGTTCTGAGTTTGCTGTTCTCCGTCTCCTGCCTTTATGCTTCTCTTATTTCTGTCCTTTCCACTCTTCCTTCTACTTCCTTTAGGTATCTTTCTTCCTTCCACTTCTCACGATTTTTCTTCTTCCTTTATGTCTTTTGCTATCAACATGCTCCAAGAATACCATTACTGTATATGATGTCTTTGTATCTTACTTTGTATCTTATCCCTTTAGCTCCTGCCATTTTGCGGACGCAGATTCAGAAGAGGAAATCCATGTTTTAATTTTTCAGTTCTTTGCTATTAATAAGCTTGAATCAGCTCTTTTTCATTAGGCTTTCCTCATTGAGAAGCTTCCCACAGGTTCTGTTCATATCTTACTTGATTTCTTTTTCTCACTGTTTTCTGCACTCATGCTGGAACAATAGACACTTGCATATTGATGGTGATTCTTACCTTGGTTACCTTACCTTCTAACCAGGTATAGCAAGTACAGCAGGGCTGTGATATTTCACCACTGTAACATAATAAATAATTGTGCTTCCTTTTGATATTTCATGTTATTGCTGATTTTTTTATTGTGTTGAGACTTTATAGATTGTTCAGCTTGACAGAGAACTAGGCAAAAGTATTTTAAATATGTGATGAATGGTATTGGATGGATAAAAGGTCTTTGCAGGCCTTTAGACTTCCAAATGTGCACCAGAGTCACAAGTTAAAGGAAATAAAACAGTTCCTCAAACCATGAATGTCTGTTTATGGTTCAGAACATTGCTGAAAATAAATGCCTATTTGAAAACAAGATGCTTAACTGTATGCTTGCCAATGATTGAATTGGCAAGTCAAAGATGCTTGCCAATGGCTAAACCGATATGGTAATAATTTACAGAAATCTGGCCTATATTTTCATGGTCTGTATAGGAGCAGCTCCTTATATCTGTGCATCTGCTTTGGTTGGGTTGTTTGAGAACAAATTTGATTACCAGTTAAGTTGGAGCTTGTGTGTATTCCCTAATGCATAAAATGTTGTCTTAAACAACCTGTGAGATGTATTATCAAATAGTTTGCTAAATAGACTGCCTTAGCATTTGCTGCATTTTCAGGGCTGAATTGTTACCTTGGTTATATTAAAAGACTTTTCACTTTCAAAAGAGTGGTTTTTTTCTTGCTTGAAAGCTTCAGAATCAGACCGCATAAACTTGATTTCTACTAGGGATATCTGTATGAAATTAATTTTTTTCAGCTCTTCTTTAGTGGCTTCTTGAAGTGTGCATGCAGGATTGTAACTGTTAATATGCCATAAAGCTCCTTTATTGGTAGAGCGTTCAAGATATGAAGCTCCTTGTGTTGCACCACTAGATGGCCCTATTGCTGTAAGATTGAAGTTAGAAACTTTTATGTTGAAGCAACACGAGTTATCAAATAGATATTTACTTCGGATTTGGTTTAGTTACTACTGTGGCTGAAATTCTGGTTCACTTCTGTTTTGAAGTTTTGTAAGACTTGGAATAACAGAGGCTTAGGTTTGCTTTTTTGGAGTCAGGAGTGGCTGGAAGATTTGGGGGTTCCCATACCCCCAAAGAATGGGGAAATGTTAGTGCAAGAAAATCACGTTAGTTACTTAATTCAAAAGTATCCAAGAAAATAAATCTTGGATAAATATTTGGATAGAAAGGTATTTGGATATAAACAATATTCTTTACCTCCAGTTTAAAGTACAGTACTTTTGGGGCTTGTTTCTGCAGATTCTTATGATTGTGTTACCTAGGAAAATAATAAAAAGGAAGAATCATGTGAGTATTGCTTTGTCATGTGAGAAGTTTTAAAGTGAAAAGCACAAATGAGAGTGTAGGAGCTGTTGCATTGATTAAGAGAACTTCATGTACTACTTATGAGTGTGTATATATATTTAATATAAAAATAGATGGCATGCTTCATTTCAGTCTGACATGATCTTCTAAGTAAGAGGTTTTGCAATGAGTCAGAGCAAGGTTGCATTCCTAAATTTGATTGATTTTAATTATGTTTAATCACCAAAGAGTTGTAGTAAATCAGTTGAATTCTCAAAATTTTTGCAGTCTTCTCCCATCTACTTATAAAATTGGATGGTTTTTACAAAGAGCTCCCAAAACTCAGCTTTAGTTCATGTGAAATTCAGTAACATTTTAAGGATATGTAGTGTAGTGTATTGACCAAGCAATTGTTTTTGTGCTTTTTAAATGAAACATATAAATATTACAGACTGTTGTAGAAGGAAGAATAAAACTTTTCCTCAAGGCTCATACATATAAACTTTTCTAGGTTAAGACTGCATGAAACAAGTACTGAATTCAGATGAAATTGAACGTGAAGTCAAGGACATTGTTGCTGCTGACTTTGTCAGGGACAAGACCTTTGGAGACTAGGAAAGATCTTATCAGTAATGCAACTGCATTTGGGAATCAAAAGACTAGTTGGAATCATTAGGGCCAGAGTAGACTGCTTAGAGGTATTTCTTGGAGTGTTTCATGCCTTCTGTGGTGGCAGTGGAGTCATTACATTTTTCTTTATATTGTAATTCCTATGTTATCTTTCATTTACTTGTGTTTACAAGTGATTAGACTGATTCTGATCTGCACTAGCAGGTACAGTGTGCTGGTCAGTGTGCTCTTCTCAGTTTATTGCCATGAACCCATGCAAAAGCACACTGTAGTTAGTTTTAAACATACATGCTGCATTTGGATGTTTCAAGGCAAATAATCTGATAGATGTAAGTTGCATGAATTGAATGAGAGTTGGTACCTTTACTTTAAATAAGACACTTCACAGTCAGTGTTAATATGGTGTCATAATAGTTTAGTTCAAGCTGAGCATGTTTGAATACCTGCTTCAGAGCAAGTCTTGTATATTTGTTACACTTTATATACATTTTTGAGCTCCCTAGCTCATGAAAATGCACTATGCATGACTGCAGCTTTGTACTTGTAATTCTGAAGCCTCATTTGTTTTATATTCATAAGTTTGCTGTTAAGAAAAGACAAAGCCTTGGTGATAGGTTTTACATGTATGGGATTTAAGGCTGCAGTAGATGAAGGAGATAGTGTGGCTTAAGTCCAGTTAGACCTATGAATTATTCACATGACAACCAAAACACTGGTAGTTAGAGTAGCTGGTGAAATCCATTAAGATTCACCACTGTCCTGCAGAGTTGATAAAACCTCTATTTACCAAAAGTTATAGAACTTTTGCTTAGGAATTTATTTATTCTTATTTGAGGCTGTGTACCTCTTTGTATCATGAAAGCACCTTTTACCTTATTTTTCTTGATTAAACCCAGACCTCTGCTTCTGTGTATCTGTTCTCTAGCTTCAAGTTCTGCAAGGTGATCCTTGGTGATATCTCCTCACCCTTTTAGGAACTCTTTTGGGACTGGATATTCTTATTTCTGATGAAGAATTCTTGAACATTTTGAATAAAATCTGAATAAATTTGAATTTAAGCGAACAAGTTCTTCAGTGAAGCTCCTGCTAAACTGCAAGACTTAGACTTATGAGGGGCACAGCACTCTTCAGCCTTTCTGTGAATATTTATAAAATCATACAAATGAAAGGAGTAGTTGGAAGACACATAGATATTAGATTATTCAGAATACAGACACATAGATACTAGATAATTCAAAATAAATCTGAGGGTAAATATTCTTTCTTAGAAGGCAGCTGACTAAAATTTAGTCATCATGACAATAATTACTGATTTTGCTTTAGTATCTCTAGGTGGATGGATGTTCATGCTGAAGATTCTGTGTTGGCATAGTGCCACCTGCACTGCATACAATGGACAGCATTAAAAATGAAGTTGTAGTGGCACAAATGTGGATGTAATGGTGGACTCTGTTCAGCTATTGCATAGAGCACACTTTTGAATAATATTAACAAAACATTCAAGAATAGTTCATGTGAATAAGTGTTTACACAGCTGGAGCAAAGAAGGAAATCTGTGCACTTTACTTCTGAATCCCTTAACCTAATAATAACTCTCCAGCTATTAATAAAACAAGCATACAATAAAAGTCAGTTTTTCAAGTAAGCCAGCCACGGCCATTCTTCTTTCCTTCTGTAAGGAACCAGAATCTCCCTTTAGTCCCCTGGGACCAGCGTGCAGCATTTAATGTCTGATAAATGTCTCATTAATGGCTGATAAATTTATGTAAGGCTGAATCCAGTATGTAGTGAGTTTTATCAATGCTCTCAGTACAGGGCTTACACTTGGAACTACCCAAATGTATTCAAGCTGCCACTGAATTAGTAGGAAATACTTAAATCTCTTCAGAGTAACATGGAGTAGTACAATAGGAATGAATTAATGATAGAAAAACCTTATCTGAATTGGAAGTGAGAACATCACTTCCAATCTGTCTGTCATCCTGTAGCCTTTCCACATGGAGAAGATTTGCATATTTTTGTTGTATTTACGTTTGCATTGAATATTTAATCCATTCAGCATACATTTGGCTTTCAATGATATATGTCTCCCTTAGAAGAAAATGTCCATCTGAGCTAAGACAATTCCTGCACTTTGTGTATTATCTAGATACTGCAAGCAAGGAAGATGGAAGAGAAAGTAGTCCAGAAACGAGCACGGGACCTCTGTCCTTGTTGGCAGATGAATATTTCTTTGTTTTACTGCCTAGAAACAGACAAGTGGAAGGATGTTTATAAGCATTTTAGAGCTGGAACCAGAGCAATCTGGAAGGTATAACTGTTGAGGAGAAAATCCCTGATTTTCAGCTCAGAAAATAGTCTCCAGCGCACTGTTTTACAAGTGGCTTTTCCACATGTTTTTATAAATTAAGTGCATATTAGTGACAGAGGGGGCATAGCTTTGGGCTCTCTGCAGTTATCTTTCTTTACCCAAGTTCCAGAAGGAATTCTTGTGTTTGTGATGTCAATGAATTTGATCCTTGATTGATCATGTATTGCTGTTTTAATAAATAAATATTTTCCCCCTTCCAGAAAGCATGTGTGGGCCAAACGCTACTAAAAGAGCTGATGTCCTCAGACAAGTATCAATACCATTTCATAAAAATGAGTGTTGCTTTTTAAGAGTCATAATCTTCTGCTTTTCAGAGGCAATAAAACAAACAAGGATGCTGCAGTAGAGCTGCACTTTATCCACAGGTTTGGGTGTCTTGCTTATCTTTTTGTCACACTTCTGGCATTTGGGTAACAATCTATGAAAGTATGAATGTATAAAAAATACATAAACAAAGCAAAATATTAATACTCTTACAGAGTTTTCCCATCTTCCAGCAGCTGATGGTTTAGGGGCTCTTGCAGCCGAAAGGTGGCATTTCTCTCTTTAGTGACCTTTGATAGGTTTTAGTGGCAGTTTGTCCACTCATCGCTTGAGCCTTTTTGAACTGTTCGCATCCACAGCATCCTAGTACAAAGAGTTTCTCAACTTAACTGCACAATACATGAGCCTGTGTTCTGTTTGTTGTTAAACTGCCATCAGATAACTTCATTTGATACCACAAACATTGTTCCCAAATTGCTCATTGCTTTATAGATATCTGTTGTATCTTTCCTCTGCTTTTTTTTTTTTTTTCCCTCTCCCCTGGCTGAATAGGCTACTGTATGTGGGTCTTCTTCACTCAGAAATCTATCCATATCTTTGATGGACCCTTTTGCCCTTCTCTTTGTTTGAGTGAATCTGTTAAATCACTGCCACTCTTTGAAATAACAATAACTTTGCTCCACTGTGAGCACAGTGACTTGGTCACGTAGGACAAAAAAGCAAAAGAACACATGGGCTTGGTAGATCTGAGTTATCAGGTTATGTTCTTCTGCATAGAGACAGCTATGTAAACATTTACTGTCTCTGTTTCTCTTACAGCTACCAAAATGTTCTCTCACACACTGTGATAAACTTTAGCTCTTCAATAAATCCAGATATTCAAAACCAAAAATGTGTCACAAGAGGAGAGATAAAGAACAAACAATCTGTGGTTGTTTGAATATTAGAAGGTTATAAAACAATAAGGGTAAATCAAAACAGAAATTAGCAATTCTAAAGGCTGTTTTTACTTGATTAAATCTCATCTTTATGCATTAATTAACTGGGAAGTATTTCTGCTTATATAAGGGAGCTCAATAAATCTTCCATTCCTAAGAATATGCAAAGGTCACTTTGCCAGATGTTTCAATTTCCTTTCTTTTGTACTAAAACCAGTATTTGTTGGAAGAGAACGAAATGTTTCTGTAGGCAATGAGAGTGTTCTGGGGGATTTTTCTTTCTTAATAGGAATTTATAACCAGAGAACGCTATTACTGTCACTAAATTCCAAAAAGTGTGTTAGGAGGCTTAGTTTCAGTAATTACCTATCTCAGAAGCTAGGAGCTAGGATGGGATGTATAGCCTTCAATTTAGAATATTTCTTTAGCTGTTCAAGCTATTGTACTTAAGCATTTTTTGGTTTGAAATACCTTAGACTTGTTAACACTTGTAGTAGAACACAAAATAAACGGAGGTGTAGCTTTTTAGAGCAATATATGCGCCTCTAGATAGTTCATTCACATATTCTGACCAAGACTCAAAAGTCAATGACATACTCTGTGGGTTTAAATCTGTTAGAGGGAAAATGTAATGATAGACGGATGCCAGGACACTGCATAGGTAAAATGAGTTAAGTTTTCCTCCTAAGCCTGAATTTGATCCTTCACAAATAATCACTCAAAAGCTGTTTTGGACTCTAAACTTAAAATGCACCCTGTCCCTTCCTTCCCAAGTGCCTGTAAAATATAAAAGCCAGTGAGATGCATTAGGATAAAATTACAGTAAGTACTCTAGCACTAAGGCTCTCCTAAGATGAAATTTCACAGAAAGGCTTGAGCTTATGAACAGCTTGCTGCTGCCAAAAAGAGAACATTGAGTAGAGACTTCTCTACAACATTGAGAGAGTTCCTGCTCTCTTCTTGCATGTTTGATGGCTCTGCCATGTGCTGTTGCCGCTTACCTTGTTTGTGCCAGTGCTTGAGGTTAGTTACAGTGAGCTACCTAACTCACTAGAATGGTAGAATATGAAGATTGCCAGATTTTTTTTTCTTTTCTCTATTAGCAAATTGAATTGCTACCTGTATTTGCAGGTGAACTATGGAAGAGAGTAGGGAGTAGGAATGAGATCTCTGTTTTTTAGGGACATCCTAAAATTTGGCTCAACCTATCTGTGAAACTCTCCTTTGTTGTTTGGACTGCTTATTTCTTCCCACCACTGCCACTTTCTTGCTCCAATGAAGTACATAAAGGAAACTAGGCTCCTAAGAAATCTAGTATTTTAAGCAAACAATATTAGCAGCCTTATAATAGGATTTTATGTATTTTTACCCTTATTTGAGATGCTAAATGAGTTGGACATAATTAACTAATGAGATTAGATCATTTCATTTAAATGCCAGCAACCCAGTGTCTGCACATAGCTAATTGTCCCTGCTCTCTCCTTATTTTGATAGTACGTATTCTCAGTTTGCACTACCATGAGCCAAACAGTGTCACTGCAGGGTTGCAGAGAGAACTGGTGACGTTTGTAGGTGACTCAAATCATTTTTTTCTGATGTGCTTTTATGAATGTACTTTCTATTTCTCTCATCTTCCCTTACTGACTTATCAATTTCGGTGTTCCTAGTGTTTGAAGATTTCATGGCTGCAGAGAATTAAGGAATCACTTTCATTTCGTCCTGCTATGAATATGCTTCTGGATGGTAGTGGATCAGCTTTTGTTCAAGAGTGTGTGCAAGCAGAAATGGCTTAAATGTTCACTGGGAAGGGTAAGCATTTAGCAATGCCAATCCTAGACACTGATGAGGGACTAGCAAAACATTACAGTATTGGTTGCCCCAAATCAGTTGTTCAAATAAAAAGTACATTAAAATAGAAGCTATCCAGAAGTGATCATTCAGTCTTTTACGGACAGAGATAGATCCAACTTTAGAGAAGGATTGTGGATGAGCCTCTATTATATTTTGGGACAATGGCATGTAAATGGCAATGCAATAGTCTCACAAAACAAAATATCATAATCCTTTCAGGTGAGAAGCTTGCCTCACAGGAAACTTTTTGGTTGTTTATAGTTTTTGGTGTCATATTTATTTTAATAAGCCTTGTAGCTCACTCATGTTGCCAATTCAAGTTGCTGTTGGTTCTCTTATTGTTTTGTAGGAGACTGTTATTTAGTGAATAATTCATGGGTTTGTTTCTCCATTCTTGACTGTGGTGAGTCAAATGACAGTAGCAAAAGAGGAAGATAGTTTTCCATTATCATATAATTCACTCCTTTTTTTTTTTTTATATTTAACCGTTATGAAATGAGATGAAACTAATTCATGGATTAGGATAGCACATGGAATTTATTAGGTGAGCTTAATGTTGCAGCTCTGAGTAATAAACAGCTGCTCTTGGAGATGTTTAATTCATGTTTGGGTTTAATTGCCTAAAACAATGCAAATGCGGCAGACTAAAAGAATGTGTCTTCACATGACACTTGTGCCATTACGCAGTGCAGAAGCAGAAGTTGTTTAAGATCATGAAATATTTAAGCTGTACACATCCATGCTTATTGTCCTGTGCTCTCCTGTGCAGATCTGTGTGATGGGAGCAGGGATAGATTCACCAGGAGAGATGGGCTTTTCTACTAATATTCTCTCTCAGTGAAAATAAACTAAAAGGTTTCTCTAGCACTTTGAAGTAATGTGGCTGGTAGATTCGCTCTTGTAAATTTTGATTGTTGCTGGTAGCTGACCTAATATGGATAAGTTTTACATTTTCCTTGTAAAAGAAGATTACGGGAAAGGTTTGAGTGAAAACTCTGTTTAAAAGCCAGATGATTATCCACAAATAACTGTGGTGTTGAGGTCAGTTTTACTGCTTCAAACCCCCAGAGACACGTTGGATAGGAAACAAATTGCATAAAAAGAGAGAATAAAATTGCTGCCTCTCTTTCTTGAGACAGCTGATTGCTGTAAAACAGAAGGAAAAAAAATGAGTGGGTTGTGAGACTGTATGACACATGGAGGATTTTTCCTGGAAAAAAGAATATTACGCAGCTGTAGGTCACAGCAAGTTGGAAAAAAGATCAAAAACTAAAGAGATTAATTCAAGGTTCTTCTTTATTCTATATACTGAACAAATACCATATTCAAAGAGAATGTTCTCATCCTTTTCATGGTTTCAAAATCAGGATCCCCTGCTAGCCAGTCTTACAGATCTATAAGGGAATCTTATACATGAGATTTAAATAGCTTTATATTCTATTTATATTCTTTATATTCTAGCCAAAAAGAAACAAACAAACAAAAAAACTTTAATCAGTGCAAAATGATTGAAAACACACTTACTGTGAAATTCCAGAACCCTTGCCATAAACAGCTTGATATGTGGATAAGTAGGAAAGTAGGAAATATGGCAGAGTGTAACATTGCAGATACATTTGATTTTTTTGCAGGCCTGCAGGGTGCAATTAACCATCTCATCGAGCTGTTGTCATCTTCTACAGTAGTCTTTAAGAGCCCTGGTTTCTGGCAAGCCTCTGTTGGCATGTAGAAAGTTCCTAGTGACTAAAGCCTCAGTAATTTGTAATTTCTTTTGAAAAGAGTATATGCTTAATGTTTTTTTTTTTTTTTTTTGCATGTTTGTTTTCCCCTGTCACAGGTGCTCACAGCTTCACGTCTGCATCTTTGACGCTCTACTGAACAGTCTATTCAGAGACTGCTATTGACAGTACCTGGGTGATTTTTTTTTCCTCTCTCCAGAGCTGCATGACATGTTTATCACCTTATGGAGAGGCACAAGTCACTTCCAAGGTTCCAAGGGGAAGAGGTCTGTGAGTGAATTCATGAATTCTGTCTTACTCTGCCCTGTAAGAAGTAAGGTTGCTGTAACTGCAATCCCACCCCTGTTATCTGGTGGTTTTCTGTGACTAACACCTGCTTTTCCCTTGTCCCAAGTGCTGGCTTGCTTGACGCACAGAGTGTTAAGCTAACCCATCGCTCCCAAGATTCATGAACATTATTCAGCGAGCTGATGATTTGTTCCTTTAAGTTGTGAGTATGTATGATATATGAGCTCTCCGCATTGGAGAAGATATAACTAATTCTCAATTGATAATGTTTTGTGCAGCAGCTCCAGGGACACCTGAATCAGTGGCTTCCCGATCAAAGAGGGGGACCTTGCATGCCCCATGCTTTTCTGTGGTGGTCCTTCTCTTTTTCTACTTGAAGTCACACAATTCTGACCCCTTTCCGTTGCACTGACTCTGGCATTTGTCAGAGAGCTTGTCGTGGAAGAGAGGAACAACAATACCTATCAGAGGCTGTGAGATATTGACCCCATCTGCCTTCAAGCTGATCTAAGTAATCTCTGTCCCCCAAACCTAACTGCCTCTGCCAGCTTGCTCTTGTCTCAGGGTTGTGCCCATTTGTAGCTCGGCAGCAAAATGGCTTCTGGAACTGATCAGGTAGGGAAATACTTTATGCAGAACCATATGTGATTTTTAACTGTGAGGCTACATGGCACAGCTTCCTGTAGGGCTGTGTGAGCACTTGTGCTGACATAGCTCTTGAAGACAGGAGTGAGAAAGCACAGCTGGGAGTAGGAAGGGCTAAAGAAACTGTTTAGATTAGCACTGCCCTTTGAGATGTCAGTTGTCAAGCAAAGCCCTCTAAATTGTGTTTAAAGGAACAAAATCTGTGCAGCTGAAATGCACTTTCCACAAAGTGTTCATGTAGATTTGTTTTTAAGTTGAAAGGAGGAGGAAGAGGGGCTCGATGGTAGTAGCCTTCCCAGAAGTTAGCGATTGTAGTGCTGTCTCAGATGCTCATGTAATCTTGCCAAATAAGTCTCTCCTGTTGTTCAACATATTGTATGATATTTTGTTTCTCTTTCTAACAAGATTTCTTGCTTAATTACGTGCTTTTGAGAGGGCATAGTCTGTTTCTTTTTTTTTTTTCTTTTTTTTTTTTTTTNTTTTTTTTTTTTTTTTTAACAGTGGAAGCCACAGGGGTATCCTGACTTGGTGGAAGTCTCAGTTTTCCAGGCACACACACACACACACACAAAAGTTATGCAGCCTTTCATTCTAATCCAGCGATTTTTTTCCTTAAACAGGCTACCACCTTTTCAAGTTTCAACTTTATGCTAAAGTTGGTGAGACTAAAATCAGGCAATATTATGGAGTTGAGTGAACTTTCACTCTCAGATCTAACTTGGAAGAGACCACCACTGGAGTGGAGAGAGGAGACTGGTATTCTTGAAATTATGCTTTCTTGAACACATTCTTAGAATTTGTAGTAATTTGGTTTCTCTAGGTTGTGACAGTGATACCAGAGATGTAAGAGCTGAGATCAGAATAGATCTTGCACAGATACAAAGAGTAAGAAATCAAAAAATGGCCCTAGTCTTGCTGGCCTTCATAGGTATCAGATACTGTAAGCATGAATCATGACTAATTCTGAGTTAGTGGCATCAGAAATGACATGCTATTATTGGCAATAGCATGACAGGATTATTTCTTGATTGTGCTAAGGGCTTTTCATGTTATTTTTAGAAGCTTAAAGAGCACAGGTGGAATTTCAGAGAAAAGCTATGCAGGAGCCCTCCCTCAGCCCATATGAAAGTTGTATATTTTAATGCTTTATGACAAGGAACACTCTCCTCTTCTTTCAGGATCCACAGATGCAAAATGTTAGGTTTATATGGCTGCTCAAACAGGCATGCATTCAATAAACAGAATTATTGTGCATATTTATTACTGGAACAAGAAATAAAAACAGATCCTTTCATGCTGCCTGTACAGCATTGCTTTCTGCTGCCGCAGCAGCAGAACAAACAGATTCTCTTGAAAATTTACTATAAAATAGTTGCCCCAAAGCAAAGGCCTTCCTATGTGGAAAGAGCCCATTTGCAAGAAGGGTCTGACAGTGTGCTAAAGCTTCCCAGCAGCACAATGAATCTCTGAGAAGGTACTGGAAATACTCTGAGAAAACAGTTGGAATGGCCATGTTTTTCTGTTTTATAAAAATGTAGCATTGAAGCAACCCCCAAACTCTCCTCCAGTTCGTTGTTTTTATTTCTGCATATTTTGTTTAAGCTAATAGTTATCCTTTAAGTCATTAGGGTACAGTTGCAGAGTTCACGTGTTTAAGTAGTTGGAAGTGTAAGTGACACGTGGCTTTTATCAATGTAAAGAACAGATGGGCTTGTGTTGAAAGAGCTAATCACTTTTAGTTTAACCACTTCGGATTTTCACATATTCGTGCATACGTCTTATATGATAGTGGCGGACACACATGAAGCTATGGGCACATAAACTCAGTGCTTCAATTCTCCTCATCTATCTGCTTAACTTCTTTCAGACATTGTCTTTTTAGAAACAGATAATCCTTTAATTCCATCCCAAAGCATTCAATGTGTTTTGAAACTCAAGAATACAATGCATATTTTGACTGCAAAGATCTGGACTTTCTTTTATTAGTTGTTGCTAACCTTATTATTTCTAGAAATAATTCTGTGAGCTTCAGTAGAACATAAAGCCTTCTTTTCTGTGTAACTTCTGTGGGAGGGTTTATTTTGTTTTGTTGTTTTTTTGTATGTTCCAGCATATGGCTAACACATTCTATCCTGAGACTAGAATAACTAAATGGGGAGGGGGATGCCAGGAAATCTTTTTCAAATGGTACATTTGATAAGTTATATAAAGTTGATGTGGGACAATGTAATTCCTATGAAAATGAATCTGAAGTGTTGAATCTGTGTCAAATTCCAGATTATGGAATCTCTGTGATGACTCGTTACAAATATGGATATTGCATTCACTTTTTAGGAGGCAGATCTTCTGGGTTCCCTGACACATAAAGAAGGAGAAGCATCCCTGTAGAAGCCTGTGCTCAACTGAACTAGACCAACCACCGCCAGAAGCAAGAATATAGCGTGTAAAGATACTTGCTTATGTAAAAATTCTGGTCTGTAGATAAACAAAGGCGCATTGTAAAGTCACACAGAAAGGCTGGCCTGCAAATTGTAGCGGCACTCAAGGGGGAAACAGTGATGCTGCAGTTATTCTTTTTCTGTGTGTATGTGTGTACTGTCCTAAGGAAACACTTTTTGTAAATATTGCTGCAGAGGCCAGATTCTCTGGTTCATGTCTTGTGAATATGTGGTATAAACTGCTGTTTAACTGCATAATCTCAAAGTATTTTCCCACGCAGGTTTTTCAATATACAAGGAGAACTTGCTTTATGGATTAAAAAAGATGTTGCAAATGAGGTTATCTCTACAATTCTTCCTTGATTTGTGGTGAGAAAAGGGGCAGGGGTCTGAATGAAAAGAAAAATCATCGTCTCAATCACTGCCTCTACCGAGGTATTCCCATGTAACACTAACAAATCACATGACAGACTTTTCACGGGTAGTTACCAGCTGTCCAATTGCATATGCTGGCATCTGGCTTTTTTCAACTGATGCCAGTAAGAGATATGCTTTGAGTGCTATTTACTCTAAAATGCCACATTCAGAGTTAAACGTACTGTATTAGCAAATATTTTTGTTCTTAACATCTTGGTTCCTTCTCTTCTCTCTGCAAAAATGGAAGAAAAACTTCCTTCCATTGAATTACTATTGCAAAGCAGCACTACTGAATAGTGTGCAGTTATGTTAATAATGTCCCATTCTGAGCAGGATTTGACTAAAAAACGCCTAAAAAAGCTCACTGAGCAATGAAGAGAAAAGAACATATTGAACAATAATCATGCCTCGCCTGTTGTAAGTACTGAATGAGATAAGAATCTCGTGAAATAAATGATCATGTCATTAAAGAGAATACCACAGTGTAGGTTCTCAAGTGTGGGTAGGAGGTCAGTACAGAGTAAACTGAGCCTAACGTATTTGCAGCATTTCGGCTGGAGTACGTGACTTAAGTTTTGCATGTATGTGCATGTATGTGTTTCTCATCCTCTAGTTTTTCAACAAAAGGAACCTGGGAAAAAAACAGGAATTTCTGGAGTGTAATGTGTGGTCTTCCCATCCCTCCATATGGATCATTATCGCCATAACCATTTCACAGAAAAAAAACAGAGTAATTCGGAGCCTAGTGCTGGGTCATAATATCCTATATAAAAAAAGGTTCTTGAGAGGGAATTGCCTGTATTTTGACGGTAGGTTCCCCAGGAATTTCATAGTTGCAGAAGAATGGGGAAACTTTTGTGTCTCAGGATCTATTCTGGCCTCTTGAGGCACATGTGGTGCAGGTTTTTTGGTACCCTTTCCCCGGGCTTTTAGCCAGTTTTCAATTTAAAGATTTTGATAAGACTCAGAAGGAGGGGAAGACCAGGAGAGTTTATCCCACTTACAGCTTCAAGAGGTATGTTTGAAACTGGCCACATATGTGATTGCTTTCAGGCATTTTCTGTATTACCTCTAAATTATGGCTAGAACCACTGTTATTCAAGCCATGATCTTCATTCATTTGTATCATGAATAGCACTAATAATTGGTTGCAAGAAGACACACAGAGAAAATGCTATGCATACTAAAAATTCTTAGAACAAAGGTGAATACCATGTAAGCAGCTCTGTTGTGCCTGGCTGAGGGCAGGGTGGGGAAATATTTTAAGTAATTACCTCTTATTACAAGTTAGAATTTCCAGAGGACAATTACATCTGCAACATTTGTGGGAAAGTGTTTTGAAGGATTGACAGATACTACAAAAAGATAGATTACCTCTAAAGCCATCTCTCAATGAGGAGGGCCACAGAACAATAAGCATTGCATTGTGCACATTTGTTACGTTTAAAATGGAGGAATTTCACAGATCTCAAAGGTAGCACTTGATCTGTTCTGTGGAGAATTGAAACAGCATATTTCACAATGTTGATTTGTCTCCAAGACAAATCACTATTTCAGATACCTCAGTTGGAAAACATTGATGCAGATCCTTTCTATTCCTAAAAAGGGAAGGAAACATATATATTAATATAATGTTAAATATTCACATAAATGTCAAAAGAATGTAACATTGGAATTATGGAATTGGTATTTTTGGCAATTGAAATAAAATTGGGATGGCAAGAAGAAAGCTTTTATTCCTAGAAAAGTAGTTGAGATTTTCCTGTGAATCAAAACTGAAAGTCTAGTTTGTATCAGTGGCTGTAAGATGATACTGTCTTTGGCTAGCCTTTTGGATGGTACTGTAAGTCCCTTGCAAAATCTTATTTTACATAAGACCTATCTTTTATTATCTTGTATTTCTGTATAGACCGCTGTGTAATAAACTTGCAAATCTCTGTACAGAGTACAATAATAGTATATGCATTTTGGCATATGCAGTATATCGTCTATGTAAACCATGCAGAATCCTTCTGGACTGAAGCAGGAACAGCAGTATCTGGATAGAGCAGTCTGAGAGTAACAAACCTTTAATGCTGTCATGCAGCTGTGTGTCCTAGGGCTTTGACCTTAGACCAGTGTGCACCTAAATTAAAACACAGCAGGGATTCTGTGGTCAGTTTATGCTTCAGAATTCTGGAATGTGATTTTACAACCTTATTTATAAGGAAAATGTATCATATATACTACTTGGATAGTGCTAAGCAATAAAAACCTCTAACAGAGTCTAAATATTTGTAATGAAAATGTTTAGTACAGAGCCATTAGATTATAAACAAGAAGCGGGGAGGGTACTAAATATAACTTTGCATGTGAAATAATCAGAGACAGTGAGGTATGACTGCATTAATCACCCTGCAGGATACTCAGTCTGTTGTCTGAATCCTCTTCTGTATATTCACTGTTTCAAATAATTTTACAACCTGCTGTTTAAACCCTTATATTTAATAAACCTAATGAGAATTGTGAGCAAGTTGACAAACCTTGGTTAGATTAATGCTGTGCTGGTTTTATACATAGTTACAGTGAGCCATGGTTGTGTTCAGTCCCCAGTGAAGTGCACTTCATGAAATGATCTCTCCACTGTCATGAAGACACTTCCACAGGCTCGCTAGGTCTGTTTCCCCCGCTGCCCCTGCCGTGAGAAAGCCAGGATCTAGCTGCTGAGCACTGAGGAGGCCTCTTGCTGCTGCTTGGAAACCAACTCTGAAACTCCTGTAGACTTTGAAAGGGAGCAGGGAGGAGTCCCAAACAGCCCAAACTGAGGTGATATCTCTCCTTTAAGCCTATCTTTGGGATTCTTACTGATCCTCATCTTTTCCTCAGGCTAACTTTCTGGCTTTGAGTTCCCTTACTTTTCCTCCATTGTTTATGTGGCCATTTGAATAAACAAAAGGTGTTCAAAATGGTTCAGACTAGAACATGGACTTCATGATGCTTTCGGATACCTCAGAAATGTATATGTCCTAGTAAGAAATTATGAGTTTTGAGTAATTACACATGATAAGGACTGTGAAGGCAGCTGTGGTGGTCTGTGGTGAGGAAAGATAGGATGAGAACTGTTGTTTCAGTTACATAAGAAATGCCACAATGAGAAAAACACTGGAGAGTTTCAGTGGGCACCTTAAGACAAACAACGTCTTGATTTTGTTTCTTATTAGAAGATAGATTTCTTTCTTTTGTTGTTGTTTATATTCTTTTCTTCTAAATGAAAACTTCATTTAATTTTTTAGTTTTTAAAAAGGACTCACTATAACCAGTGCCTAGAACAAGGCAGAAGAGAGGAGATATAAATCACTTCCATAATGACAGAATAATGGCTTTATATATTTTCTAGTCAGATCTTGTGAAGATTTTTAAAGCAATACTCCTGATTTTTTTTTAGCTTGTCTTCCTACTATGGACAGAGGTAGAGTCTAGTAAAGCTAGACATAATTTTCCAGCATTAGAATTGGTATGACAATAAAGTTCTGTTAGACATGTGGTGTAGCAGAGCTTTTGCATTCATCACTCTTGTCAAGATAACAGTTTTCTTACTTAAAACATTTATATTACAGGAACGTGCACCCTGCCACCACCAGTTCAGACTGCTGGAGTCTGAACTCCAAATTCCAAAGGTATGTGTGTTATATGGTAGTGGATAATGTACTGCTGGTTCAATGTTTTCTGTAACATTGAGCATAAGCTGAGCTAATGGTGAATTGTGTACCAGTATTGCACTGCACTGTTTCTCTTCTAAAGTAAGGCTTTTTATCCAAATAATTTATTCCAGATGAGACTAGCTTAGAATGCTTACTCCTGTGCATATGATGCTTTCCCACTCAGTATTCCTGGGAGTGGGAGAGTCACATCTGCCAGTTCTCTTAAGCACTTTGGCTTTGATGAGAAGTTGCTTTTATGAATGAAATGCTTGTCCTTAGTCCACTTAATATCCTTTTTCTAAATGAGTCAGTGAAGCACATGTAGGTAAAGCTGATATTCTTAGCCTTTATACCATTCACATTTGTCTACTTTCCAGTCGAGCAACTGACTAGGATATTACAGATTACTTGTATCATCCTAGGGGTTTAGCTGACCTATTTTACAAGCCCTTTCAAATGGCTTTAGTTTTCTGCCACAAAGCTTTTTATTGGACACCTTTCTACTCATTTCCATAAGCAAACAAACTCAGTCCTTGGCACTGCTATGATACTATGTGCTTTTTTGCAGACGTGCAAAGTCAGGGCTAAAGTTAATAAAGGAGAAGAGCAATAAGAGCAAATACGTGTCCTACCCCATAAGGACTTTCTGATTTTTGGAAAGTGCCTCTCATGCCAAGGAACTACTTGAGTTCCCTTACTCCCTTCTAACAAATCCCTTGGCAGCAGATACTGAAAGCTCCAGTCATGATCACGAGGAAAGAGAGACGTGCTTGATACATTCATTAAAGGCACCGATTTCAGGAAGAACTGTATTGATTGTATCAGATATGGAGGCATCATAATCAGCTGCGCCATCTGTTAGACCCTTTGGGTTTGGGGATTCTCTGGACTAAAGAGGTTACCTATAATTTTAATGTTGGAGTACGTAAGAACTCTGGGAGGTTGTAGAAAATCAGGGTTTATAGTTTTATTTAGACTGACCTGTGCCTCTTGCAATTTGTGCTGTTTGAACCAGCAGAAAAAATACAGATATAATGCAGGTTTCATACTCACAGAAAAATGGCATGCTAATCATTAAGTTCTATTCAGAAAAGAAAACAAGCATAAAAAATCTGCAACCAGTACTGAAATGGAGAATCATTGGGACCATATCTCTATGCCCCTTCCTCCCTTTCCTCAAAATCTGGTTGGCAAATAAACGTTGATCCCACTGTCTGTCAAAAAGACACCAATTCTAAATGATTTTTAATGTCAGTAATTTTTTCTAGTTGGCTTTAGGTGTATGTACTTCCGTGGGAGGAGGGGAATCCCATCCTCATTGGCACATCCTTTCCAACTTGCCCTTCTCTTGTCCTTCTGGACAGGCATCTTCTAGATTGCCTGCAAGCTCATGATGTTTACGCTGAACTCCAAAGACAGGTAAATCGCCCACGTGGATGAGTGTGTTTTTCCTTGGAACTGCAGTTTGAGTCAGTGTCTGGACACGTGGCTGTACTTGGAATCATTAGGAAACTATGCTTTCCCCGGAGATACCTGGCGTGGGTGAAGCTGCGGCTTTCTTGTTGAGACATATCAATGATAGCAAGAAAGATAATGTAGAGAAAAAAACTCACTAGCGGGAAAATCTAACTGATAAATGATGTCCTCATTTACACAGATTGCTGACATGTGGAAATTACTTAATTTTTGTAATCATATTTGTCCTTCTTCTGGTATTAGTGGCAGAAGTTCAATACATGAACATATGAGGAGACTGATGAGGTCAGAGGCGGGACCAATTTCTCCTGATTTACTATTTGGTAAAATGGGGAGGTCACACAGGAGGAATCCAGACTTTAAATTTGCTTTAGGGGGAGGAAGGAGGGAAAAAAAGAGCAATAACTAGCTGTGATTTGTGGGCTGACGCTGTCTGTTGTACTCCAGGGCTCAGGCTTTTCCAAATGACTTCCTGAGGAATGAAATCTGCATGTAAAAGTTGAAGAAATCCAACCGGAGTGCTTCAGTAGGTAGGAGAAAGCTACATGATCACATTTATTTGCACCGGCAGAAACAGAATTGAAGAATTCTTTTCTTTGTATATACACAAACAGAAGAGGCAAAATGTGCACACAGAGGGTGTACAGGGTGATGCTACTAGTTGTATGCATGCAACATAGTTCTAAATTATAGGTGGAAGTTGTTTCAAAACCTGCATGTTTTAATGGTGTGCTTAAGTGTGTTAACATTTGATTGTGCATTTCTTTCTGGTATCACATATCTGCAGAATGACCCTCTCACATGCATAAAGCAATGAAGCAACTGAAGGCAAAACTGGGACACTGGAAGCAAGCAGCAGCAGGGAAGCAGTATAGGAATGCTGCTCATCTGTTTCTTGAGGTTTACTGTATACGTATTAGCGTTTCTCTGGGAATAAACAAGCAGGAAAAATGCTGGCAGTAAAATGGGCTGTGGAACATGTATACTGTTGTAAGGGGTTTTAATAATTGTTCTACTGCAACTTCATAGAATATCATTAAAATAGACAGATTTTTGAAAATTGATATCTTAACATCTTACATAGCTTTTATGTGTGTCTGTATAAATGAGGGTAGTTATGCATATTTAGATAGTCTATGATAGAAAACTTAGCATATATTCTATATTCAAATAAGTTTTGGAAATAACAGGTTGTTACCTTAGTAGGTGGAACTAGTAATGCTCTGTGACATGGCATATTTTTTCTAAGTGGATTATTTAGCATTTCAACACCATATCTCAGATATATGACATGAGTTTTCCATTACACCATTTATTTTCGTTTAGATTAGGAAGCATAGTTATTCTTGTTTATGTAGTGTGTAATGCCTGCTGGGATGGCCCTGTATTCTCTTGAAAGTAAGGCAGAATAAATGCTCTAAGTAGAAAACTATTCTGCGTGTGTTTTAAAATTTCAATGTACCTGTATATTTAAAGAAGCTACCTGAAGCAAACTAGTGTTATTTGCAGCTATGGAAGGGAGAAAATCAGTAGCTAACTAGTAATATATTTATGTCTGCAACTGCTGTTTAGGAAGAATAGGAAATTTGTTGCAGGTTTTTGGTATCTGACCTGAAAAGTGAGGGGACTTTCTGAGCCATGAGATTGGAAGAACCTGACGTAGACAAATAGGGACTACGTTAGGAGGCACAGAAGTAGTTGCGTAGCTCAACAGTAACTGCTTATTGTGTATGGGGTAACAGTAAAAGCCAGACTTGGTACAAAAATTTGAATGTGTACGTTACTGAAGAAAGTCTAGC
Source organism: Nothoprocta perdicaria (assembly GCF_003342845.1). NCBI lineage: Eukaryota > Metazoa > Chordata > Aves > Tinamiformes > Tinamidae > Nothoprocta > Nothoprocta perdicaria. Next base: position 4,469,472 of record NW_020455644.1, read on the forward strand.
CCCTTGCTAGGACAACAGCTGCATTTTGCATGTGCGAGGGAGCAGCCACACGTACTCCTGATACTCTCCAGTTTTATTGCGCTCGTGGTTTTTTGCTCTCTCTGCATGGGAATGCCTCTAAAGTCTCTTGTGCACTTCGTTCTCTGAAATGTTGAACTCTTCTGCATCGCCACTGGAAATAGTCCATGATTTTAGTGGCAATAATGGGTTTGTATTCCTGCTGTTTATCAAGGCAGCACATCTAAGCTTTTAAAAGGTGCTTTCATTTTCCAGAAAGTGGACCTTAATCATGCACTTTCGATTTTCATAAAGCCCATTACTCCCTCCCCCTTTTCCATCCACCATTTCACTGAACATCATCAACTTTTTTTTTTTTCTTCCTAATATGAGGTTTAGGCATATTTTAGCAAGCATTCAGTTAAGATTTCCAGGTTTGTGCTGTCCTCGTCTGAGCTTGCCTTCTCTCTAGTCTAGTGTATAGCTAAGATATTGGGCATGACTGAATTGCTGACCATGAGTCATTCTTGCAGGTTAGCTGATTGAATATTCTGTCTGTGATATTTATTCTCTAATAGTGCTTCCCTGAGAGGAACTAGGAATATTCAAGAGAGCTTTACAGTATTTCCTAAAGGACAGTGCCTGTGATAAAATGCCAGCACACCTGTGCCCATTCTTAACATGAAACAGGAACACTCCAGGACATGGCCTTCAGCTACAGTATGAACTCTCCCCCTGAATAGGATGAGGAAGTAGGGAGAGAAGATTTTTACTTCCATAATGCAACATACAGCAGTGATGATTTTGTTCAACACATTGTGAGAATAAACATATCCTTATAATTGTTCATCCTCATGATGGTGAACCTTTAGGGTCATATAAAAGGTTAGGCATAAGCACAAGACATTAATGTTGAGGCTCTACTTTGTCTGGTTTTGAGGAAAGGGAAACTCCACCTTCACTCAGACCTTGAATATGTTTCCCCCTGGAAATCTGAAAAGATGAATGTGTGCATTAACTTGTTATGCTGTAGCTATGGCTTGAATATTCTCCCTCTCTTTAAGTGTTCCATTGTGATCCTTTCCCAAGAAGAAGAACTGGCTGTGTCTGAGCCTCTGTTCACTTCTGAGAAGGATGCTGTTGGGTCTGAATGATTGTGCCTAGCAAGTTGCTAGGCAACTTGCAGCTTGACCTGACTAATTCTTGCTTCTGTGTGTCTTCATATACATTTCCCTCTCTGTTTCTGATGGTTTTATGCAGTGTGCATGCCAACATAGTAATTATACATTAACCAGTGTCAGAGGTGTGTGTTGGGGAAGGTGTGTTTAACACAACTCAGAAACGGAATTCCAGGTGTATTGTCCCATTCTCATCAGAGTACCACTAGGCCTGAACCATACAAAAATGCTGACCTAGGATCTTGGGTTTGCTTAATTTGTACTCGGTGTCAAACCCAGGTTTGAGAGAGAGGTGTCTCAAACAGGTTCAAACCACAGTCTCAGGCAGATTAGAACTGGGATTTCTCTGTATTCTGGTAGCTTCAACAGTGCTCTGTGCAAAATTCTGGTTATAGCAAGGTGGCAGAGCATAAAGATCAGTGACCATGATCCTTCCAGCCCAATATGTCTCTATCATAGGCAATATTTTAGAATAAGATTATTAGGGTAAGTGCAGTGGGACATCTTTCCTGTCACTGAGTCAGTGGCGGTTGAAGATAAAAGTCCAAGTTATTTCAGGTGTCATGCAAAATGTAAGGCCTCTCCCCTGAAGTAAAACCTAGGGACTAAAATAGATATTCTTTTGAACATATCAGGTCATGCTCAGTAATGTTAAAAAGTAGACAATTGTCACTTACTCTAAGAGAGAATTGGGTATTGAATCAGAGAACCCCCTCATGCCAGCTTTTTATTCCTCAAAGGCCTCAGTTTTGGAACAGTCAATTCAGAAGAGTTTAGCTATAGAAACTACTTCTGAATTTAGGACATGTTCAAAGACCCTGTAGGCATTTCCAAGCCGGCTTACAAGTTGAAACTGCAAATGTTTGCATCACTGTCTGGTTCAAGAAATTGAAGTAGGTGATCTTCTATTTAGGTGCTCACTAGTGATTTCACAGGATAAACTAAAATATGTCAGTGCTGCAAAATGAAACAACTTACCTTGATCTTTGAGCTCCTCTTCCCATCTGTAAACATTCCATACTTTTTGATTCTGTCTTTGGATTTATTTTTTCCTCCATTTGATTTTTCTTTTGCCTATTAAATTGTAGGTAATATTATTTTGGTTTGTTTGTTTGTTTTTAAATGAAGAATGCTTTATAACACCAGAAAAGCCAAAAGGATGAATGCACACGACTTTTTGTGTGACTCTTATACCGAGCTCAGCTTTGTGCAGCTGTTGTATTGGCAGAAACAGAATAAACTGTTTCATTTTCTAAAGACACACAGATTAACATGTTTATTATAAACTGTGGAGTTTTTTCCTGTTTTTTTTTTTTTTTCTACCGGTCAAGCTTTAGTCTGAGCCACTAATCTGTCCCATCTTTGCTTATATTTTTGGTAGATAGTCAGCAGTGTATTCTTCTGAATGTGGCTGAAAGAAAAAATTGGATATTGGTGAGAAGATGATCTCCTGTGCAAATATGCTTCACGTTTCTTTATACGCAGTCCATGTTATATATGTCTATATGTGAACTGTGGGATAAATTGTACTTTGCTGACTTCAGTTAATCTCCTGGTGAAAACTTTTTATTATTTTTTCTGTACTGCGTGAATATATTCAGGCTGAAGCCTTATATGCAGTGATAATAGCTTCAACTCTATTTCTCTCTTTAGACCTACCATTTATCTAAAAGTCTTAGCTTACTTGAAGCCTCTTTGCTTGCAGCTTAGTTTTCCACCATCTGTTGCAGTCCTGAGGGATAACCTTCATTGGCAGATGTTCCACAAACCACCAAGCAGCAGTCAGGTGCTATTTGTGGTTTGTCCAAACAGTCTGTCCTGCAACTTCCTCAAAGCTGTGTTAGGAGAAAGTAAAAATGAATTAAGCAGCCAGAAAATGATTTGCAGGGGATTAGTTACAGTACTTTGGATAATAGCTTCTGCACTAGTCTGCCCATTCTTGAGGAGCAAGAAGGTTGCATTTTATAAATGCTATGAGTTTTAACCCTGTACTGTTTTGAAGCAGCTCTGTCTGTGCTATATGGCAGAGTAACCAGCATCATCACTTTGATAGAGCTGTGTACAGGTTAAGACCACTTGGCAAAAGTCTTTCATTTACCCCAGCTTTCAGTTGGTTACAAGAGAGATGTAAGGACAAAGTCTGGACAAAGAGATTTTAGTGGCAAAGCTTTACCCCTGCAGAAGGTGATGGGGGCTTGCCCAGGGTTTTGGGCATGACACTAAGTGCCTCAAGTGAGAAGACAAGCCTCTCAAGAAGTTTGAGAGGGGATCTGATTAATATGAATAAGTACATGAAGGGGGAATGTAGGGAGGAAGGGGTCAAACTCTTCTCACTGGTGGCCGGTGATAGGACAAAGGGTAATGGATCTAAGTTGAAACACAGGCAGTTCCATCTTCATGTGAGGAAGAACTTCTTTCCTGTGGGGGTGACAGAGCCCTGGAACAGGCTGCCCAGGGAGGCTGTGGAGTCTCCTTCTCTGGAGGTCTTCAAAACTCATCTGGGTGCCACCCTGTGCAATGTGCTGTAGGTGTCCCTGCTGGAGCAGGGGGTTGGACTAGATTATCTCTAGAGGTCCTTCTCAACCTTAGCCATTCTGTAATTCTGTGAAGTGCTGCCCACCAAGCTTTGGGACCGTTCCTGCACCATGGTAGGAGGCCTCCAAAAGGGAGAGAGGAGGGCTTCAACCTGTCCTCTTTGTACAGTTCCTTCTGCAGTGTCCCACAGGGTGAAAAGGCTTTTGTGTATAAGGGCCTGGCACCTGGGCTGCAAAGGAACCTAAGTGTCAGGGGAAAACATTTCTTACATCTATCCCAAATGCTGAATTTTGCATCAGCCTCCTCAAGGGTTAGATCCCCAGCCTTTCTGCCTAGCCTAGTTTTTGCAGAATCTCTGTTCCCCATAATGGTGTTCTGGAGGTCTAAGGAAGAGATTACATGTGATGCTGAACAGCAGTACGTCTGATATGCATAACCACAGGAAAGAAATAAAACATGAATAACATCTCTATCAAGTTATTTTTTCCCCTAAAAACATCTTGAGATACTCAGCTAAGAAGACTTGAAATGCAGCAATTGTATATTTTACTCATCTGTTTTATATACTTCAGTAACCAAAGGACATAGAATTAATAAGCACTACACTTGGTTCTCTTTTCCTCCCTGCTAGACAGACCTGAGCAGTCAGCTTTTTTGCTACTCATGTCACCACAGAGAGGCATTTGGCCTTTGTATTCATGGATTCTGTCAAGACTATTTCCTTCCATCTGGTAACATTCTGTGCTTTGTGCTGTACAGCTCCGTTTTATTTGGGACAGACTGTAAGGGCACAATTAGGGGAGAAGCAGCTGGAACTAGTCAGAGAGAAAAGAGAACATCAGCAGCTCAGGGAAAAACATATGAAATGTTTTTATATTAATGTATTCTAGCATGCTCAGCCTTCAAATCTTTGGCTCATTATTTCTTTTTGTTCTTTAAGTTATTTAGTGTACATATGTCCTACAATTCAATGATTTCATTTGGATTTTGATCATGGTGCATACAGCTGTATGAATCAGTGAAAACAGAGCATGTTTATGTGAGAGCAGAGCATTAACAGTTCACTCACTTTGGTACATCCTGTACATCAGCATTAAACTGTCATGGCTTTCTGGTCAAAATCTCTGTTACACACCGAGGGGAAAAAAAATAAAAATTTAAAGTTCTGTGTCAAATTGCATGCAACTAGAAAACACCGATGATTAAAATGCATTTACTGTTTTCCCCCACAATTAAAAAGTTCCTTCTAAGAAAGTTTTGCTCATTGTATTTCTCACTGGATTTCTTCCTTTTCCTAGGGATATTCTCAACATGGCTGACTGGAAGCCACTACTTATTCTTCTCTTTGCAATCACCTGCTGCTCTATAGATGCACAGCAGACTGGTAATCCACTAAAGAAATGACTCTTTTTTACATTAAAATAAGTAGTAAAATTAAGTAATTTTAATATTCATAATTATCATTATGAAATGTTTTTAGGAGGTGTATAATTAAAGTAGAATAGGAGAGGTGTCCTAAAACCTGTAAAATTATCTGGAACAGTTCATTATAGTTTTTGTTGTTACTGTTTTGTTTTTGTTGTTCCTACATGCTGATATTCTGTATTTTCAAAAATAATGAAAAAAACTCTTAAATATTCATATTGTCTATATATTCCTCATAGATGCATGCTGAAATGCAAACTTGAATTTTAAAACTAGAGTTTAAAATTGTGGAGAACAACCGAATATTTGCAATTGTAGTTTAGCTTAAATTCAATGCCAAGGATGAGTACAGCTTGACAGTATTTTTTCCTGCAACTCATTAATGATATTTTTTCCCCCCTGCAGCCTTTCCAGAACAATATGCTGATGTTATTTTCCTTATTGTCTCTCCTGAGACTATGACAACTTCGGCTTTTGAGGAAGTAAAAAATCTTATCTCTGAGACAGTTAGGCAGCTAGATGTTGGGCTTAACAAGTACAGCATTGGCCTTGCCCAGTTTAGTGGGGTAGGACAGGTGGAGTTTGTACTGAACACATATGAAAAGAAAGAAGAGATACTTGGCCACATACAGCGCATCACTGCATTCGCTGAAGGCTCCTTGCAAACTGGAAGTATCCTGGAGTTCTTGCTGGAAACCTTTTTTGTGGATGAGGCTGGAAGCCGACTCAGCGAAGGCACTCCACAAGTCGTGGTGTTCATCGCACCCTCCGGAGCCAGAGATGATATCATGGAGGCAACTTGGGAGCTAGAAGAGATGGGGGTAAAAGTTTTCCCAATTGCTACTGAAAGCTTTCGTGGGGAAGTACAGTTGGGAGCCGCCCCCCGCGCACCTTACGAAAAGATTTACGAAGCAGAGGTCATTGATCACGAACAGAAAAAGGTTGTCACCGATATCGAAGTCTCTGTTCAGAAGCTTTATGATATTGAGGATTCAAGTGCACCAGCAGGTATGGTTTATCATCACAGAAAAACCAATAGCCCTAGTAACTTCTAACCCATTGGGAATCCAGGGCAACTGCTCAGATAGATAGTTGTGAGAGAAGACCAGAGTGCAAACGGGTGGTGATTGTATTTTACAGAGTTGTTGGACTGGCAAAGTATTTTCCACCTTTTGCTGTCCTGAGGCAATACCTGCCCATGCACAATTTAGCATTTAGCTGTTTCCATCAAGAGGAACAAGGCCTCTTTGCTCCATTTGCAACTGCTTTGCTTTTGAGGGGTTGGCTGTAATGAAATGGCAACAATTTTGCCTAAATTCTGTTTTGAGAAAATGGCCATAGAAAAGTTTATATTTAACCACAGAACAACTTCATAAATGTCCTGGGGTGTTTTGATTAGCAGTCACTCTGCAGAAGACTGAAAAAAAGCATTGCCTTGCAGAATTCTTTGTAGTGTGGAGAATCCAGCATTTATTTCATGACTGTTATTTACCACAAAAACATAAAAATCTCAGCTGTTAAGGCAGATAGAAATTGAGATTTTGTGCAGTATTGTAGCACGATGCTGTAAATGATCCTTTTTTTAAAAACAATCTACTCCAGCTGTACCCACCAATTATCCCACAGTGTCATCTCTGTTAATTTTATATCTCACTTTGCTTTTAGTGTGTTCCAGTGCGACTATTGCCGATATTGTGTTTCTTGTGGATGAATCCAGCAAAATTGGGTCAAAAAACTTCCAGCTCATTAGGACCTTTCTGTTAAAAGTTGTTAAAGCCCTGGATATTGGCTCAAGCAATGTAAGAGTTGGATTAGTGACGTACAGTAATGAACCAAGGCTAGAGTTCACCCTAGACACATTCAAGAATAAACTGGAAATCCTGAACTACCTGAAGAACTTACCCTATCGAGGAGGACAGCCTTACACTGGAAAAGCCATTGAATTCCTGAGAAAGATGGTTTTTACTAAAGGAGCAGGTAGCAGGGAAAAACAAGGAGCGCAGCAAATTGCTGTCGTTATCACTGATGGCCAGTCCTTGGATAATTACATTGAGCCAGCATCTAAACTAAGGCGTAGAGGTGTTACTGTCTATGCTGTGGGGATCCAGAATACCACAGAGAGTGGCAAACTTGATAAAATTGCAACTTATCCTCCAAACAAACACGTCTTCAACCTGAAGTTTTTTCTACAGCTGTCAAATATTGGATGGAAAATAAAAAAACGACTTTGTAATGAGATTGTGACAAAAACCTTTGTAGTCCCATCACAAATCCAGAATCTGAAAGAAGGTAAGAAGTACATACATAATTCCCATTTAAATATGCTGTGCTGCCAGGTTTGGTGACAAGTGAAATACTTAGTGATAAAGTGAAATAGCTGAGCCATGCACTTATTAATAGTTTGGGAAAATAAACTCATAACAATATATATCTTATCTATATAAATATAAATATTTATTTTATCCATAACTAAATTGTATCCAGTCTGACCCCCAAAAGCCTATCTTATCATTCTCAGAGCTATGTTTCCAAATGTGTTTATTCTTTTTTCCATTCTTTTGTTGCATTGTTACTGTACCCCACCATGTTTACTTTTATTTCGGTTTTTCTCTAACATTTCACACTTTTTAAATACTTTATTCCAGTCTTGATTGCTGTCCCACCATGCTTATTATCTTTTTGTTTCCCAGTTCCAACCATGATAGGTTTTATTCTTCCATTTTGTTGTCTTGATGCATTTTATTGGTGTAGAGAAGTCTGATCGTCGCTAATCTAATCTCTCAAACACCCAAGATTTTACAGGCTTTTGGGCTTTTCCCAAGGGCTTTTCCCAAGCCAAACATTACTTTTAACGTTTACTGACTTACTTGGAGATTGGAATGTAATCGATTCAATTTCTTACTCCTTCTTGAAGTGTCAAAAGTTCTGTAACTTCTTAAACTTTTGTTTGTTTGTTTTCTCTCCGCTAATTAGGTTGTAAGGAAACAGAGGAAGCTGACATTTATTTCTTGGTTGATGGCTCTGGCAGCATAAATGTATCTGATTTCAAGGACATGAAAACCTTCATGAATGAGACAATCAGAATGTTTCAAGTTGGTGCCAACATGGTTCGTTTTGGCGTTGTTCAATATGCAGAAACGACAAGGACAGAATTCGTGATTGGCCAACATAACAGTATAAAAGCCTTATCAGAGGCAATTTGGAATATTTGGCAAATAGGTGGAGGCACCCAAACTGGAAATGCATTAAGGTTTATGAAAAGTCTGTTCAAAAAGACTGTCAGGAACAATGTTCCACAGATCCTGGTAGTGATTACAGATGGCGAATCGCAAGATAAGGTGGCTCAATCAGCAAAAGAGCTGAGGGAACAAAATATTGTTATATTGGCCATTGGTGTCAAGAACGCTGTTCAGAGAGAGCTGGAAGAAATAGCGGGGACAAAAGACAAAGTATTCCTTGTGAATGACTACAATTCCCTGATGCTTATTAAACATGACATTGTGCAAGATATCTGTTCAATGAATGGTAAGAGTCTCTCCTCAGTAGCTGCATTCTTTCTAGGTACCTAGTGTTCGAATGTGCTCATACAGTTTTGATTGTCCCGAAGAGGGTATTGCTACATAAACAGAAATAACTATAAATCTGTGTGCAAATGAACTCAGGTCAAGGCAAGTTACCCTCTTTCAAGCTATAGTTTTTACCAATCACTGAACAAAATGAAATTATACTAAATAAGAGCAGTTGAAAGTGCTTAATGTTCCCAAGTGTAGAAATTAAGTACTTGGTTATGACATGCAGCAGTCTCGTTTTGTGAGAACAGATATGGAACACAGCGATAATGCCTCTCCTGAATTGCCTGCACTCTAACACCAGCATCCTTGTGGTTTTAAACAGGTCAATAGTTTAAGCATTACAGGACAGTCTTTCATAGATAGACTCTGATTGTCAGTACCCAAATCACGGAATGCTTTTCTGACGGGTGCAGAGTACTCTTTCCCTGGGATCATGTGCCTACCTCACTGTACCACACACTCACTGTCTTGGAGGAGGATGACCATGCATTGAATGTCAGAATTCTCTCTCGAAACGCACTCACTGGTTCAACAGAGGGTCATATACGGTGAACAAAGGCACTGTTTCCAACAGTCTCCAGCTTTTGTTTAAATGTTAACTGTTTACTACCAAGATTTAATTCTTTTTTGGGGCAAGCCCGTCTGCCTGTTCTATTATTCCCTATGTTTTGGACATTGATACAATGAAGATGTTAACAGTGCAGTTAACCTATGCTTTTTTCTCCTTTGTTTCTTAGTTTGTAAGAATTTGCGAGCCGACATAGTTTTCCTGGTGGACAGCTCCGGGAGTATTCATCCAGCTGAGTTTCAGAGAGTGAAGAAATTCACACAGTCAGTGGTGAGCGGAGTAGAGGTTGGGCTCGATGCCGTTCGATTCGGCTTGCTGCAGTTCAGCTCTGACGTCAGAGAGGAGTTCCAGCTTGACAGATACAGCAGCACGCCTGCCCTGCACAGAGCCATTCAGGAGATGCAGCAGATGAAAGGAGGGACACTTACTGGGAAAGCACTGTCCTTTGCTGCCTCTTACTTTGACCGAGACAGGGGTGGGCGGCCCGAACTCAAACAGTACCTCATAGTGATCACTGATGGGGAGTCCCAAGAACCAGTGAAAATGCCAGCCAAGGCCATACGGGACAAAGGTATCATCGTCTATGCCATTGACATGCTGCGGGCAAACAATTCCCAGCTTGTGGAGATTGCTGGAACTCAAGACAGAGTGTTTCTTGAGAATAACCTTGAATTCCTGAATAAGAAGATTCTCTTTGAAATTTGCAGTCAAGAAAATTGTAAGTGATGATGGTAACTCACTTTGTACATTCTCTTTAGTTCGATTTTGTCACTTTCCCTGTTAAGTCTTCATAAGGACAGATTTTGCTTTCCCTATTTATGATGGAATCTAACATCTCTGCATTCCCCAGTGATATTATGCAATTACAGTGACATGAAATGTAGTATCAGAACATGGGCTTTTTTTGTTTGTTTGATTTTTGTTACAATCTCATTCTTTTCCTCATATGCAGATAGGTAAGTAGTTTCCTTTTGTCTTCAGGAAAGCACCTAAGCATTTCTGTATTGGTTTCCTCCGAGTCTCTGCACTTTCTGGTTTTGGCTGGGATAAAATCCCTGCACAGGAACAGGGGAAGGAGAGAGAGAATTCTAACCTTGGTTTTTTTTTTTTTTTTGTTTCCTCTGTTTCCACTTATACCAGTGTGCAAAAGGGCAGAAGTTGCTGATATCATGTTTGCAGTGCACGTATCATCTGGCATTACAGCCCTGCAGCTGAAGAGTGTGCAGCGTCTCCTGGAAGCAGTGGTCAATGGCTCCATAGTCGGAGCAGACAAGGTTCGCTTCGGTGCTTTGGTGTATAGCTCCAAACAGAAGGTGCATTTCTCACTTAGCTCGTACTTCTCCAAGGCTCGGATCAGAGGGGCAATATTCAACTTGAAGCCTCTGCCAGGCCAGCCCCTCACAGCAAGAGCTTTGAACTTTGCCAGGCAGAGATTTGGCGTGAGCTACGGTGGGCGAGCGTCTTCTCATGCCGTCACCAGGATCCTCATTCTCGTTACTGATGAACCAACCGCTCCATCGGATAGAGCAAACCTTCCTGCAGCTCTAAGAGCTTTGAAGGAAGATGGAATCAACTTAGTTGCTGTTGGAATGAGCACGGCAAGCAAAGCAGAATTTCAGGAGGTTCTTGGAAATAAAGAACAATTACTCTTTGTACAGAGCTATGATGCACTGGAAAGCATACAGGAAAACCTTATGCAGATAGTGTGTGAGAAATCTAAGCCAGGTAAAAAACATTTTTTACAGAGCTATTATGTTTTTTCTACAACTGCTATAGGCTGTTTAAAACAGGAACAGTAATTAAAATTGTCTGTGGAGACAAGGGGAAGGTGGATGGAAAAGTTTAGAGACAGTTACCTGCTTGAAATACAAAGTGCCAGGATTTAATCCCAAAGGTGCCTTCTAATGATATGCTTCTATCAGTTGTTTTCAAAAGGTGACATGCTGGTAAGTGGAATTGGATGTCATCTAAATTTTCTTGAGTATTTTTCCTCCACACATAGCAGAGACTGTTCCTTATAAATGCACTTTCCACTTCAATGGGAACCTGTCCTGTCACGTTTTCTTGCTGTACAACATAGAGTATCAGCATGTCTAAGAAAGAAACAATTTCTAGATCCAAAGAAGTGTCACTCTGATAACTTGAGTAGAGGCTGCCAATTGAAATGTTGGATAGATCTGCTTCTGCAATGAGAAAAATAGGTGACAACTCCTTCAGCTTCTAAGGATACTAACGCCCTGTTTTCATTCCTTGTAGTCGGGCAGTTTAAGTGGTATTTCCTTGGTGTGGCAGTTCAGATAGCAAGAGGATAGAGAGCAGTGAGTGGGGTAGTTAATCTGACTTTGCTTCATTCTTAGGTAAAGTCTGACCTTCCTGAGCTGAGGGTTTGACATCAGGCATAAGTTCTGTCTTGAGTCTCTCGCTGCCTTTTAGATGCTGCATAAAGTAGTATTTTCTGCTGCAGGCTGATACTGTGTAAAGGATGAAGGGTTGAAGTAAGATAAATGATGGATTGGCCTTGAATGGCCTGTCTGTGAATAGCTGATGTCACTGAAATTTTATATGAAAGAGCAAAAACAAGGCTAAACACTACCAAGGTTACATCCTTCACTAATCTTTTTCTTTCTTTTTCTGCTTTTTCCCTAAGTTTGCAGCCATCAATTGGCAGATCTGGTATTCTTGATAGATGGGTCAGAAAGCATATCAGAAAATAACTTTTCTATCATGAAGAATTTCATGAAGGAAATTGTGGACAGTTTTATTGTTTCAAAGGATGATGTACATGTTGGAGTAGTGCAGTACAGCCAAGACCCACAGAAAGAATTTTCTCTTAAGGACTTCTATACCAGCACCAGCATAAAGGACCAGATCGACAGCATCGTGCAGTTGCGGTCCTCTACGTACACTGGCAAAGGGCTGCGGTTTGTCCGGAGCCTTTTTGAGCCTGCCAATGGAAGCCGCATTAGACAAGGAGTCTCCCAGAACCTGATTGTGATTACAGACGGGTATTCTGCTGACGAGGTGGACGATGCAGCCATGGCTTTGAGGAGGGAGGGCATCCTTCTCTTTGCAGTTGGCGTAGGGACCATAAACTCTTTTGAGCTGCTTCGAATAGCTGGTGATGCAAAGAGAGTGTTCACAGTGGAGAGCTTTGATGCACTGAAAACCATCAAGAGGCACATTGTTGAAGAAGTCTGTGAATCTGGGGATCGTCCTAGCAAGGGTAAGCAACATAAGCCTTTTGTTGGCTACATATGAGTGCGAATCCATATGCACGTGTACAGTCCTTGGCAAAGGTACCTGAACTAGCTCAGAAGCAAGGCAGCTGTTTCACCAGAGCGCTCTGCTCTGCTTACACAGCTTGCAACTTTATTGGCTCACACCTTAATTCAGTCAAGAACTATTGCACTCTTTTCTGTAAGTGGCTTCTGAGATGAGACAGTGCTGCATATCTAGCACTCATGTCACGGCTCCTCAGTGCTTAAAAGCAGCTGGTTATCTCTTACTACATCTTCCTTGTGGTAACAGCAGTTTGCTTGCTGTTCCAAGGGTGCTGCACAGACTGAAAGACTGTCAACTACAAGGAAAAGAAAGGCTCAGATGTGCCTTTGATTAACGCAGTGACTTTTATCCTATGTCAGATACTACTGTATTGAGTTTAATCTGACTTGTGCTGCAGCATTACACATTCTTCATGTGAAAGATTGGAGCAAGAAACACACATGCCCTGGTCTTTAAAGTTCTCTTACTTTAAAGGTCTTTAAAGTATTCATGCCAGTTATGTAGTAATGATAAAACTGTAGATCCATTTGCACAGTTGCGAGAGAAACAGGCAGTGAATTACAAATCAAAGAAAAAGCTCTTCCTCTGTGAAGATGAGGATGACCTGCCGTGGTAAATGGACAGCATTGACTGGGAACAGCAGCAAGAGGCAGAGCTGGCACAGTTCTTTGTGTGTTCTGCCTGTGTTTCCATGCTAATAGGAGTTGTGATTGTCTTTTAAATCTTCATGTTGTCTTCTCTGTACTGTCAATATGTGAGGAGTGCACTGTTCTACAGATAAAATTGCATGCCTCAGACTTCCTTGCAAAGGTACAACAGTGATTAATGCTAATGCAGCTAGACAAACAGAATAAACTTTAGCATAGAACATGAAGAATCAAGGTAGAGAAGAAACTAGCCAAGTAACTTAGTTGCTTGACCAGCGTGACATGATCCAAGGGTGGGGAACTAACCACGTTGAAATATTTGCCCTTGTTTTCAGCAGCCATGCAAGCAGTTCCCTCACTGAGGTAGCCCATAGTTTACAGCAGCAGTTATTCACAGTGCATATATGATGTTGCATTCTGCTTCTTCCTCTCAGGTTTCTTTGACCTGTTGCTTTCCGTTGCAACTGAAATAGGGACTGCACATTCACAGCCAAAAGCAAAGCCCATAGAAGCATTTGCAAAGGTTAGGCCTTTGATGAGGGCCTAATCTGTCAGGCAGTTTTGCCATGCCAATATGTATTTGTGTCAAGCAGTAAAGGTTCAGTCCTCAGCAGCTGCAGGTGATACAGATTGAATGAGAGTGGTGCTCTGACTGCAATTTATATTTATGAAAAGCCTGGATCTCTCATTCTGACTTCTGCTTTTGTGTCTTTCATACTGAATCTTGTTTCGGCTCCTTGGTTCTGACAAAAGATAATAAATGGCAAATGTTGATAGTTTCTGTTTTCCTCTGCTTTCTCCACAGAATGTGACATAGATCTTTCTGTAGGAATTGATATTTCAGGGCACACACAGCCAGGATCCACGCTGCATCTGAAACAGAGTTTAAGAACATTCCTCCCCAGACTTTTACTCCAGATGACATCACTGCCCAATATCAGCTGTACTGCTGGCTCTCCACCCAACATTAGGTTCAGGTTTCAAGTCTTGTCACAGACCAATCAAATTGTCTTTGACTCTGATTTTGAAGACTATAGTGAAGAGATCACCCAGAAGTTCTTAGATGCACAGACTTCCGTAAACACCTACCTTAATGCAGACATGCTACAGGCATTTGGGGAGAAGTTCTTTACTGTGACCTCTGATAAAGTGAAGGTAAATTTATGTGTGAATGTATTTGATTCTGTCTTAAAAAGAAGACTTTAGAATGGGCATGAAATCACAACTTAATCTTCATGAGCAATAACATACTTTATAAAAGAAGTTTATCAGCTATAAAGCTTATCAGTTATAGTGATTATTCTGTTGTTTGCATATCTTTTATTATTTAATTTTCAGTAGAGTATCTGGACCTATTTCCAGCATTTTTGACAGAATAAGATTCAGATGTATTCCAGCAAGAGCTTTATATAAGTAAAAACTTCATAAATGTGTGTGTATATCACAGAATCACAGAATATTCAAGGTTGGAAGGGACCTCTAGAGATCATCTAGTCCAACCTTCCTGCTCAAGCAGGCACACCTACAGCATGTGGCACAGGGTGGCATCCAGGCGGATTTTGAAGACCTCCAGAGAAGGAGACTCCACAACCTCCCTGGGCAGCCTGTTCCACTGCTCTGTCACCCTCACAGTAAAGAAGTTCCTCCTCACCTGGAGATGAAATATATATATATGCATACATGTATATAAAATGAGCTAATACCCCCATCTCTTTTTCACTATATTTTTAAATTGAAAGGACTGTCAGAAAATCACCAAATCCAGGTCTACAATATGTGTGTGTGTGTGTGTGTGTGTGTGTGTGTATATAGCAATCTGTGATGTGTTTGCCTACTTATGGTGCAGTTCATTGCAAATACAGAGGGTCAGCTTTAGCATCCTTATTAAGAGTGATCCAAGTTTTGTGACTTAACAGGAAAAAGTCCACAGAGACTGGAGCTGGATAGTGTGGGGAGAAGTGAGGGACCCAGCAGTCTGTGGTGTAGCTCAGATCACATATCCCACTGCGGGCTTCGGAATGGATTTTTTTCCAGAAAGGGAGATTCTGCTTGCTCTAAATTCGTGTCTACATTCACATGGAAGAGAATGCCTGTGCCATAAGAAAACAATACTTCAAGGCATAAGCCAGAACAGAACTGGCCTTTGGCCTAGTGCACTAGGAAAGTAGCAAGTAAAGCACAACTAACGGCAATGCTAACAACTGGCGTCAGCAGGACAAATCCCTCAAATGAGGATGAGGGTGCTCAGGGAAAAGATGGTTTTGTGTGCTGGTCTCCTTGCTCCTCAGCACTTCTCCTGCCATGCACACCTTAGGCCTGTGCTGTACAGGGTATACTGCATTTTGAATTATCTCATAGCCAGTTTTAATTTTAATAGTGACCCCATTTTTAATAACTCTTGCAAAGTGATTTAGTGTTGCACTTTTTTTCTTGGCAGATTCTGTTAATATTTTCGGATGGATTGGATGATTCACTGGATAATCTAAGAAAAGC
The DNA here is from genome assembly GCF_003342845.1 of Nothoprocta perdicaria. Lineage (NCBI taxonomy): Eukaryota > Metazoa > Chordata > Aves > Tinamiformes > Tinamidae > Nothoprocta > Nothoprocta perdicaria. Next base: position 4,485,169 of record NW_020455644.1, read on the forward strand.
AGCCACCTCCCTTCATATCAAAGGTATTTTTTCCCAGTGCTGACTCTCCAGCCTCCTACTGCCACTTTGGCCTGTGCACTGCTCCTCACTGCAGCTTTTCCACATCCAATGACTCTCCAAGATCCTGGCAGTGCTCAGGTGTCATTGGGCGAGTGAACTAGTGTTCATGCTGGCTCGTAACCAGTGTCTCTTTAAGGTATTCAGGGGATTTTCATCTTTGGTTGTACTCTTCAGCTAGTATTTTCTGTATATTAAATGAAGGCAGATGCCTTCGTTTTAATCCTGCAGTTTATTTTTGTGTTTCTGATTTGTGTCAGGACAGAGGACAGTAGAAATGGAGGAACTCTGAAATCTATTTGTATAGACATGCAATTCAGTAAAGGCAGACAGAAATCCTCTGGGTCTGTCCTTCAACTAAGGAAATGTCTTAGACCAAGTAAGGAGCTCTGTTTCCCTTTTCTTTCCTTACTTTGTCCATAGTTGGGAAATGGTGCCAGAAGCAAGCCCAAGCTTGCAGGGGCCCTGCGGTGGTCCCAGGCTCTGAGTGCCACTAGCAGCTGGGAAAGGCCCTGCGTCAGACCTGCCTCTGGCTTCTGCAGGAAAAGGACAACTGTCCTGGCACTGAAAGTAGCTCTGAGGCCAAATTGGCAGTCAGGTATAATAACTGGGATAAAAATGATTTGGAAAATTACTGGTCTGGATTTGCTGGATTTGTCTCTTTTATGTTGTTCTCAATGACTCAGTTTCATTCAACATGTTCAGTTGAAGCCATTTGGAGTGTTGTAGAGACCTGCATTCATATCTAATCATTTTGTCAGTTAATCAAGTTTGAGCATTCAATAATTGAAATTTATGTTTATTTTGAAGGCCTTGATGCACTTTTAATAGTTGGTGTGAGCAATACACAGAACTTGACCGAACTTCGGGAAATAGAGTTTGGCAGAGGGGTTGGATACAACGAACCTCTGAGTGTTGGATTTGCAAACATTGCAAGCATCTTGAAGAGAAACCTCGTAAGTCTTCTGTGATATAAACAAAAGGAAAAAAAGACAGGGAGACTTTGTTTTGTAATTTATTATATATAAATGAAATATTGCTTGTCATTTTTCAGGATATTATTGCAGAAAGGAAGTGCTGTAATGTCTGCTGTAAATGCCTTGGAGAAATCGGTAATCATGGTGACCGTGGGTACCCTGGTATGAAGGTAGGAGAGCTAAGATACAAACTGCTTTATTGCTTTATTTTTCTAGGTATTTTCTTATTTTTGTAAAAACTTGGAGTGAGCATGCAAGTGCTCACAACCCTTGTTAGGACAGACAATTGAGACACATGCAATACGATCATTTCTCTGCTGTATGTTCTATTGTACTAGTAGTACTTAAGTGCTATTAAGTTTTTATAGCTTTACCTTAGAATTTAGTAACAACATATTGCTTCCTTTCCCAATCTCCCCAAGAAGGGTGTTTAATATGGCCAATATTGCAATGAGCTCTGTTAACCAGGCAGTTAGTTTCCTGAAGTAGTGAAATATTACTGATCATTATTGTAGTTATTCATTTCACAATGATGTCAAGGGTACAGGACTGTCCACAGTGGCTGTGTAAATGCAATAGGTGGAGCCTGCTCTCCCCAGCATAACCAGATCTAATTTTAAGAAACTTGTTCTGTCTCCAGAGTTATCTGATACAATGGAAGGCAATATGCTTGAAGAGCAGTATGACTTAACTCTTATGTTCCTGTCTGCAGGGAAGTACAGGTTACAAAGGATCTCCTGGCCATCCTGGTGAGGAAGGTGGGATTGTAAGTAAACACTGTTACTTCCTTCTAAAATGATATTACTTGATGCCTAAATCTGCTGCGCTTACTCATTCAGGGGTCATCAGTATTAACTTAATGTGTGTCTAAACAGCATGTATCTGAAAGTAAACACATGGGCTCAATTGTGTGTCCACCTGTATTTCCCCATAGTTAGTGACAGTTCTTGCTCCAGAATCAGGATTGGTTAGAGAGAATCATCTTACAGCATTTTATCTACAGTATTTATGGCTAACTCATATACTCATTTCTCACGACAGACTGTAGCCAGATTCTGTGCTAACAGTTCTCACAGAAAAAGACTATCCCTTTGCTTCGTATCATGAACGTGTATCTTATAACTGGGTAGCAAAGTTAAGTTTTGTAGCATGTGGTTACTGTTTTGATGTGTTTCCCAAATCCTTTGCAGTGAGCTAATCCTGCCATAAACTTCAGCATAATATATGTAAGCCAAATTCCAACCCACTGGGAATATTTCTTCCTCTTCTGCTTCTAGAAGCAAACAAATAAAAATTTTCAAAAGAAAAAGAGGCAGCTTCCTTAGCACAAAACACAGAGGTAGATTACAGTACTGCAGCCTATAACTTGACCGTCACTCCTGCATGCAGAGAAGCAGCCTGCAAACAAGGAACGAGCCTAGGATTTCCCTCTGTACATGAGTATCCCATCCACACTGGGGTGATCCCTCTTCTCGGGGTAGATCCGTGAGTGATCCCTCTTCTTGGGGGAGATTGGCAGCTAACCCAAAAGGGCCCTGGTGAGGCTGCTTGATACAGGCCAACTGTCTTTTTATAAGAAGACAGTAGTTGGAAAGAGCATTTCTCATGTGAGATTCTCCAGATAGCACATTGTAATTGCAGTTTAACAGTTTCACTGGAAATATGTTGCCACTTGAACTCTTTTCACAGAAAGCTTCTATTTTTAACCATGGACCTAGTTTGCTAACTGACATGAGAAATTTCGTACAAGTCGTTTCCAGAATAACTTAAAAATATTTCTCTTGCTTAGTCAGGAACAGAACTGCTTTTACAATCCTTTACCAGAATGCCATGGCATAAGTGAGAATTAAAGCTAAGGTTTTACTAATTTATTTTAATGTGATTTTTTAAATACATTGAAAAGGGTGTGTCACAAAGTTTTCACCACTGCATTTTGATTTGAAAGAAGATTCTAATTCTTTTTGCAGTGGTTGAGTTGAAAATAGTTTTGAGTATTTGGCAGGGGAAGGAATTGAAATTCTAATTTTGACATCCCGGGAATCTAGGACAATCTCATGCAAAAGATACATGAGAGAAATATTGCTGCTGAATTTTCTGGTTCCTTCTTTTTGCTTCTCTTTACTGTGGAAGGATGAAGAAAGAGAAGTCATCTCCAGACTTTCAGAAAGTTCCTTCAATTTATGAGTGAAGCCAATTCATATTGAACATTTTCGCTATTAAGGGTTAGCTTTTCTCGGCATGAAAGAGTTTGAAATGTTCAGAATAATCGAGTGCAATAAATTACATAACAAAAGTAGACTTTGCTTATAATAAGCTAGAAGATGGCAAAAAGAGAGGAAAGAGATTTGCCTTAATCTTATCTTACGATATAACCAGTGACCAGCTTTGTGTGGATGACTTAATATTCTTGCTTGCTCCTCAGGGAGAGAGAGGTCCAGTGGGCTTCAATGGGACTCAAGGAGACAGAGGATGTCCAGGTGCCAGAGGTTATAAGGCAAGTTTGTCACTTTGAAAAATGTTCTTGTCTTGTTTCCCGTAAAACTCTTCTCAGTACTGAGGACAAATCGCTTTGTCTTCCTGGAGGGTGGATAGGGAGATAGACCCAAGACTTTTGCCAAATTTCATCCATGCTTTATTTTAATTTCAGGGGTCCAGAGGCTATCAGGGAAGCCAGGTACGTGATCTTAAATGTGACTAATTTTCTGTAAGGAGAACAATGCTCTGCTCCCTACTGAGGTAAAGTATTGAAGAGGCAGAGCAGAAAGGGAGGAAAAGATATTGTGACTAATATTTATTGTGGATTCGGACATCGTTTTCACCGAGTCATTACTGACACTTTTTCATTATTCAAACTTCTGTCAACTGCTTTTGTTAGCCATGGTTTTTGCAACTCCATTGATTTAGGCTTTCAAACATACCTGCTTATCCAAAAGTTGTCAGTAATTTCTTAATACAATGTGAGGTAAGAGAAAGATCTTAAAAACATTAGGTTGCAAGCCAGAGTAGTAAAAATAGAATTTGTATTATATTGGATGCTAACAACAAAAACCCTTCTGAATTTTTGAGACTCCTAAATTTGTCCTAGACAACATTTACTCACAAACCTGAGCAGCTGCACATGCAGGAAAATTCAGATAGAGTTTTTCAGTTCTGTTTGAAGCATTACCCTTTACAGACTTCCCTAATCTCCCCATGAATTTACTCCCTCAAATTTCATTTTCTATTCTTTTCTCTAAATAATTTCTCCTTTAAACAGCTGAAATATAGAGCAAAAAATGCAATACTGTGTTTTTAATACTGTGAAGTTTGGCCCAGGTTTGCTGAGGTTTGGAAAGAGGGAAGAAAATTTAAGATTGGAGCAAAACTCATGATTGCATACTCCGTGTTCAGCATCTTTCTGGAATACTTAATCAAGAAATGTTTGTTTGTGAACATCAATATCAAAATGTACAGCCAGATAATTTTTTTGGTAGTACATTGAAAACTCTTGTAAATAAATGAAATTTCTCTCAAGAATTTTACTAGGTACTTCTGTCCAGTTCAATTTAGCATCAAAACTTACCAAACCATTGTTATCTATAGGCTCTGTCAGATTAAGACTCCTGGTGATTTAAACAGTCATTTAGAACACAGTCTTGTGTCCCTTTAAGTGATTTCTTAATTATCATTTCAGCTTTTAGAGGTTAGAATGATTGTGGTCCCTGCTCATTTCATTCTTTATTGCAACTAAAAACACCACTGTTAATTCTTCCTATTTTATCCCAATAGGGAAAGAGGAAAGAGGTTCTTCAAAATATCCTGAAAAAATGAGCAGAATTTGACCAGATCTGAAACATTTTTAGGGGCATACATTACTGAAATAAATGTGTCACAGCTTCAAATCAGTTCAAAACCCTCTTTTTCATTTGTGCAACGTGTTAACATCATGAACTTTGTAAAGTTGGAGCTCTGTGAGGAACTGGCTTCTGTGAATGATTACACCATAATCATTTGTTTCTGCAGAGAGAAGGGGAGGACAGCAGTCTGTTAGCATGGGAATAGGGATTGCTGTTTACACAGCACAAAGGCACAACAGGCTGACTTCATTATCTGTCCTCCCTTTTCCTACATCAGCTAGAAGTAGCCCTCTGCATTTTATATTTCATATTTGCGTTCCTCATGTTGTCTTCTCAGACTTGCGATATCAGTGCTATTATAGCTACTACACTGAATACAGGAAAAATTTGGCTTATTTGGCTTTGAATGTAACCATTGGAATAACATTGTTCTAGACTGTGAATGTCAAAAGCAGTCCCGGTGAAATCAAGCATCACTTTTCTGACACAATAACGAAGCGGAATTTAAAACCTGGATGAGACCTATAATTTTAATAATCATTGTTCATAGTATTCCCTATTCTTTGCTGTGAATTATTTTAAAAGTCAGTACTTTTTTTACAGTTTCTTTTTTGTTAATTATTACTCTTAGCTATTCCTGCTAGCCATTACTAAGCACCTTTCTTAGTGAAGTTTCCAAAAGCAGGTGAACGTTTCTCCTTCTATATGAAGATGTTTTCCTTATCCAAAGAGGAAAGTTCCTGAAGCTAATAGGATGTTTTTGCATGTTGCTACAGGGTGAGCATGGTGAGCATGGAATCGATGGCATTGATGGAGAACAGGTAATCTTTGCTTCAAACATGTAAGTGCAATTAAAGAAGTTTACCTCAGGGTTCAGAAGTGCAGATTGTGGTGGCTTTGAGTCGACTTGGAACCTGAACAAATTCAGTTGTTTAATGTTGGAATTGCCTATCTGGCAGAAATCAGATCTTGCTAGATAGTTTGGGAACCACACTTGCAAGAAGGAACATCCATTAATTATTTGTGTTTCTGTTTTTTCACCCTTCGTGGGTCTAGGGAGAACGTGGATCTCCTGGTGCTTCTGGTGAGAAGGGCAGGCCAGGAAGGCAGGTGAGTTATCCTTTACAGTAATGTTTAGATCTCACAGAAGCCACTGTCATCTTTGCAAAATATAATGCCAAGTCTGTAGTGGCTGTGACTTTTTTTTCTACCAGATGCCTGTCCTCTAAAATAACGTAACTCTCTGTTATAAAACAGTGCAACTCCATTGCTTTACACATATCTGTGTTCACTTATCTGGCCTTCCTGTACTGCACATACTGTCTCTACCCATACCCTAATTGCTTGTGCTGTCTTTGTGACTTAAGGGCAGAAAAGGCCCCAAAGGAGAATCTGGTGAGCGAGGAGAACCTGGTCTAAGAGGAGATCATGTAAGTGTACCCCTGCATTTTTGGTAGATTGTTAAGATTTTCACTGCAACAAATGCCTTGATTTTTGCGATGGGTTTACATGAAATGTGATGTGTTTTGAAGAGTTCTTCATAATCCTGGACAGCACGGAACTTCACAAAGGGTATATGCCAAAGATGCCAGGAGTTTTGAACTGTCTAGCTGCAGAGGGACTGATGTTTTGATATGTTGCTTGGAAGATGTTTAAGCCAAAAGACTCCTAGTTGTTCTATGCTTTTGTTTATTGTTTATTGTTTATTTTTTTAAATAAAATGATGATCTTTCTGCTTGACTTTTCCAGGGGGAACCCGGGATTAGCAATAATGTGCGTGGTCCTGTGGGTGAAAAAGGAAACTCAGCACAGCAGGTAAGCATGTTGTTCTGTATTATGAAGAGAGAAGATCTGGATAGTTGCTAAGTTTGCAGGATAGCACATTGCTATCCAGTGATCAAGCAGATCTTTTCTATATTTTTGTGTCCCTTCTTTAGGGTATGTCTGCAACACAGAGAGTTTTGAGAAATCCTTGATACTGTAAAATGAGTAAATAAATAATTTAAAAACTACTGCAGTGAAGGCTATGTAAATATTCTCATGACCTAAAATGACAAATTGGGTCAGATCTAAGGGAAGATATGTTGCAATTTTTGCCTGGATTTGGCAAATATGGATGTTGTTCTAGAACAAATTGGAATCAACAGATTGAGAGGCTTCTAGTCATGGATTACAGGGATTTTATTGAAAATATTTTTGGAAGAAAATGCATGGGATGTTCACACATTGTGCAATTGTGCATATTATCTAACTACTCTTTCCTTGGAGTGGCAGATGAACGCTATTGTCCATATTAGAATATAAAAACTGTTACATGTGCTGTCTTTTATGAGACATATCTGTGTTTTAGGAGATGTTTGAACAATACTACAAGAAAAGAAATCTAACACAAAAATCATAACCTATTTTACTATCATACTTAGTTTCTAAAAGAAGAAAAACAAAAATGAAATGTAGTTGAAAAATAGTATGCAGATGACCATGGAATACACTCTGGCAATTCACATCGCTGCTTTCTAATCTGTCTTGAGAAGTTCAACTGAGACTGAAGTCGACAAATGTAATCCCACAAAAACCTTCACCAAATATCAGATGTTAGTAGCTGATGGGTTAGAATTTAAAAGCAAACTTGATCTCTTCTGTTTAATTTTTTTTGTTGTTTGTTTGTTTATAGAGAACTTGCAGAAAACGAGAATCAAATATGTAGCAAAATACAGCTGATTGCAGTGAAATTACAGAGAACTGTTCCTTCAGGAAAAGAATCAAAGAATCATAAAAATAAGAATGTGCAAGTACAAGAAAAGATAAAATATTTTAAAACCTTGTGCATTCCTTTACTTTGCAGGGGGATCCAGGACCACCAGGACTCCGAGGAGGCCCAGGTCGTGCTGGTGCTAATGTAAGAACAATATAGCATGTAGTCAGTATAGTGTGGAAGTAACCGATGCAAGACACAGGGAAGTTCCAGTTGATAAGATCAGTTTTCCTCTCCTTCTTTTGGTATCATAGTTAAAACAGCTGAAATGGCAGGCAAAAAATCCAAAGTTCACAAAGCAAAAAATATATGGCTTCAAATTTAGCAGCTCTTGTGTATTGCGATAGATAATTTTCTAATCAGGAATATACTACCAGCAAAAAAAATCCAAGTCTGACTAATGTGGAGTTCTAAGTCCAAAACTTGGTGATGAGCCAGGCTTTTCTGTAAGCTTAATTGCTTGGAGATTTCAGCACAAATAAAATCTATCCCCGCTTCCTTCCTGTGTCTCTTAGCAAGTCTGTCTGAGTCTGTATAAGCACAATGACTGCTGAGCTGCTCCTTTTAATCTACTAGAGACTGGCAAATAGGAAAACACCTTTTGTAGTCCTTTAGAAAGGATCCCAATGCTAATGTCTGGGATGCTGGTCACTCTGTAGCCAGGCTGCAGAAACATCCTAACAGACTCTAGTGAAGCTCAAGTTTAACAGTCTCTAGTCTCTAGTCACTAGTGTTGCTGAGCAGTATGTGGAGGGAAGCAGTGCTGACATTTTGACTCAGTGGGAGGAGGAGAGGGCTCTTGTTCTGCTTTTTCTTTGCCCTACGGCAGTGGGCTGAATAGATGCTTTCCAGAATATTGTTGGGGGGCCTATGAGTGGTTTGGAGTAGGGAAGTTCCTCTGCACTTTCTAAGGGTCTAGAGACTTTCTTTTGATAATGGTACTACTTATTCTAGCTTTTCTATCCCCAATTCACTGTTTCTTCATCTTTACCTTAAACAAATGGATTTTTTTTTCCCATGTATTTGAAAACAACATCTGATTTCTGTTCACGGCTATCAGCAGATGTTTTCCATATTGCTTGATGTTCTGGTTGTAATCTCTTGTGCCACTCCCTCCTAGGGTGCAGAAGGTCGAAGAGGCCCTCCAGGCTTAAAGGTGAGTGGCTAGAACTCATGCTCCTTATCTATATGCAATTACATGTTCAGCCAGAGCTTTTTGTATTCTTAAACAGGAAATCTCAGTTTGAGACAAGACACTGAATTCAATTTTATTTAACAATCAAAAGTTAGTTTCAAGCCAACACACCTTTGGGACCTCAAGTTCATGTACTAGTGACCCTCCTGGCTTCTTCGCCTTAGAATTGGAAAGGAGAACTAAAGTTTTCATGGAAATAAAAGGTTGATTTCTTTTACTATTAAGGCAAATTTGGAAGGATAAATAGAAGGGAGAGGTCACAAATGGTGAAAACAATGAGCAATTCGGCTCCATTCCTGAAGCACAAGGCTGAAAGCTGGAGAGTTTCCACCTCCTTCCCTACATACAGACGTTCAAGGACACAGACCCATAAAACTCTTTTGTAGAGAATCATTCCATTTTATATGGAGTATATTAACAAAAAAAGCCTTCTGATATTTCTCAAACCTGTAGGCTTCGTCCTTTTTGGTGGTGTAATAAGAGAGAAGAAACAAACTGCAGAACCATATTCTTATGCAAAACAAAACTTACGCTGGCCTTGATTTTTCAGGAAACAAGAATTCACAAAGTTTGTCTGGGTTTCACACCAGGGACATTTGCAGCTTTCACTGGAAATTATGACTTGTTCATATGCAAAGGAATAATGCATGTAGACTAACACTGTTCAGCTAAAGTTTTTTCCCCCACTGCTTTTCTTCAGAAGGTTAAATCATGTGATTATTATATGCTGCCTGATAAGTTCTTAAAAAATAATTTCCAATTAAGAAATATAGAATTATGGAAAGGTGTTTTTTTATGACTTATATTTTAGGTTTCTTAAACCCAGACAAAATCAAACCAGATTTGTGTGATGTGCTTTGTGTGATACTTTGGCAATATCTTTGTCCTCTTAAAGGTGTACCCTGTGTTGGAGTCTGGGGAGTGGGCAGAGTTGTAACTCCTGAATAAACGTGTGAGCCAGTGTTCAGTAGAGCGCCTGCACAAGCACAGTCAGGGCTAAACTCAGTCTACATTTACAATAGGTTAAGTTCTTTCTTTCAAGTCATACTGATGCAGTTCCAGAAGTTCTAATACCAAAGACAAGACAGGATGGAGTGCGTGCACTCCTTGTCTCCACCCTCAAGCAGTATTTATTTCAAACTCTGAGCCAAAGCTCTGTTGCTTTTTCTCAAAGCTCACAGTTTGGCACATATTTGGCCTGTACAAAACTTCCTGATGCTGCTCATCTCATCACGATTTGATCAGCTTGTTGTGTTTGTTGTATTTCTCACGTTTTTGTTTGTGGGTACAGTGTGTGAGTTGAAGTCATTGCTATTTTCTTAATCTGGCAGCACATACATGACTTTTCATTAAACTTTTGTATAGACTAAGTGCTTTTTCTGTAGCATCAAGAAAATTTAAACTGAAGGTCGTAAAAGTGAAGCAGAAGACAACAGTTTCAGCAGAAAACAGACCAGCTGGGAGGATCTTTTACAGAAACAATATTTCTTCAGCAACAGTCTTTGATATAACTTTTATTTCTAGCCTTCTTGCTCCTCTCCTTCAGTCTAGAGGAAGCAGAGTTTTGCTTTACATTTGTCACTGCCTTACTGTGTGCTGTGGCCAGGTAATGCAGATTTTTGACACTGCAAGGTTTTCCATGGAGAAGTGACAGAAGAGAGAGCCCAGCAAATTCCTCAAATCATGCTCCAGTCGCCTCTTGGCTTCATGCAGTATGAGGTTAAACCTTGTTCTGAAGTTTCTGCCCTGAGTGGTTTCTGAGAAGCATGGTTTGGGTTTCATTTTGAGATCTTTTGCTGTTTAGATATCTCAGGAATAAAGCCCAGAATATTTTGATACCACCTACAAACAGAAGGACAGAACCGTGCTTTGGCTGCTCATAGGGACAAACATAACTTGAAAGACTTTTTTATAGTTACTGTTTCCTATTGCACAAGTTTCTTTGCATGGTTTCTTTAGACATGTTAAATAAAATATGAAGCAACAATCACTTCAGTCTATTAATGATAGAAAGGGAACAATGTCTACTCTAGGTCCAATTCAGAGTTCATAGAAGAAGCTGGAAAGTGAGTTTTATTCATTGTGCCTAAGAAAGATTTCTTCTATTTGTCTCCGTTTGCATTGCAACTCAAGTATTTTTCTTTTTGTGAAAATCTGTTTCTAATGAAGTTTTAAAGCAGGAATAAGTTTGGCATCAATCTGCTGTAACAGTAGATTGTTCTTCTCTGTTCAGATAGACAGTAATCTTTTGCAACAGTTTTGCTCCTCTGGCTTTTTTTTTTCTTTTTTTTTTTTTCTTTTTTTTTTCATTGGTGTATTGATATCTCTCTCCTTTCGTTCACAGATTAGAGAATTAGTGGGTACTGCCTTTTGAATATGTTTTTCTCTAAAAGATTCTTTCCAGAACCGTCACCTTCCCAGGAATCTTCAGGCCTATGTTTATCATCTCTTTAGTGAAAGAAGGGCTTCACTGGGGCCTAGAATATCTTGTTGCTAAGCATCTCTGTTTTGTTCTTATCAGCAAAAGAGAAAACTTTTCTTATGGATGGTAGCTATACTCACTTATCATCGTTGAACACTACGAATAGCCATGAGCTGAAGAGCTGGAGAATTTTTTTTTCAAGATCTGGCCTCATTGAGTGATCAGAGTACAAGCTGGGGAGTACAAAGACACTTAATTCTTGAATGATTTGTGAGGTTGTGGTTACCTCCCTCCCCAGATAGTTCTGCATGGATAGGATGAAGAGGATCAGTCGTTGTGGCCCTGATTTATCAAAATCTTTGCTGTGGCCAAGAGCAGCATCAGTGCTGACATCGAGGTGTATCTTACACACATTCAAACGCAAAGCAAATAGACCTGACCTCTCCCACTGTAGATCTTATATTCATCACAGATCCTAAATCAGATAAAGTTACTTAACCCTTTGCTTTTTAACTGACTGTTCTTCGGCAGAAGATGCTGCCTGAAAGCAGCAGAAAGTCGCCTTGCTGTCTGTTAATATTCTGTGCTGATGTGAAATGAGTGTCTGTTGATGTACACATCTCAGGTGCTAATCTGTTTTCTTGTTTTCATTATTTTGTTCTTTTTGTGTCTGTTTTTGTTCTGGCAGGGTGAGCAAGGAGATCTGGGAGACCCAGGCTATGTAGGAGACCCTGGTTTTCCAGGCCCACAGGTAGTTTTTTTGTGTTAGCTATGGGGAAAATGAATTGTCAATGTTGATCTTTTGTTTTTCTTTTGACTTCAACTAAAAATATTGTGAGGAACATTCTTCACTGGAAAATTTTCTCTGTGGCCCTGGTGAATTAAATGTGCCAAGTTTCTCCTTCAGTTTATGTCGGTGCAGCTTATACTGAAATTGAAAGTGGAACAAAAATATCAGTGAAATTGATTTTGTCAACACTTCTATAGTTTGCAGGATATTTTCAAGCAATTGTCTTCAAAATGAGTTTACTAGAAATACTTAGCCAGAAGCACATAGCATGAATGTGTTGCATTGTTAAATCCATTTTATTTCCAGGGTACATTAAAATGGTGAAAATGACCTACTGATTGACAAGACAAAGCAAAAAAACCTTTGTGTTTTAAAAATTTGGTTGATGAAGTGATTTTGTGGAAAGTTATGGCCATAAGCTCCTTAGCATAGCTTTCTGTCTTAAGATGCTCCATCCTGTGATTACACAGGCATCTGGAGCAAGTCCTTGTGATGGCTTCTTGCTGTGGATTGGTTATGTCACCCTTGATATTTTAGATGGATAAGTGGCACTCTGGGCATTCCTGCCACACAGGGACAATAGCAGCTGCTTCATGTGAACATATCCCTATAGCTGAGCAGAGGATCTGGCAAAATAGCCATTTGCATTGTAGGCACTGCAGCAATCTAATCTGCCTCGAAAGGCAATCAACGTTTGACTGACTGACTGAGTTTTTCTGATGACTCCTTTACTTCAGGGCCCAAGAGGAACACAAGGGATCAGAGGACCTCCAGGACCAAAAGGCATGCCAGGTCCTATGGTTAGTTTTAAATAATATATCTTTGCTGGGCACCTTAGGGGTTTTCATTTCTTGGTGTTTGTATTGTTCTTCTAATTAGTTGGGGTTTAAAAGCTATATGAACAAGGAGAAAAGGGTGATTTTTCAGTGTACCATTTATGCAAACTAATGGCCATATGATGAACTTAATTACTCCCAATCTGGATTATGGAAAATAACAACCTTGAAAATAAATTCCGTTAATGTGCTGTATGTCTACACCGATATGATAATTCCAGGTGGCAATGAACCCTTGAGTTTTTCATCATGCATCGTTATATTGATATTTTTGATCACAGGCTAATCCGGGCCCCCCAGGTCCCCTTGGCTCTGATGGGAGGCAAGGTGCCAGAGGAAGAAAGGTAAACCTTTTTAAAGTACCTAGTTGCGGGTATCCCACAGCATCATTAATTCAAAAATCTGAAGCTTTGTGCTTGGTTTGGGTTTCTTGTTAGAAGAAAGAATTTGTGAAGAAAGTGAAAAGCAAAAAAAGGAACCCAAGAAAGTGAAGGAAAAAGGAGCACAAACTGCCTGAGGAATGTACTCTGCTCTTAGCAGATTCCTAATAGAATTCCAGTCTGAGCCCTGCTTCCATTAATATAACTTTTCTGAGAAAATGCACTCACTGTGGTGAATTCCTAGCAACACTGGGAGTTCTATTGAGGGATTTAATTGGCTCTGGGCCTGTGGGATTTAGCTGCATCAGTGCTCAGCATCTCCTGATCTGACCAGTGCTTTCCAGTTTCACTTTTACAAACTCTCCCCCAAGCATGGTCTGTCACAGAACACTTCTTGTTTATAAAATGTGTGAGCACCCTTCAGCTGAGCAGACAAATTCCCAAATGCTGCCACATAAGACAAACTAATGTTTTTGCTATTTGATCTGTGACAGGGTGAGCCTGGTGACCCTGGAGAGAAGGGCGTAGTGGGACCAGCTGGACAGAGGGGCATGCCTGTGAGTCTTTGTCTTGATTCAGAGCTACTGTGGTTTAACTTTCATCCAGCTGAGTCAATAGAGTCCATTGCCTCTTCTCACATTTTCTCTTTCTGGTTCACTTGAAATTATTTTGCATTTGCTTCTCAGGTTCCTTGTGGATGCGACATTCTTTGCGGGCTAGAGGGAATATCGTTACACTCAGATTCCCTATGACAGAGGGAGAACATTTGAATGGTAGAATATTCCCACAGTGGAATATTCCAACAGAGGAAGCATGGACTTGATTTCTTTCCACAGTTTTTGTCCCCATTTGCCACTGGGTTTAGAATGTATTGTGACAGTTTGCCCTACCTCATCAGCCTCACAGGGTTGGGCATAAGCATCGTAATGGGAGATTTTTAGGCTGTGAGGGAACTTTATGTCAATGTAAGCCTTTACTGGAGTCTAATTGATGGTATATTCACCCTGTGCAGGGTATGGATGGCAGAGATGCCTATGGTCCTGAAGGAATCAAAGGAGCAAAGGTGAGTGCAGAGCCAGAACATGGTCTCCATTCTGCAAGGTCATTTCTAACATGACCATCCATATTCATATCCATAATGAATATGAGTATTCATATTCATATATACACCCATTTTGACACATATCTCTGATTTGAATGACTCAGTGACCCTCAACAGACTGACGATTGATCGTCTGTTTGTTTAAAACTTCTTTTAATCTTCATTGCTATTAAGTTTGGAAAAGAAATGTGACTGTGAGCAATATTTCCTTGATTCCCACTGTGAAAACGATTTCTGGATTTATTACACTAAATCAGATGGAGAAGTAATAAGATCTTTAAAAGAATGCTTAACGTTTCTTACTAGCAATAAGTTTTTTTTTTTTTTTTTAATGGGCCTTCTGTTTTTAAGTTGAGCACTTATTTTATTAGACTGCTCTACCTGAAGTGGACTCCTGGAAATTCGGAATGCATTTTTATTAAGAGTTAAATACTTTCTATTCTGATCCTTGCTTACTTCCCTGCATTAGGAAGTGTCAGGGCACTCTCAGAGCCAGCTGCTCCCTAAGGAAGCCAGGAGCCCAATGTGATAACAAGGCTGGCAGAAGCAGCCCTTGTCGAGTTCTTAATGCTGTGTTATAGTTATACACTGAACCAGAACTCTGTTTTACCAAGAGGTATAAATAAGATTTGATAAAACACTTATTTGAAAAATGGTGAATGGTAAAATTCTTATAATTCTTTTTCTTATAATACTCTTGCTTTAAATAAGCAGATTAAAATGGTGTCATCTAATGACAACAGACTTTAGAAGTAGCCACTGTAATTTGAATGGACTGGAATGTTAAGATTAATTCCATAATTATTTTTGGATTAAAGAGAGCGTACACTAAGAAGATCACAATGTCCTAGATTCTTAGGAAGTCTTTTCATATTTTTTGGCAGGGAGAATCTGGATTCATTGGATATCCTGGTGCACAGGTACAAGAATGGGCATGTGATTGCTTTTATGGTTTTTTTTTCCTTTTTTTTTTTGATCACCTTTCCTATAAGCTTCTCTCTTTTATTAATTTTCAGGGAGAAAATGGAGATCCAGGTGTCCCAGGAATTAAAGGATCCAAAGGAGTTAGGGGTAGAAGGGTAAGTATGATAAACCTGTGAAGTCTCTGACGAGTTCTGTAAGTAAAGTGCCCAGATCCTGTGTGTTTCCTGGCCAACAAATTTCTGAAATTGGTTTCAGCTCTGACCTTTCTTGTCATATCATGAGCAACAGAGGTTTTCTTTGCTGAAAACAAGCCATTGTGTGGAGCAATTATAGAGAAAAATGTTGTTTTTATTTTCAGGGTAATGCTGGCACACCAGGTTCTGCTGGAGATCCAGGGGACCAAGGGCCACCAGGACCTATGGTAACTTATTTGTATTTTTGGAATATTACATTTGCTCTTAGATTATTGGCATATTTCATAATGCTTTATCCGTATTTTGTTTTTTTTACAAAGATCAGACAATGCTTTATTTTGAAAAAGGGTGTTTGCAGTGCTGGCATTCACATGCAGCTCCTGAAGAGAAGGCTGCAGAGTAGCCAAAGGCAGCTAGGCCTGCTGAGCTATTGTGGTAGGCATGTAGTTTACAGGACAACCAGAACCAGAGGAGCTGTGAGCAAGAAGGCCTTTCAGGGGCTGAAAGAGACATAAAGTGCAGTTAACTGAACCATAGTGTTCGATGCTAGCAGAGCTTGCTGACTCGAAGGAACATCCAATTCCTACTGGTCCTCAAGAGCAGCAAATATAGAACATACATAAAAACACGAAGGAAGCCCTACACGTGCATTAGTCTGCAGCTGTGTCAGGAACAGGTCCACCAAAGTCCATGCTTGACCCCACATTTCATGTTCAGAAATGGTTATCAGGGAAACACTGTATGCCTGTATTTCCTTCGGGCTTTGGAGCTGTAATGGAAATACATTATTATTGGCTGATTTTCTGGGCATATTTTAATTTCTTTCAGGGTACCAAAGGACCAAAAGGCATCTTTGCAATGGAAGTAAGTAATTACCTTGGAGCTAACGGTACACTGCGTGGAATTAACAGTCTTAGTTTTCTTTCTTTTGAAGCAAAGACTGCAGTGAGCACCACTAACAGTTAGAAAATAACATCTTTTTCCAACATGTGTCAGTGTAGAATAGTTCCTTCTGCTTGCAAATAGTTAAAGAATGAAATGAAAAATAATCGTGAATGAGGATTTACTCCGTGTCCAAACTTTTACAAACTGTTTGAGTGTAAGCATTGCTGGCTGCTATTTCATTCAGATTACTTTACACTCAGGCTTAGTTTTACTCAGACTTAGGCTTATATTTTACTGTTGTATGAAGGAAGGCCCTTCTTCAGCCACAGCTGTTTTCACTGGAAATAACAGGTCAGGATTTCTCCAGAATCCTAATCCCCATATGCCTAAGTAAAGGCTTTGTCTAATCCTTACCTGGACAGCTGCCTGCAGGCAATTCTGCTGTATTTGTGTTCTGAGTCAGAGTGAGTTGCTTTAGAACTTCTGCTCACAGTCCTGCGGAGGTGCCATTGCCCTGTGACTTCCGTGTGACCTTCTAGGTCAGATTATTAGACAAAGCAAAAAATGGAAAAACAGTTGTTTCATGCTCTAGGATGTTATTAAGTGTCAACAGAGCATCTCTGAAAAACCCTCAGTTTCCCTTGTAGGAGAAAAGGCTCAAACTCACTGTACTATTTGAAATAGGGAGGAACTGGGACATGTGTTGAGACACAGGAATTTGATCTTCAGATGAAATGAACAATAAGATTCCCAGCCTAGGATTGACTGGGATTATCCACTAATTGCTTTTTGCTTTTATTCCTGCAGCCTTGTGAACTTGTGAGTTTTACACGAGCAAACTGCCGTAAGTAGGGAGCATCTTCTGTCTCTGAATCCATTTAGTCACTCTTTGTGAATGGGGTAGCCTCCATGGGAAACCCCTTAGGCCTGTAGGCTGCTTCTGGCTGAGGCTGCTGGTGATTAGTAACTGGGATGGTGGTTCAGCAGGTGTGCAAGGCAAGTTTACACCTTTTGCTCACTTTTCCTGTCAATTAGGAAAGCACAAACAAACTCATCCAATCCTCATTTAGGCTTAAATTATTTTATTATTATTATGCCAATAATTAATTGGATTGGATTGTTGGATTGTTAATTGGATTAATTGAATTGGATTGTTCATTCTCTCTCTCTTCATTCTCTCTGTTTTGAGTATTTGATTGTGGAGGAGGATTGTTGTTCCTAACAGACAGATTCTGATAGTGGTCTGAGCTGTAGATCAGGCTCTTTAATGAAAGCAAGGGAATGTGTTATGAATATGAGTGCAAAATAATTAATTTCTCTCCCTCTCTCCATTCCAGCTTGTTCATCAGGTAAGCCCATCAGACCTCAGTATGTCTTTTCTTTCATGGACTAGAAAAAAGTAATGTTTGAATTTTGGAAAGACTTTCACACTGATTTTTTGCTGTTGTTTTGTTTCAAAATACAGACACCTGTCCAGTTTATCCAACTGAAGTGGTGTTTGCCCTTGATATGTCCGAAGATGTTACTCCAGCTGCGTTTGAAAGGATGAAGAACATAGTCTTGTCTTTGCTTGGGAACATTAAGATCAGTGAAAGCAACTGCCCGACAGGCGCTCGCGTCTCTGTGGTTTCCTACAACGCCAACACGCGCTATCTCATCCGCTTCTCAGAATTCCAGAAGAGCCACTTGCTGCTGCAAGCGGTCCAGAGGATACCGCTGGAGAGGTCCACCGGGAGACGTAATATTGGTGCAGCCATGAGGTTTGTCGCAAGGAACGTCTTCAAGCGGGTCCGTCAGGGCGTTCTCACCAGAAAAGTTGCCGTATTTTTCGCCAACGGTCCCTCGCAGGAGGGCGATGTCATCAACACCGCCGTGCTCGAGTTCAGTGCCTTGGATATCACACCGGTGGTCATTGCCTTCAGTGAAGTGCCAAACGTCAGGCGTGCCTTCTCAGTAAGTAGGCTGCCTCTAGAAAGCTGAAACTGTCGCTGAGAATCAACCACCTCCTTGCTTAGCAGCTATCAGGATTAGCTGTCAGGCTAGTTACTTCTCCAGGAAGTGTTTAGGCCCTATCCCTTATTAGAAAGATGAGTGGTGAAAATTACTGTTTTAACAAAGGAATCCTGATTCTTTCTGCATGTAAATTATTGATGACTGGTCGTTTTAGGCAAATCATGTAATTTAAGTAACACCGAGTTGATGTCAGTGTGTTTCTTACGCAGCGCTCTTTTCTGATCTTGTGGCATCTGCTATTTAATTGCCGAACTGACGCTACTTTCTAGGAAATCTAGGAAGTCTCTTCGGTATTACCTAGTAGTGGAAAACTTCAAATACAGCAGCTTATCTCCCCAAAGAAAGCTAAACTGAACAAGACCCCTTTTCATAGCTACATTGCCATTAGAAAGAAAGAAGAGAGAAAACCGTTTGTTTTGTAATATGATTTGCTATAAGAAAAATATAGTAAGTAGCAAAAAAAGGGGGGATTGATTATTACTAGGGACCAAAGGAAGAAATCTAGCTTTCTTGAAGGTTTGGCAGTATGGCTTCCATGTTCTTTCTTTTCAAATTATTTTTGGATTATCTGTGCTCAGTTTTAACTTTACAAAAAAGTTCTTCTACTTGCTATTTCTTCAAAATCAGTCCTTGTAGGAGGAAAATGTATTCTGTTATGAATAACAAAAAATTCAAAATTTGCAGTCTAATCTCTGAGCTTGTAGCATCTAAATCAACACTTTAATCTTCATATTATGTTTACTCTCTTGCAGACATGTATTTTAGTCAATTCACCGATTTGTCAGTTGGTAGTAAAAGAATTCTAGTGACATGCAAGTAGGAAGCTCATTGCTTATTAATTTGGTTGCTTTTTCTTTCCTTTCATTTTAAACTTATTAGTAGGAGTCTGAATGCATATAATAAGGACATCTGCTAATTACAAAGGTGCCCAATTTCTGCAAAACATTTTCAGGATAGAAAGAAATTTAAAGTTGACCCATATATGCCCATTGTTTGTAGGGAACAGTTTGACCTGGTATTTTAAACTTGCATTTTCTTTCTTTCCTTTTTTTTCTTTTCTTTTTTTCTTTGATAAACTTAAAAAAAAAAAGCCCACACCCGTATATTTGTATTTCTGTGTGTACATGTATACATACACATACACCAGTGTTATACTGGAATTAATTTTCAGTCCTTGCATTGATAGCAACAGGCTGAAGTATGGATTCTGTCAAATCATTCTGACTCCAAATTGCAGTGTCATCCAAAAGCTGGTGAGTAGATAGTTCTTGGGCATCCCATAACAGATATAGTACAAGAATCTGAGTGTCCAAATACTCTGTGTTTGGATAATCTCAAAACTTCAGCTATGCTGCACATGAAATACAGGGTCATTTCCTCCATTCAGGCAGACTTTTACTTCTCTCTGTGCCAAAACAAAATGGACATTCAAAGTACAGATTGTAGGGTTTTGTCTATTTTTTGTCTATTTTTTCTAAGTAAATTAGGGTGAAGCACAGTGGGACTACTCTGTTTGTTTGCAAATCTGTATGTTCTTTCATTTTGGAAAGCAGTCCAGCAAGGGTGAGATTTATAACCTGTGAATTAATGTTGCCTTATCCTGCCAGCGTGAGCATTCCTGGTGCAAGCAAAGTGTATCCCTGTTTACTCGTACTCTTCCTTTTTTAGACCCTGTGTATGCACATGGGACAAAAGGCCCAGAATGTAGCTTCGTGTGTGTGAGAAAAGTATTACTGCCCCAAGTCACATTGTTCCCACCATTGCATGAGCTGCTAGTGGCAACAGACAGGAAAAAATACACTGGCATAAACACTTTTAAGGAACTAATTTATTTCAAATGCCTAAGTCATGATTTTTATTCCCGGAATCACATAAGTGAGCAACATGAAATTATAAACAGCACGTGAATATGGTAGAGGACAGAGGAATGTTGGGCAGCAGGAGCCTGGACAGCTTCAAAGCAAAGCTGAGAGCAGCTGTTGGACAAGGGGAAAAGGCAAAAGAATCCCCACTTACAGTGGTGACATGGAAATCTACCTCCCCCTGCCACCAGGCAGGGCAAATGAAAAATCCTTTTTTCTTTCAGAGGCCCTTCTGCCCTTTAAGATCAGAGGTGGTTTAGTCTTCATGATCTTTCTCATTATACCAGCCTGATACACATGGTTAGCTTGCTGTAGGAGTCTCACATCGCTCAATAAGTCACTACCAGACTTAGTTCCTGCATAATCTGGGATCTAGGAAAAACAGGAGGACAAAGTATAAAAATAAATGTAGACAGAAGTCTTAAATGCAACACTGTGCAGACATACCAGAACTAGCTTTGTATGGCCTTTTGTAACAGGCTAAATGCAACATGCAGGCTAATTAGCTGTGCTGATGTTCTAGTTCAATGAACTCAGACTAGTGTTATCATCTCAATTAAAAAGAAAAAGAGAAAGCACTCAGATTCTGTAAAATAGCTCTGAAAATGCTGTTTATTGGAGCTAACACTATAAGGAAAAAAAGGCCAGAGGGTCCGGATGATTTTACATCCCTTCAGACACTACTCCAAGGTCTGTCTGTAGACACTGTCAAAAGATTACCTTACATCTGGCCTTTGGAGCTCTCTCAGAATTTTCTTAAAAGAAAACAATTCTATTAATCATTGCTGCTGCTAAAGGGAAGGTTCACATGAGAACTTGTTGCTGCGCTTCCAGATAACGACAAGGTCGTGCCGGAGCTACGATCAGCGGTGGGAAGTGGGAGCTGCTGTGGGCTCCTTCCCGGCAATTAGCTGCCTAACTCTCCCCTGCAGCACAAGCTCCAGCTGCAGCAAAGCGCAGCCGAGACCAGCACCTGCTCAGATTAACTGTTGCGTGGGTCACTAACTCAGCAGGATATTTGGTGTTCTGGTTAGGATCACTGCAGCTTGCACAGATACGTTTGCATTTGCAGCTGCACTAACTGCTATCTGTAGCACTGTGTAGGGTTAAACCTGTAGGAATGAGGAGATTTTCTTATTTGCTAGAGCAGCAGAGCAGGGCTATGTAAAAGCAGAGAAACCCACTATTGTGACTCCTAAAACTCTTCTGAACTGCACAGCCTTCTAAGTTTCCCTGGCTGCCTGTGTATTTCTCAGAGAGATTGATCCTGCTGTTTTGTTTGCATTCTTGATGTTTAGATTTCTTCATACATCAGGTGCCAGTGTTAATTCCTGCAGTGCTGCAGGACAACCAGATTGGCAGGTGGAAAAATCTTATGTGTAACTTTGCTGTTACAAAAGCAGTGAAAGCACCAAGATGGGGGCAGTGACCATTTCAACAGGTATTAGGTGTTAAGAAATGAGAAAACAAAAGCCTTTAGTTGGGGTATGTAATGTTACTTTTGTGTCTGCTTTAAAACACAGATTGATGATACCGGAAGATTTCAGTTATTTGTTTGGGAAAGACAACAGAGTGAAAATTTGGAGACCATCGTGTATTGTACTCTTTGCTATGGTAAGGCATTTACAAACTTGAACATTTGAACTGTTGTATTGGTCTTTTTATCCTTTAAATAACAAGACTCATAGATTTCAATAAAATAATTCTTCTGGACAACATGGGCAGAAAGAATTCCAAGCTCAAAACCACAAAATCTGTTTAATTGGGTCCTGAGAAAGCCATACAAAATGAATTATTATATCTGTAATTTTCTTTATAAAACAAGAGCACTCAAAATAGCATTGTGATTCTGGGAAACCAGGCAGATTTTGAAGGGGAGTAGAAGCAGTGTCCTCTGCCCTGTTTAGATTTCCATAGAAGAAAATTACTTATGTGAATTCTTAAGTCATATTTTAGGAACATTTTTTGCTGTCATGTCTGAGTAATTTCCCATCATATCACAAAAACTGATTCAGCAAGTTTCATCCCTTGTTTCTTAAAACAAAATTCCTGATTGTTACATTGTATTTTAAATTAAAAAAAATAAGTAAAATCAAGTTTTCTTTCTAAAGCATTACCTTTGTTGTACCTTTTAAGTAGTTTTTTGCCTGCTGACTCTTTCTCTCTAGACAAATGCAAACCAAATGCCAGCTGTGAAGTTTCCATTCCCCCTCCTGTTCCTGTGGATGTGGATATCGCTTATATCATGGACAGCTCTTCCAGCGTTGGCAGGGAAGAGTTTCAGAAAGCCAAAGACTTTGTGCACAACATGCTAGATCAGTTTGTCATCACCCCCCAACCACGCGAGTCACCTGGTGGCACCCGAGTGGCACTGGTGCAACAGGCTCCCAGAGGCTTCCTACCTGGCAGAAGCCAAAGCCCCGTGGCCCTGGAGTTTGATCTAGTCACCTACAGCAATAAAGATTCGATGAAGAAACATATCCAAGAGTCTGTTCGCCAACTGGAAGGACCGTCAGCCGTTGCTTCTGCATTACAGTGGACAGTTGAGAACGTATTTTTTAAGGCTCCCATGCAGAGAAAGCACAGGGTCATATTCACAATACTTGGAAGCCAAACAAGCAAGTGGGACAGAGAGAGGCTGAGAGAGATTTCACTTGGAGCCAAGTGCCGAGGATTCACCGTGTTCACTTTAGCGCTTGGCAGTGGTGTGAGTGACTGGGAGCTCACAGAGCTGTCCAGCTCCCCTGTGGAGCAGCACTCGCTCTCCCTGGGCAGGGTTTCGACATCTGAGCTGGCCTACGCGCAGCGCTTTAGCCGGGCCTTCCTCAGTCTCCTGCAGCGTGAGTAGCAGCCAGCAGAGCCTGCTTGTCTTGTGGGAAGGGTGAGAAATGCAGTTTAGACAAAGGTGGTCAGTGCATCCACTGCCGTTCGGTTCCTAGTCATAATCTAACTAGTTGTTCTTTCAACTGTAGTTCACAGCGGATGCTAGATACTAACAGAAATGCCAGTAACTGCAGAACAATATATACATTTATTTTAAGACTGAACCTAAGGCACTATTAAAATATAATCTCCATTAGTTTCAATTTAATGTAAGACTGAATTAGGCTTTGTCCTCTGACTAGCGGCAGGTCCAGATTTACTCACCTACTTACTGTTGTTTAGTTCTCTTTTTTTAGCTCAAATACCTAGTTGATCTGACCTTAACCTCTCTTTACTGCGGTAATTCCTCCTCTGTAGAGCAGAGAAAGAACTTTTGAACTTTCCAGGACACATACATACAGATTAGCAGTTCTTGGTTTTTTGAAATATATACAAGATAAACATGAAGGATGGAGATATTCCTGATTTAAAATTCTCATCAAAAGGTCATACTTACAGGCACCAAAGTTTCCATAGAGGGATAAACAGTGTATTGCAAAGACTGGATCTATTGCATCATTTTTATTCCCCTAGGCCTAGTACCGGTTGTATGCTAGGTGTCCTATGTTAGTCGTATGTAAAGTCGCATGTCATGTGACTTTGAACCTCAGCTGTTGCTTCTTGTGCTTTCCCCACAGAGGAAATGAACAATTACCCTTCTCCTGAACTTCAGGAAGAGTGTGAAAACTTAGATCGGGGAGACGCACAACAGCAAACATCCATTATTGAAAGGTAAGGAACTGCCTAGTGAAGTTTTTCAACATGTATGGGATAAAACTGTCTATTTACACTTATATCTCAGTATAGAATTTTCTCCCATTCAGTTAGTACTTGCATTCCAACCATCTTTAACAGTAGCAGTAGCAGGACAAAAGAAGCGTTTCATACTATTCAGAGAGAATAAGCAAGATGCATTTTTAAGGCCATGTTAGTGCATAACGCTCCCTTTTTTTCCTCATTGTAAAGGGTTCCTTTTCCTGGCTCAGATGAAACTGATTACAGTCGCGTTCTGGAAGAAGTGGCATCAACTGAAAATAGAACCCTGGAGGAAACCATAAGAACTAACACCCAACTTGCACCTGCGCTGCCAAAGATGGAGTATGATTATGAAGAGAATGAGAATTTCACAGAAGAAAGTGGTGAAGAAGCACCACAAGAATATGGAGAAGCTCAGGAGGAGAATGAGGAAAACTTAGAGGCAACAATAGAAACCACCACTGCCTATAATGTTCCTGGTATGATTTTAGAGCATGGAAAGATCTTTGAATTCAGTAGAAAGACTCTCAGTTGCAAAGGGTCATTTCAGTGTTTACTCAGTGTGGAGTAGATCCATTCAGTAAATCTTCCAAAGCTTTGTGGTGCCATGTGATCATATTCAGTTGTGCAACCTAAGCTGCTAAGCTGTATTATTTTGTATCTCGAAATTGGGTGGTTTTTCAATATTTTGCCTTCCTTTCTATTGCTTTCTTTTTGATGCCCCACTCTTCTGACTTCATTTGAACAACTCTGAATTCACATCATTAAAAACTGATTACATCCTTACTCACTGAATACCACATTGCTGCAAGCAGTACTACTTTCACCTTAATTTTGGCAATTTTTTACAGTTTAACTCTATATGAACTTGGGATTTGGCTTAGATTTAAATATCCACATATTCTTGCTTATGAAATTTACTGAAAAATACGGAGACAAAAACTGGGATTAAAGCAGAAGGGCATTCTGTAAAGCTTGAAGAGCAGTTTGTGCTAACTTCATTTTACAATAATTTTAGAAAAATTCTGTTAGAAGACTAAGCACTTTTCCTTTTTTCTCATTTTTTCCTTTGGTTTATGACACTGAGAACCTACTTTTTTCAGTGATTCCTTCTGATCAGATCAGTCAGAGTGAGAAGAGCCTCATGGCCACCTTTGTGCTGTGGGAGAGTGGGTGGCTACGTAGTGAATCTTTGAAAGACCTCGAACACCAACTACATTCCTCATTTGCCCTGAATGTTGCTTTTCACTGAAAATCCAATGCTGAGGAAGGTAGTTCTTTCTTTCATTAACTCTATTTCCTATTTGCCTTTTCCAGATACATGTGACCTGCCTCAGGACAGCGGAGAATGTCAGGACTACGTTCTGAAGTGGTCCTACAACAAGTGGCAGAACACGTGTGATCCGTTCTGGTATGGGGGCTGCGGAGGAAACAAAAATAGATTTGAAACAGAAGATGAATGCAAAGTGTTGTGTATAGGATCTTTTTAGTGCAGAGAGAGTTAAATTAATTCTTCAGTTACACTATCAGGATGATGGGGAGAAGAGCTCAAAAGGAAACGCTTAACACTAACTGCATGTCTCAGAGATTTCAGGTGAGAGAAATACTTCTTAGCTAAGTTTTTAATCTAGTAACTTACTCATGAAAATAAAGTTCAAAGTATTGCTCAGTTGATCTGATGTAAAAGAAGATAGAAAGTGAGGAAATTGCTTTCATAGCCAATAGTGTACTGTTTAAAAGGGATTAAAATACAGAAACCTGACTTTCTTCCATAAACAACAAAATGTGCACTTTTAAAATGTTCTGAATAAAATAATACCTCATTTTCATGAAGTGATGTTGGATGGAAGAAAATAATGTTACAATATTTTGATTCGCTTGCATTTATCCGGCTTAGGGAAAGTACCAGAAAGCCTTTCTCTCAAAGGACATGCAATTGTCACAGCTTGCTTTGCATTGATGCAGAGAATTTTTCTACCTTAGAATCATTCTCAGTTTTTTTTTTTTTTAAGTAATCCAATATGTGAATAAAATCATTCTTTTTGAAATATGTGTGCCATTAGTTCTTCAAACAGCTGTCATCATATTTTTTATAGGCTGCTTCCTCACCTGTAAAACAGTATCAGCCCCTTTCCTACACTACCAAAGGTTAGGCAAGGTCACTTTTGCCCACTTGTCACATTGATGCTAGAAACAGGGTGTTGTGCTCTGAATCCCTGATTTTTCGCTCTCTGACCTGGCATGCACTTTGCTCTTGGAATTTGCTTTCTCATGAAGTGGAAGGAGGACGGAGACCGACAGTGTCTGAATGCAGCTGTGCTGTGTCTGGCAGCCCTGCGCAGCAGTGCTCCTCTCCAGCACTCTGCGAGTTAGCAGGAGCTGCACTTCACACCCAAGTCTCTCACTTGAAGCCAGAGGAAAGAGCCCAGTGAGCTTAGAGGCAGTTGGCCTAAGTCCTCCTCGTATCAAACCTGAACACGCTTCCTGGAGAACAGATATCTCCGTAGTGTGCAGCCACTGTTTTACAGGAGTTGGATAGTGCTGAGACGCATGCTTAAGTCCTGCTTCTGCCCAAGCTATTCCTTCCTTTGAATGAGGGGAATACCTGTTCAGGAATATCTGTTATCAGTTCAGTTTTCAAGTCCTTAGGATTGAGGATTACTTCCAAGGTCCTCTCCCTACACCTTTTATCTTGAAACTAGCTCTGGAGTTTGCCTAGTGGAAGGCAATTGTCAACTCACTTGAGAAATATGGTACGTGGTTGTGAAAAACAAAGATTATTTGGTGTCTTAATTAAGACTCCTTCTAGGTACAAGCAGTGCATTGCATCTTTCCAACTTCCAGCTTTCCTTATAGCCTGCACTGAACTGAAAACGTATGAACAAATAATTAACTTGGGTGCATTACAAGGGAGAGCAAGGATTCCACCATACTCCTGAACCTAGCAGATAATGAGCAGATATTGCTCAAAGACAAGAACACTGCTGTATCCCTGCTGGAGTTTCGTAAGAGCCAATGGCTTTATGTCTATATTTTATTGCCTTAGTTTACATTAAATACCCAAATTTGGGGGCCAAAGCTGGACCAGAATCAGGTAGCTTTAGAATCCAGAATCAGGTAGCTTGGCAGTCTCCTAGCCAAGTAAATGTGACAGGAAGCATTACCGGCAAATCTTGCTATACCAACACTTCTTCCTATGGTTCTTAAATCGCCTTAAATAATAGTGAGAAGAGTTAATTCAATTCACTCAATCATGGCTACAAGTTCTTCTACATACTCTTTCAGCAGCGCCATTCCTGGCCTGTTTGGAAGGCGCAGCTTCTTCCAGCTGGTCAATCCACAGGTTGGTCTTGCTGCAGGCCTGTGCTGTGGAAGAAGTGCCAATGTCCTATATGCTGAAAGGGAAGCAGAAACGTGTGGTGCTTGCTCAGCGAGTCCTGGAGACTCTGGTCTACATCAAGCTGGCTCATTCAGGGACAGAGATGATTTTCTTTGCTAGCATCCTGTGACATTGACCAGCCGTTGTCCCCTGCACAGAAAGTCTTCAGTGGAAGCTTTGAAACTGCCTCAGAGCTCTCTGATGTGTCTCCTAAAGTGACAAAGGCAGAACACATTGACAGTGCTTCCTTGCAGGAAAGATGGGAGGAGTTCCCAGGCCCTGCCTTTGGAGAGTAAGGGGAGATTAATGTCGGCAGACAGACAGGATAGTATGAAACACTATGAAATCTATGGTTTTTTCCTTCTAAGAACTGATCACTGTTGCACTCCATAATGGCTCAGCCAAATGCTCAGTGACAAATAAGCACTGATTTTTAGTAATAAATAAAACCAGCAGTAAAATTCAGAGGCTATATTCCAATGCAAGTTATTTTATAAGCTTATGAAAAATTCTCTCTCAGAAATGTCATGTTGTAAGTCAACATATCTTCCTGAAAGCCAATAGAAACTGCCCAACAGATGTTGGGTGAGGTCCATGAATGAAGCTGATGCAGCTTACGTGACTACTGCCCCAGCTGCTGCTGATCTAGGGTGCGTTCTGGGCTCTGGGGTAGCTTGGCAAGGATGAGGCAGGGCTACATATCCAGAAACCAAGGCTCTAATTTACCAGCAAGTTGCATTTATCATGGTGCAAAATCGTCTGAAATGCAAGGAGCTAAAGACTTGATCGTTGCTATTAATCCCATCCCCCTGTGGAATTGTTTTAAAAAGGATTATTTTCTGTATTCTACAACACCATCCTCTGGCAATCTGATGTGGAAATAAAACTGAGAGTAGCATATTGCATTTAGAAAAAAAATCCCAACCCTAAAAATTGTTTACAGCTACACACATATTTTTGAATAACAATAAAGACTCACTCTAGATGTGCAAGCCAATGCTTTCCCATTAGAGCATCCACTTTTAATCTTAAATTAAGTAACTGCAGCTTTCAGTCAACTGTTGTCTGTACAGGTTTTTGATTTCCAAGAAGTCACTGCAGTGTAACACATGAATTACAGATTGTACTTTTTAAGATGAAATTAATGGAATTTTCATCCAAAAATACAGCACAGCAAGGTCAGAAAAAAAACCCACGTTGTTAATAAGGTATTCAGAGCCACTGAGTGTATGAGCAGTCACTTTTCTTTGCCGACATACGTCTGCATGACCTTGCAACACCCCATGCCCCAGTCAGTCTGGTCAAGACTGGAAAACGTGGGCACTGCCAATGTTACAAGATTAGTCCTAACCACGGGACAGAGCATCAGCAACCTCAAACAGCCTCCGGGAGCAGCTGCCATGAAGTTAAACAAGCACGGTTCATACTTACTCTTTCAAATGTTACTTGAGATTTCATTGATACTGCAAGCTCTTGTAAAGCAAATGTGGGCCAAACAATGTTCTCAGTTATGCTGTAAATCTAGAGCAAATCTACAGAGGTTGCTGGAGAGTCCCTGGAATTTTGCCTCATATGTGAAATAGCAGTAAAAGACAAGATTAAACAAGTTACATGGAACACAGTATCCCATTTCAGGTACCTGAAGGGACAGCAAAGATTTCCTATAGAGCCAGATGACAAAATTTCCAGATCTGGGACCCAGAGATGTCCATCTTGCAGCCATCCTGGGCATTTACTGCCCCCAGTGACTCTAAAGATATTTGTCAATGTAAGTTTTTTGGGTGCTTTTCTGTAGAAGGCAGGAATTGAGTGCTAGCTCTCAAGAGACTGTGTTTTACCACTGTGGTCAGGAAGAGAAAGAAATGTGGCTTTTTGTAGTTTTAGAGAAAGCATCAAAATATTTAGAGCAGCACCATTTCCTTTCACTTGCTCTCATGAGACTTTCATGATGCTGTTCCTAGGTGCTACTCACACCTTTGCTCCTACTGGCAAAAAAAACCCACATTATTACTGCTCTAAGGTTGAGTGATTTTGCATACCTTGCAAAAATCACAGAGCAAAATCAAACATCCTCCTTTCCAGCACTGCCAGGACTCTCACTGAAAAGTCAGGCTTTGCCCAGGAACACAGCAGAGGATCCCCAGTCTGGTAACCAACAGAAAGAAAAAGATATATTTGAGATCCTACAGAGTGAATAGTCACTTTAGCTGCATAGTTGTTCAAAAGAACAACATCATGGGAAATTATTATTGCTATCAGGAACAAGCACCACGAGTGCAGTAGGGCTACTATATTCTAGGCTAACATACCCTTATAGGTGCTATAAGCTTCTCAACAAAAGTAGTTTCCTCGGATTGGAGGAAACATCCATCTCAACATGCCATATGGTCCTCTTTCATCAATGCTCCTCTTTGCCCAGGTTTTCCATATTATCAAAAGCAGAAACCAGCCCTCTCTGCAGGGCTTTGGGTTGATTGGGATCACCTGCTGAGCAAGTGTGGTCTCATTGTAGCAATCTGCTCTACCCAAAAGCCTTAACTGAGTGAATAGCAGGCAGGGAATGATGACCTCTCTTCTTTCAGTTGTCTCTCCTTTCTTTTCCCCATCCCAAAACAAGGAGGAGGCTGCCTGTGAAGAGACTAGCTGGTTGTTTTGGAGCAGGGACACAGCAACTCAGTGGGCCTGGTAGCCAGGGGTAAGTATGACAGCTGGTGTATGAGAGCTATAGCCTGGGCTGAAACCTTTAAATTTCTGTTTTCTGATATCACTCGTAGCCAGTGATACAAGGAATCCAGGCTGGACATTTCCTACTCTTGCCACGTTTACTGGACCAGACAGATCTGAGCCTGAAAGAAATATTTAAAGGATAAGTAAAGAATTTCTGTGAAGGATGGGAAATGATTTCTGTGATTTATTTTTGCTTTGTTTTGGTTACTAGCTGATAATCAAACTTGACTTTAATAGTCTCACATCTTGTTTTGTGGTTGATCATGGAGAGAAATCAAGAATCAAGACCATCTGTGCATGAATAGAGCATTACAGATTTCCTAACATTGAAAAAAAAAAAATGGTTGTGAGCAAGATGCAGCTCTTGCAGTTGCAAGAGTTATTGGGAGGGACATTCAGTAAAGGGGATATTGTGATTAGTAAAGGCCATTGAAACTATTGTCTGTATATCATTACACATGTGCAAGATGGAAATCCTTCCACCATGACTTCTTTTACATGGTTGAAAAGTAGAATTTGGGCTTGTTAAAGGAGTTTTATTACTTTGTAGACCATAGCGTATGCTGCTGAAGCACTGCATTTCAATATCACCCTTTCCAGCCAGGGAATACTACATTAAAATAGGACAGACATTTTGCTAGGAATAAAAATCTGATGCTGGTTGCTAGATGAAGGAGCAACTTTTACAAAAACATGGAGAAGGAAGTCCCCAATTTCCTACATGAGCCCTAACTTGAGGGAAAGGGCCCGGATTGAAATGATTTCACCTGAAAATTTACCTGTTAATCATTTGCCTTTGTCTCTCCTACAGTCAGAAGAGACAGTAGATTTGCTCTTTATGGAGTCTCTTCATCAAAGTTTATATTGACACAATGATACAGGTCAAACAATCATTTAAGATTTTTCTTTTTTTCCAAACTGAATTTGAAGTTCTTGTTCTTATTGAAATCACTACATGTCTTCAGTGTCCTTGCTGGAAACTGCTGGTTAATATCTTCTCCAATGTTTTTGCTTGAACAGCAATTACAGCATGATCCTGTTTCGCTTAAACTGATTATACAGATGAAAAAAATATGTATATATAATATATATAGGCTTGTTATAGGAACTGAACTACCTACCAGTTCTCTACTGCTCTGTTGGGAAATCAGCTTGTGGCTTGGTGACCAAGCAGATAAATCACATTTTAGAGGCTGCCCTGCTGCTACGGTAGTTATTATGAAATGAGAAAACACTGCAGCCAACAGTGTGACTTTGACAGATTAGAGAGAAAAGTGCTTCCACATGTGAGTTTTTTGTAAGATTTTCTGTTATCCTTGGCTACTATAATTATAAGTAACAGCTGCTTCTTATTTTCTGTTTCCCTGGTAGGTGGGTTTTTATCTTTTGTATGGGTCAATGTCTAATTTTTCGTCTGCACAGCCTTTCACATGCATTTATTTCATTGGGAAAATATTGTCACAATTTCTTCAGAAGTTCTCATTTTTATCAGAAGAGCCTGTTTTTATATATTTCTTGCTAGGATTTTTTTTTTTTCTTCACTAGGGTGAAGCGAAGGACAAAGAAGTTGCAGGAAAACACGTATCAAAAGGGTATGGAGAAAAACTGGCAAGTCCCTTACCATAGGTCATTCTTTTATGGACTGTTTTTAATAGAGGTCTGCCTGATGTGCTGGTTGCACCCTTGGATTGATTTTAAGTGTTGTGCCTTTGATTTTCAAAGGCTGCTGATCTTGTCCATACTCCGTTCCAGGGTATGTTGCACCATACAGAAGCAATAACCATTTCTGAATGTCTTACCTGCTATTTCAGACTTTCTTTGTGTCTTTTAGATTAAATATATATATATATATAGAGAGAGATAATAGAAGAAATCTATTTATTTTAAGAGAGTTGTGATGATCCTCAATTATTTCTCAATTATTTGTGTCCTATTTTCCCCAAATTCTTGTGTGTTTCCTTCTTTTTTTGTTTTCTCCATGCATCCACAGTTGGATAGGAGATCTCTTTTCCCATGACAGGAGCAGCGAGGCCAGGAGCAGAGGGCAACAAGGCAGACTGGGCAGTGCCCTCAAGAAGAGCCTGTCCCAGTGTCCAGGCAAGGAGCAGGGCAGGCTGGGGGTCAGCCAGGAGGTCACTGAAGCCCTGGGCTGGAGCCACCTCCCGTCCTGCTACCTCCGAGCTGGGCTGCCGGTGCTGCTCCCTTCCATACAGAGCTGGAATTTGAGCCGAGCAGAAGATCATGTTCTACTCCAGCCACTTCCCTTGGCCTGTTTGGGCAATGCTGAAAAAGCCACTTCCACACTTTGCGCTGCACCTCATCTGAGAAAAAAGGTAAACCTAATTTAGCATTGTTTTTCATATATCTTTATAAAACACCTTCAGTAGAACAAGGAATCTGTGGCTACCTTCAAGATAAACTTGGATAGACTTTTATCTGCACCCTTGAGGTGCAGTGCAAAGGGCGCATGCTTTGTTTAGCAGTATGTCACTTTATATACATTGTTCTCTCTATCTATGATGCAAGGGAAATAAATGATTTATTAACTTTTTTTTTTCCCTCCTACTGTCTAGGAAAAAGAAGATGCCCAGTATGTCCAATGAAACTGGTGCTTGCCTTGGACATCTCTAGCACTGCCACTCCTGAGGTATTTAAATATCTTAAATGGGAGCAGTTATACTAGCAGTAATGAATCATGCCAGCATCGGAGACAGCAACAGTGCCGTGGGAGGCAGAGCTGCTGACGTTTCCTACAGCTCAATTCCCCACGACCTGCTCTGCTCCTGGGGGTTTCGCAACCACAATAGGCTTCTCAATGCACTAAAAAATATTGGTATCAGGGAAGCATCCTGTGAAGGGCATGTTGGCTGTGCGGTGACCTTCGTAGCCAAGAAGGCTTCCAAGAGCATTAGGATCTGTCCAAGGTCCTAGTGTGAGCAAAATAGCTGTGGTTTTCAGCCGTGAGCCAGCAGAAAGGCATCTTGTGCTAAACATGCTGTCCTGGAGATGAGTGCAGTGGAAGCCATCCCAGTAGCTTTTGAAGACCCACCCATGTGTTTCAGGCTTTTCTGGTAAGAGATTTAATAAGCTTTTCTTCTTTATGCTCAGCAGAGTTAGTTTAAAACAAGCAACCTTAAACATAGGAAGTAATGCTTATCCCACACACTGAACTGTTAAGCCCAGTGACTTATTTCTGTCAAGCTTTGATCCAAATTCTGCAAGACGCCATCTGTTGGTAAATCTTCAGTGATGATAAAGAAGGATGTGGAAATAGGAAATTTTGTAATCGTCTCTTAGCAGACCACAAAAAAGACGGTGCATGTGGACAATAAAATACACGGACAACTTTATAAATAGAGGAGGGGAAATTTATTGCCCAGTAACCTGCCTGTTGCAGCATGTCTTACAACTTTAATGTGCTGGGTCCATCCTCACCTGCTTGTAAGCTTACAAGGCAGATTGTGGAAGAGCAGGTCATTTCCCCCCTCAAATTTTAGTAGATGATTTCATTTTGAAAATGTAAAACCCGATTAGAAAAATAACCATAGGGCAAACAACAAGCTTTGTACAGTATCTGACCACACTGAATAAGTACTGCCTTTTATTGCTAATGATTGATATAGGTATGTGCTAAGCTTGCCCGAGAGTTAAGTGTGATTACTGTGGTAATAGTTAAGATACTGGGAATGCCCTGTGTTTTCTCTGATGTGTGTTGCATTAGCTAACCCTTGGGTGGATAAAAAGGTCAAGTTTTAGCACTGCAAGTTTCTGACAGTTCTTTCAACTCGCATGGTGCATGCTCTGTGCCTCCTCCTTTGGCCCTGATACTAGGTGTAGATGATCTTAATTGACATGAGATTAAACTTGAGTAAAACACAACCACATTCACCACCGAGGATACTAGAACCTCTCAGATTAAGAAACAAACCTTTGCCTCTAGAAGAGTGGGACTTGAGAGCTTTTCCTGAGGCTTCTTTTCATCACCCTTTCAGAATTCACTTTCATAAAAAGGAAAGAAATGTGAGTAGGCTGAGTAACAGAGGAGCATGGTCATTTCTCCCAAGGACCTCCCAAGGAAGATAGAACTTGGAGTTCTACCTTCTTGGCAAAGTATTTTAGAAACTCTCTCTTCCCAACGGTAGCAAAAGGCTCATCTGCTGGTTCTCTTTTTTTGAGGAAGTAAGAGTTAGTCTATTGAGGTAGAGGTGTTTATATTTTAAGGTATTAAGGTAGCTCTTCTCATGATGACATGAGAATCATTCGATCAACAACATACCCTTGCAAAGTATGGCGTGAGTCATGAGTGTTCATAGAGCATCTACTTAAGGTTCAAAACCTATTCTAAGGTGGTTTCTGACTTCGCCTTTTATCTTTTTTAAAAATAATACTCGTAATTATTAGTCATCACGTTCCCCTTCACGGGGCTGTTGCAGTTGTTGCAGAAGGAGACTTTCTCCTCCAAAGTGAACTGGTACATACTGAAAGCTCATTGACATATGTGTTATTTTTTATTATCCTGACTAGCTTCTGAAAGGATGTTCTATTGTGGTCGCTTGTTGTAAAGAAAACATGTCTGAAGGATTTAATAAATGAGATTTATTTTCATAACTGATAATTTAATGCTGCCAAAAGATTCTACAGGAGAAATGTGATTTATGCATTAAAAATTTTCTAGGAAATCATGTGATTTCATTTTAGGTAAAAAGACTCCAAGTCAATGACATGTACTTGGCATTAAAGAATCTGTTAGAGAACAAGGATATTTTTCAGTGGAAACGTAGCGGGGGAAAAAAAGAGTATGCAATATGGATAGCTTTGGGAGCAAATTGTTCTTTTGCCTAGTGAGGAATACAGGAAAGGGAATATGAAGAGAATTGTGAGTGGGACGTGGAAGGCTTTTACCGTAAGTATACAGAGCTATTGATTCAGGTTTTGTTAATGTTGGTGAAAACTATAAATAATAAGTAATCTTGTGGAAATGAAACACTACCACAGAGGAAGGATTATGAGAATTTGAAGGAGCTGCTCCTCCATTCTTTCCTACTTTACAAAGTAGAACTGTTTGTTTTTTAATCTAAGTTACCTTTCTTGAACACATAGTTGAAACTCATGGTGTAATGCCCAGAATTACTTTAGCCTACTATTTTTGATTGTGGCTCGAATAATTAATAATCATGCCTGGGACAAAGACTTCCCCATCATATACAGGGTCAGAGAGGCACCACATTAGGTGCAATGAGACTTCTTGTGAAACACCCTGAAGGGAGACTCGCTGTAGTTCTCATTAGGACTGATTTAATCCCATTCCTGTGGTTTCTATTGCAGCTGAGGTTTTATTTTTATTTATTTATTTATTTATTTTTGGAAAGGAAACCTCTTCCTTCTTCAAGTGTTACACTCAACTCTCATCTGAGATTTGCAGATGTGAGACTGAAACCTACTGAATCTCCCTGGTACAAATGGGAAACTGAAACGTACTCAGTCTCCCTTGTCTAGCGCCTGTCTTGCTCACAAGAGCAAGCCCAGCAGGACCTGACCTGCCACTGCCCTTCATGGACAGACTTCACAACACCTTATTCACAGGTTAGTAATATATATAAATGCACGGAAGCAGTACACATGTATAAAGGTATATATCTAAACACGTGTAGGGATGTTTATGAAATAGGTAAGAAATAAGTAAGATTAAGATATTACTCATAATTTGATTTCTTTTTTGCATCATTGGTAGATTTTTTTAAATTTTTCTGTTAAGAATAAACAACTGTATTAGAATGCAAGTTTTAAAGTAATATTTTATTACAAGAAATCTGGTAGCACAGACTCTTAGTGATATTTCAGATAGGACCCAAACTGCAAGGGCTCTCTGCATTTTAAAGGAGCAGCCATCAGCTCAGATTGCTTCCCTGGCCTGAACTTTCAATATTTATTTATTTATTTCACCTGATGCTATTGCTGAGAGTGTTGTCCATGTTATTGTATTTTCTATATGATGCTATTTCTGTCTCGTGCATTTTTTTTTTTTTTTTTGTACTTGAGAATACAGAATCTCCTCTGGGCTTGGTCAGCTGAGGAGCTGACGTAGACAAACCCAGATCCGAAGTCTTCTGCCACTTTCAAAATAAGGGAATTTGCAGGAGCCTTGGCACTCTTGAGGAAATCGTACAAACTTGCTTTTGCTTATGTGTAACCAAATGAGATTTTGGGTTTTATGTATATATGTTAACACTAGAAAAACGATTTTAACTTAAGTCACAGTTAGGAACAAGCTACCAGAACTGGGATATAGACTCCGTGTCCATCGTGCATGCCTCTGTAAATGGGCCAGTTTTCTTTACTGCCCTGATGCCTCATGAGCAGCAGTACCTTCTCTAGCAGCACCGGGCAACCAGCTTTACTTCTTGCTTCCAGGTGGATGATTTTGGCTTGTTTCAGGTGCTAAGCATTCATGGTTGGCTTTATAATGAAACCTTACATAGATTTAATCTCTGCACTCTGTGCTATGGTAAGAGCTATATAATATTTCAAATTCTCAAAAAAAGTACTGTATTATTTAGTGTTTTTTTTTTTTTAAAGTGAGAGATAAGAGAAAAGGTTGAAGTTTTCCTCTAGCTCTACAAGATGCTAAGACAATTATTGCCCTTCTTACTGCTGTGTTGAATTCCCCTAAATAGGTTTCCTAGGAAGGCTGCATTTCATCATTATTTACAATCAACTCATCATCTGCATTGTCATGGTTGCCAAATCTGTTTGAAGGAAAAATACTTAAACTAAACTTCTGCTTTAAGCTTCATCAGATGTGGTGCTAAACAGCTGGAGCCATTTATTCAGCAGTTCTGCCTAGGAGGAACATCTGCTTTCCCATTCAAGGAATGCCTTGTTATAAAGAAATTTGTTTCAATAGCATCCCGAAAGTAAGGTTAATTAAATGTAACAGTTTATTAATTACCTTCAGTTTTAATACCTTGCGTTAAAAAGTTGCCTCTTTCAAAGGCAACTATCTGCTAAAACCAACCTCTTTAAGAGGCTGTAGCAGTGGCAATTGGTGCTTTCTTCTGTGAAATAAGTGATCTTGCCAGACTGGTGAGAAGAGAGAAGGCTAGAGCCCATGTATAGTCATCATATACTATTATATATTACTAAATATAGGTAAAATTAATGAGTCGCCTGAGTTGCAGTCATGCTTGGATATCGGGCAAGGCTCTCACCCCATGTCCTCTCCTAAGACATCCTTGAATGGGCAGATAGATGCTGCCATGTGGGGCTGGAGGGCAGCAGCTTCAGGCCTGTCCTCCTCCTGGTGGGTCGCCAGGATTCTGGGTTTTTCCCTGCAGTTTTGCAGTGGATGAAGCTGATCCTGCCCTGCTGCCTGGCCACAGCTGCACAGGGTGCCTGCCAGCCTCTGCCTGGTGCCCTAAAGTGGCTCACAGCTGAGCACTGAAGGGTTTCTGAAGCCCTGGGAGCCCCTCGGAAAGGAACCTGCTTATCACTAGTAAGTATAGATAAAGGTAACCTAACTGGCTCTGTTTGGAACGTGTCCGGAATGCTCACACATCCTTTGCTGCTAGAAGTAGACCGGAAAACTGCTGCTTCTTGGGTGTTCGTTGAGTCACCTCTGTTGACTCTGTCCTTGGGCGGTCTAGAAGCCCTGCAGGAGTTGGTGACAGCTCTCGG
Organism: Nothoprocta perdicaria; assembly: GCF_003342845.1. Taxonomy (NCBI): domain Eukaryota; kingdom Metazoa; phylum Chordata; class Aves; order Tinamiformes; family Tinamidae; genus Nothoprocta; species Nothoprocta perdicaria. The sequence goes on from NW_020455644.1 coordinate 4,522,855, forward strand.
AAAGGCAGCAGCAGCTTCTCGGAGAGAGGGAGCGAGCTGAAGCCTCCTGAGCCATCTTCCTTCCACTGGTGCGGGGAGATGTCTCTTCATATCCAGGGCTTTGTGTGTGTAAAATTCAGTCTGTCACAGACATGCAGCTCCCCTATAGTTTGACAGAAATCCTTTAGGCTGATGTTGAATATTGGGATTTGGATGAGATGGGTCAGGCCAAATAATAATTCTCAGTATTACACATTGAGTACAGGCTCATTTTGTCCCCCCTCATGTTTCATACAGCTCACATGGGCATTTTCTATGTCAAATTGAACAGATAAAATACTTGTCTTACAGTGATTAGTCTGAGGAAGGGCTTTTTGCTGGCTTGGTTAAGGTAAACTGTCCTGTGGGGCTGATTGTTTCCTGCTGAAGCTGAGCGTTGAGCTCTTCAGGTGGAAATGTAGAATCCCAATGGAAGTTCTTTATTTAATATTTTTTTTTAATAATCCTCTCACCATGACCTGTTCTTATTCATCTTGTATGTGATGTTATCTCCAGTCCAAACATCTTGCCTTAGCTATCAATATGCACCTGACTGGGCCCAAATGCATTTTTGCATTCAGTATGTGTAGAAGAGGGATCTCAAAAGCAAGAAAACCCTGCATTTGTGGGTGCTAAATTCAGGATCTGTAGATTATGCCTCTAATTTATGTCAATGCTTTCAGGGTGATACTAGTGAACCATGGGGTGCTGCAGGGCGCTTAGGACAACAGTAGTATTTCCTTTCTATTGACATTTGAAGGTTCCATTGTGAAGGTCCCATTGTATCTTGTGGTTGGATTCACATCGTTTTGCAAACTGCAGTTAAAAAAAAAAAAATCCAAGTTGCTCTGGATTGATTGACATTTTGTTGATTCCAAAAATGGGCTCTGCTCAAACTCAAATCTTCCAGTAATGATTACTGACTCGGAGACTCCAGTAGTGTGTGTCTCCAAGGTGAAGTTTGGAAAAAGTAGTGTTCAGCCCAGCTCTGAAAGAGCCCAGCTGCTGTTCACATGCATTATAATTTCTTCTTTCGTTCCAGAAAAGTGTCCTATAGAAATGGCAACCAACCAGCAGCAAGAACTCTTGGGATCCCACTGATCTGGAACTGTAGAAGTCATCTTAGGTCATTTCCTACTTATGGGTGTCATCTTTCTTCCAGTTTCTCAGCTGTAGACTCCTGGTCTACTGAATTATTCTTTCTATGGAAACTGCTCCAAACAAGCCTTCCCTGGGCCTGTCATAATTGTATTATGCATATTTTTGTGACTGGAGACAAGTGCTGCACACTTTACTCAAAGCAAAGTGGCACCATGGATTTGTTCATTAGTGTATTATCCTGTTCTTTCCCTAAAATTTCCTAGCACACGGACACTAAATTCATTTTTTTTCATAGGACTCTCTTATAACTCAAGTAGCTTCTCCCTGAATAGGATTAAGCTATCAGGTCATTTGGGACTGTTCATTATAAACACAAAGATAAAGCTGGGCCAAAACTCAGTTCCCTAGAAATTGTGGTCCTGAAGCCTTACAGGATTTCTCATGAAGAGAGATATTGTGGGTTTTTTATTATTTTTATTTTTATTCCATAGTTTTAGTGGCTATTGCCAAAAGCCACGCTCCCTGCGTAACAAACAGGCTGATTCTTACATTTGTTTAAGCTTCGTTGCTTGACTCTGCATGTAACCTTCTAATGAGCTGTTGAAAAGAACCATGTAACATTGCAAAGAGAGAACCTTACAGTGCAAACGCTTTTATATTGCAGCCGTCCGTCCTGTGTCTGATGCTATTTAGAACATCTTACCTCGAGCTTCATATGATGTCAGTGGATTACAGTAACTGAAGGTAAGACATGCTCTACTCCTTACATCAAACCATTTTGTCAGTGGCCAAAAGCACCAACCCACCAGTGCAGTTCTTTCCAGGTATATAAGACCTGCTTAGTTTTATATATATATATATATATATTTATATATATATACACACACACATTTATCCTTGCTAAATGGACACAACAGTGGTGCAAGCTTAATTTATCACCCTTCTCTGTGTTATTCAGCAAAATAACTGGACTAGGAGAAAGCAAAACTAGCTCCTGAGTTTATGCAACAGGACGGAGAAATATTTAATCTCATATACAGTACTAGTTCCCATATATAAACAAAAAAAATCCCTGTCCCATTCTCCCTTCCAAACTCCTCTCCCTTCTGTGAAAGGCAGAAGAACCTGTGCAGTACTGGAATCCCAAGACGCTGTGCAGAGAGCCCATGCTGCTCCTGAGCCCACTTTTTGAACAGGTCAAACTATGATTAGCTTTCCCCACTACACTAAATTACCCAACTAATGCAGTCCCTGCATTAAAACAGGGGAAAAGGGTCTCTAAAAGCAGTTCTACTCAATTAAGTCCATTTTTTTCCAGTGAATTCTAAGAGTCTTTCTAAGCAAGCAAAGTATCTCCATCTTTGTCTTTTGGGGAGATGCCCATTCACAAATTAAGGGTATTCTCTGCTCCTGGCAGACACTCTGCAGCGCAGTAAGCTCCCACTTTTCCCCAGCTGTCCTTACTGAACACGTGCTGTGTTCAGCTGAACAGATGAGTGCTGTTGTCAGCGACCTTCCACCATGGAGAGAAGATAAATAACCTCTCTGAGGGGTAAATAACCTTTATCCATTTAAAGCACAACACAAAAATGCAGATATGCGTTACACTATAAGGTAATTTCATCCTTAAGATGAGAAGACTGAAGATGCAGAAATTAGAATATCTGGCCTGGAGGGCAGAGGAGTGGTGGGAATCACAGAATGGTTGAGGTTGGAAGGGACCTCTAGAGATCACCTAGTCCAACCTCCCTGTTCCGGTGGGGACACCTAGATAGAGCATGTTCACCCTCTCTAACTTTGACCTCCAGGGCCGCTTTTCACACAAACGCTGCATGGTTAGGAAATACTTCCTGCAGAAAGCTTGTATTTTGGCTACTTTTCATCTCCAAGCTGAAGGAGAAAGAGCAGCATCTTCCTGGTCTTGAGGGCTGCTCGAGGCTGCCAGGACACCTGAGGCCGAGCATCAGATTCAGGCTTAAAGCAAGACCCATGAAATACAGTTTGGGATTAACAGCCCACCAGCTCTGGCAACTGAGAGTAAAACAAGAAAGAGCAGATTAAAACAGACCCAGACCAAGCGCAGAAGCTCAAGTGGACTTTATTATACTTATTACAATATGCATGGACATTAGTGCAACTGGTTCTTACTTCATTTCTCAGATTCAACATAGGAAACATCAGAGGTTGAAGCAGTTTTACCAGTTGTTTGCTTTTTTTATACATTTATAATCTGTAATGTGGGACTTCTTTTAAATAATTTTCTGAAAGAGTCTCAATGTAGTCTTCATTAGGCTAAACATTTTCTTCATAAACCACTTAGTATTTCAAAGAAATGCTACAGATACCAAATATCTTTAATAAAATGAGTGATTAAGAAGTGCTTTTAACAGGGTGGCAACATAGTGATAAATGGCTTTATCATCACCTTTACCCTCCTTAAAGTCCATTCTATTCCATGATCTGGAAACAGTCCTCAAAAACTTCATTATATCACCATTTCTTTATTACAAATATTTACATATTATATATTAGTGCAACTTTTATTTCCATACTTTAACGATTCCATCCCTGGATGCAGTTACTATAAACCCTTGAGTGGTCTGGAAAGTTGCAATATCTGTAATAATATCATGATGTCCAACAGGAAGAGATTCTGGACCCCTCCGAGGGGTCTCATCAGTGGGCCCCAGTTTCTGCTTGTTCTGAATTTCCTATGCAGAAACAAAAATCAAAAACTATATTCAGCAAGGTGAGCATCTGTAAAAACACACAGTCCCTCATATGTGCCTGTGTAAGACCACCCATATTTCTGAATTCCACACTCCCAAAAGAAAAGAGAAAAAAAAGAATCCACAAGAACCCCTTGATGGTTCTCCTGTGATTATTCTTAGGCTTGGTTCTTTCTCCCTCGAAACCTAGGTCTTGGAACTGACACTACAGACAGCTGTCTCATCATAGCTACAGCTCATTTACTTCAGTGACACAGTAACTATAATGATTTGATAATATTGAATAAGAAAGCCACAACATGACGTATTTTGTCTTTCTGAGGCTTTTTTGTTTGTTTGTTTTTCAAACACAGGTTCTATAACAGGAATATAGATTAAGAACTCCACATGAAATGCTCTCTGCTATTATAGTCCACAGATAAACTCTAATTGCCCTGGATTCTCTCAATTTTTTAAACTCTTATAAGAGGAATGAATTATGTGAAAAGTTAACTAGGCCATCTGTATATTGTGGAGGATAGGTAAAGATGTTTCAGTAATTTTTAGAGTCACCTTTGAAGCAACATTACTTCAATGACATTGAAACATAACGTTGTTCTCCGCAATAACTAGCAAAACTGCCAGTCCCAGAAGTTATTCTGAGGGTTGGGTTAAAAAATACTGAGTTCCACTATAAAAATACTGTGCTCTTCTCCCGGTAGATGTCCTGAATTGTACTGCTCAAATCCTACTCAAGAGACATTCCAAAGATGGACCAAAGTCAAAAGTATTAAGACAAACAATATCCCCCAAAAAACATATGACTGGCTCCTGTAAACAAATATTATTTGGTAAGTCTAATTTTGTCATGAAGAACTTTTTTTTCTTTTAAAATGACCTCTTCCTAAGTGGCTCAAAACATAAATCCTGACACCATCAATAAAAAGACAGTTCCAGTTAAAGCCATCATGCAATTAACCTAATCCAAAGAGTATCTCAAAGGTCAAAAAAGGCAAAATACCTGAACCACCTCTGTGCCCTCAATTATCTTCCTGTAGTAAGAAACCGATGGGCAATTAGAGCTTCCTGCTACCACGTACGATCTCTCAGGATAGGCTAGATCCCAAAACCTGCAAGCAAAGAAACAGAAGGACGCTGTGGGGCTAAGTTTTGTTGTGAGCTTAGTCCCTGCTCTGAGAAGCCGTCCCGCTCACACCGCAGGACGAAGGGGCGCAAAAGCTCCGCACTCCTCCGCTCGGTGGGAGAGCTGGGCGCAGGGCTGGATGCTCACACGGGGCCCGTGCAGGCCGACTTGCTGCCCTCCCGCCACGGGGCCTGGCCAGAACCGCGCGCCACGGCCCGCATGGCTGCTCCTCGCGCGGAGGCGCCGGCTTCCGCGCTGCTTTGCTGAGGACGCAGGTCTCTCAGGTGACCCGTGCTTCCTAGGGAACCCTTCTCCCAAAAGCCACCACAAGGACACTGAAGTGCTCAGGCAATGCTTGGCAGAGTTAAATACACCGGCGGCGTGAGGCTAAGAGCGGGGAGCACCAGAAAAGAAATAAACTGCCACCTTTTTTTTATTATTATTACCTTATTTTCATGTCTGAGCCTGCTGTCAGTAATATAGGATTACCAGATGCTGCACTGCAGTATATCCCATGGATGCTGTGAGGAGAAGGCTAGGAGGGAAAAAGAAAATATTCATTTTTCTTCTTTACCATAATCATTCAACCGTTTTAGAAATGTTTATGACAACGTAGCATGCCAAGTTAATTTAGTTAATAGGTCACACCTTAACACACCAAAGGCAAAATGCTGCCTTTTGTTCCTTATCATTCACAGAGCAATGCAACAGCCTTAAGTCCTCCTAACAGGATTTCTAAGATTCCAAAAGCAATCTCCACAGTGACAAATGAGAGAGATTGTTTTTAACAGAATGATGCAGGTGAGTCACGTTGAAATGCAGAAGAAGGCTCAAACCTTTAAGTTATGAAAGCAGGAGGGATGGGGCATGACAGAAAACAAGTTGAATGGAAATTCCCTGTTTGGTTTTGCAAAGCGAGTGACTAAAACAAACCTGCAATCTTTGTAGCTTGTACAAATTCAAGTTTAGGTAAATGGCAGGTCTGCATTTATAACATTTGCAGAAGAAAGCTGTGGTTTTTCTTATCTATGTATTTGTGTTGTATGGAAGATACAATTAACTCATAAAAACAGAGGAACTTCACTGTCTAAACTTACAGCTAAATATAGCAGCAGTGGGAAAAACAACAGACGCTCACAATTCCCAAAACAGAGAATAAAAGCGAGCACAGAGCACCATCCTGGGAATTTTGTCTTTGCTAAAAACCTTATCAGGCTTGACTGGCTCACTGCTTTTGTGAGAACACAACAGGATATGGCAAGTGAGCATCACATGTGTATTCCACAGACAGCGGAAGACACCGGCAAGGATTCAGATTATGCTGCAGTTTCACAAGAGGAATTTGATTTTGACAGCAAAACACAATTATAATGCTAGAATAAATCCCAGAGCAAGTTTCTACTGCCAGACTGACAAGGCCATGCACAGCATAAAGACTGAGGTTGTTTCATCCCAGGATACAAAACAGAAAAGCAAAAATAAAAAGGATCCCAGACCTGCAGTTCTGAAAGAGGAGGTGCACTGCTGGCCCACAGTGTGAAGCGTCGATCACCAGTTTCCATATCCCACATGGAGACTTCATTATTGCCTTGAACGGCTACAGGGAAGACATTGCCAACACATACAAATAAAAGTGCAGTTCCCTCCCTAGGTAACTTCTCATCCCTGTTCACCACGAGGGAATTTGGAGATGACTCCTGGGCAGTTTAAGGGAGCAATGCAAGTTCATAGGCTTCCTTTGCTACACAGAAGTTTCACATCCATGTGTCATTGCATGCAGGCAACCAACAGACTGTAGACAGTCTGTTAAAGGGTCTGTTCACATACTTAACATCAGCCTAGCACATTTTAGTAATATCCCCGAATGGTAGACTCCATCACTGGTTTATTCTTTAGCAGGGGTGAGCAAGCACAGAGAAGTATGCACTGTTTTCATGGCTTTTTTCCCCCCCAAGAAATATATTTAGTTCCTATGATGGTTCATAGGTTTGACTTCTTACTTTAGCTAAGAGCAATTTCAATTAGAATATGAAGCCTGAATTACTCTTATTTTCTAGCAACTTTAGCAGCTCTGTTCCTGCAGGATTAGCTTAAGCTCTTTTTCCATTTTGGAATGGGTTCCTTACAGAGCCACATAACGTACTTCCCAAAAGTAGCACAGCAGAAAACAGTGCCACATGCAGTGAGGGTGAAGAGCTGTGAATGCATCAGGTGAAGAGTCTTGGGGCATTAACAAAAGCTCTAAGCCTGAAAACAGCTGAGTTAGATGCAAGGGAGAGCTAGGCAAGGAACTGAGCTAGCTCAGTGTCCAACCTAGCTTCCCTTTCCACCAGTCTGAGGCTCAGCACCTAAACCCACTGAGGGCAGGGGCAGAATTCCCACTAACCTCAATAGATGTCATGAGTTTAGGTTCTTTTTTTTGTAGCATTATATGCTCCAAAAAAGATGTGGTAGAGAGCACAGAGTGCAAAGAACTGCATAAGATTTGCCATGTCTGGAAGATGAGAATCCTAAAGTCTGTCATCCTCATGAAAGCTTCTCTCCCTCCCTCCATCTCTCCTATTTTTTTAAAAAAGCCAGGAAGGGCACAGTGGCCTAGCACTATTATGAATGTTCCCTTCTCCTCAGGGAAAGCACAAGCAAGAGAGAAAACCCAAAAAGGCCCCAGCTTTGGCAGCAGAACTTGAAACAGAAGCTTCTTTCATCACGGCCTTTGACCACTGCTAGGTAAGTGCAAGACATCTCTTACCTGCAATGACCCAGGACTGATAGACAGGATGCATGAGCAGGCGTCTGATTCGGGCCTTGGAAGGGTGGGAATGGCTGGAGATGGGTAACTGAAACCTCATGTCCCAACACGCCATGGTACCGTTGCTTGTACCTGATGCGAGAAAGCTCTTGGCACTCACAGGGATGACTGAACACATTTTCACCTGTATCCTTGGGTTCTGCTCCGAGGCAGAATAGCTCCTGCAGGTAGATTGGGGACATTTCCCGTCCCTTGCTGGAGAAAGGCATAGCCCCCCTCATCACACACACACTCAATCAGATCAAGCAGAAGCTTGAGGTGCAGTTATTGTGAAAGAAAACCAGCTTGAGAAAAGCAAGCTATTAAGAAAATGAAGCTTACCAATACAGAGCCAGCACTGGTGTATGTCCACAGCGAAAGACGTTATGAGGCCTAACTTGAGGTCATGCTTCAGTGTCCAAGCGTTGCTGCTCGATCGCAAGTCCCATCCGACCAGCGACCCGTTAACGGTGCCATAGGCCAACACGGACTGCGCTCCTGAATTGAAGTGGTGCATGTCCACCACACACCCGTCGTCCTTCAAGTCTAAGGACCTGCGTTAAAAGACAGAAATTGAACTTGAGGTTACTAACATGCTGAAAGCAATTCTGCGGACATCAACATAGCTCCGTGCCCTGGGTCTCCCAGCGTGTGTCAGATATTTCTGCTAGATTCACACTCCATCAGGATTGCTAGACACTCATCTAGCCAAAGCCTGTGGGCAAGAACAACGCGTGGCTTTATGTTCTGCACTGTCAAACTGATGGCATGTAATCACTTACAGCATGTGCAAATAGACACCTTCAGGCACCAATCCAGGGTGCACCGAATGGGATATACCTCTGGTTTGCAATTTCCATGCCCATTATATTTGGATTTACTTAATTTATAAGCTTAATCCTAAATAAGATAAGACCTTGGGGACTTTTTTTTTTTCTGCTTTGGACAGAAACCAAACCAAACCAAACCAAGGTCTGTTAGCTGAGTTGCTTGATTTGATAGGGTCCAACCAGATTGAAATATTCAAATTGCTCTCAGGGAGAGAGGTTAAAAAAAGTGGTTTTTTATTTATATTAAAAAAAAAAAAAAAAAGTATTGCTTCCCCCCTGTCTTTGCTATTTCTTTCCCATTAGGAGTCTGGGCAAAAACTTACATCCCTAAATCAAAACAATGTGATGTACATTTGTGAACACTTACCTAATAAACTAAAAAAGAACCTCAAAATGATTTTATAAACATTAACTCTGTAACAGAGGAGGTAAACATTAACACTGTAACAGAGGAAGTCAGAAGCTACTAAGGCCAGTGCATAAATACAAGAATTGAAAAATCAGCCAGACTGGTCGACTCAAGTCCAGAGTTAGTCCAGAGATGCAGCAACTATCAATAAGCTACAGCTGTCAAACCTAAGCCCCACTTTTTAGCCTTTCAACCTTTCCTTATAATTCAGGATATGATCATTGATTGCATTGATTGCTCTTGATTCAAATTCCTCCTCCAGCCTGGCATTAGCCGGCAGGAATCCTGGAAAGAGCCCAAGGGCTTTACTAACAGCTTTGTGGCGAGACTTAACGGCTGTATTACCTGCTCTGTATTGGATGAATTTTAGGAGATTTGGGGAGCTTTGAAGCTTCAATCCCAAGAAGTTGGATGGCACCATTATCTGAAGCAATAGCCAAATAATGAGAGCCTTGGCAGAATGTCAGTGTCTTGACATGTCCTCCAATCCGAGAGTACGTCAGGATCGATCTAAACAGAAAGGGAGAGTGGGGAAAGGGAGGGAGGGAGGGAGGGAGAGAGGAAGAGAGAGAGAGAAGATTGGTTTTGTGGCATTCTTAGAAAACATTATTTCTCTTACACACTTCAAAATCAACCACTTTGAGAGCTGTGAAAATATTTTCCAAATGCTTCAGAATCAGAAACAAAGCCTGAGTTGCCTAAGCAAGATTCATTGTAGAATAAAAGCTTAATGTAGATCTTTATTACAGCAGCATCCTTCAGTTATTGCTGTTTCACTGTCCTGCAGTCTGCTGTCTCTTATCAAAGGTATTTTGAGACAAACCTCCTCTTCTCTCAAAGACACTTCTGAGAGAACTGTCAGCCCCTACACCTCCTATAGTGCTTCTCCCAGCGACACAGCTTTCCTGCTGCAAATGTCAGGGGATAAGGTAGTTAAGCATAAGACTAGTTCGTTCAAAAAAAAGCCTCAGGTGGCTTTGAACAGCAATGCCAACATATCTTTATACAGATACAAAAATGAATTCAAAAAGTCTGCAATGTGAAACAGTCTCTTTCGTGTTACAGTTAGTTACAAAAGATCAAAGATTGCTGCTGAACACAATCTGATGTTTTACAGTTGCATGCCAAGACCACCAGTATATTTCATTATTGGTATCTCCAATGTATGCACCATAGTGATTCATATTTTGCTTCCAGTTCCATTTCCTTCTCTATTCAAAAGCAGCAGCTACCTGGTTGTCGTAGTCTTTCCTTCCATTTTTTGGCTGTTCCAGATTTTCACTGTGCCGTCGTTTGAGCAAGTGGCAAAAATGGAATGTTCATCGGAGACGCGGATGCGGCTCACGGCAGACTTGTGTTCGTGCAGGTGAGCCACGAGCAGGCCCTTGGGGCGCCAGCCTAGTGAGAAGGAAACACAACAGTCAAGTTTGGGCTCGACTTTGTAACCTAGTAGAATATAAAACCTAGCCTGATCCTATCGACAAGGAGTTATATTGGGATATGGCCACCACAGTTCCAAAGCACAGAAGGCACCAGGTGTCAATCTCCTACAGGTGTGGAAGGCATTTGAAGGCCTCTGAAGAACTTTTCACTGCTGCTGAACAAGATCCTGGGAGGTCAACCCAAAGCAATGTCAGCATTGCTTAGCTCTCCACCTTAGCCATGCATTGCTGCCCTTTTTCCATCTTGTTTCTAGTCACCTGTTGCCAGATTATCGGCTCCCCCAGTGACTGTGCTTGGCAGTGCTGCTCTGCTCCGATCGTTGCTGGAACTCAGTGGGAGGCTCCTCTGTGCTTGCCAGGGGCTCCAGCAGCAACGCAGCATCTGGAGATGCTCTCTCAGCTCCACACACGGGCACTGCCCCTACTCCAGCATTGACGCTGGCAGCAAAAGGGAGAAGGGAAGGCAGGATCCCATTCAAATGACCCCAGCTTGATCCAAACCAGCAAAATCACTACCTTTTTATGTAAAAAAAAAGTAACGTTTTACCAATTGAAGGCAAAAGACTGTCTCCTAGAGTCTAAAGCCTTTTGCCAGAACTGAGTGTTTCTTCTGTTTTGTTTTGCTTTCGATTTGGATCTGGATTCTTTTGATCAGGGTTAAAGCCTGGTGTCTTTTCACATAATTTCACTGAAAGTAACAGAGCCCTTCAGAATCTGGGCTACCATTGCCAAGGTAGTAGTGCATAGTTTTCCTGTACCTGGCCCATACAGGCTGCTGTGCTGCAAATGGCAGTCCCTCAAACGACCAAAACATACATAACGAGCAACACACCTGAGCAGACTTAAGTTCCTGGATTGACTGTACAGGGCTTAAGTGGCAGACTCAATGTTACATTACATAGTGTTATCTGGTTGGATCAATTATCTGATGATTTTCTAACTTTTTTTCCCTTAAGATGATGTGGTAACTATATAGGCCTAGGGGGGTGCACTGATACACCTTCTGTTGACTTTAGCAGTATTTATGACCCTATTATTTAGCAGTATTTATGACCTTATTAACTCCTCCAAGCTTAGAGCCCAGGAACAGGCTGCCCAGGTGGGTTGTGGAGTCTCTTTCTCTGGAGATCTTCCAAACCCACCTGGATGCCACCCTGTGCCCTGGGTGTCCCAGCTGGAGCAGAGGGCTTGGACTAGACAATCTCTAAAGGTGCCTTCCAACCTCAACCACTCTATGATTCTGTGATATGGATCTGGCTCTCAAAATCTGCACTTTAAGCACAGGAGCCCCATTATTGGAGGGCAGTCTGGCATCTCCATATCCCGGAACATGAATGTGGATTGGAGAAAATGCTCAGGACTAACTGGATAAATTCCAGTCTCAGTTTGGAGCTTCAAAAATTAATTTGGGCCAACCAAGGGCAGATCAAAAAGCCCAGCCTGGGACATCTGCCATCATGCAATAAAACCTGGCCAAATTATTATAATGCTCATGCAGGATGGCTGAGACTTTGGAATGACCCCCAGTAAAATCCACTTCCTGCCTCCCAGTGAGGTGCTTCTCCCCTGGCCCAAACTGAGTTGCAGGATGGCAAGTCACCTGCCACATACCTTGTCCCACTATGGAAAAATCATAGGAACAGAGAGCACACACAGGGCTGAAGAGCAGTGTTCTGAGTCTGTTTGTTACTACAAAGGTAAAGATCCAGACTCCAGACGCCTTTTCAAAGGTAACCTATATATTTTGCCAAATAAGTATTCTGCCCAGCAAGCACATTTCCTAAATGGATAATTTCATGTTTTCCTTTCTGTTTTGTTTTCCATTTTTGCCCCAGGGTGATTATATTTTGACTCAGGATATTTTCTTTCTTTCTTTTTTTCTTGTCTAATAACCTCAGTGGCCTGGGCTTTACCTGGAGGTGGGGGTTTGCTCTCCCACTCCGCATTCTCCATCATCTGCTTAGCAAGTCTTTCTGCATTGCATTGCTCTCGTTTTTGCTGGATCAGCTGCTGAAGTTCCAGTTTGCAACTGGTGGTACGTAACTGGTAGGCAGAAGGGGACGCAGTACTGCTCAGTACCTGGATAGTTGGTTTCCTAGGCTGAACAGCCATCCCATCAGTGGCCTGTAAGATAAAAGCACTTAAAAATGCATACATCCTATTCTGTGCGCGCACACACACACACACACACACACACACATAAATTCTGCTCTTAAAATTACTGGGTCTCAGTAAGTAGATTTCTTTGTTTCAGTCATGAAACATGGTTGGCACACCAAAACTCGTGTTTGGAGAGGTGATTGATTTGAACATGGCTATACAATAGCAACCTAATTAAAGAAAATAATAGATTTCAGAGTCACTATGATATGAACTCAGGCAAAACATCCCTTTTGCAAAACAATCAAGAATAGGGAAAAGTATTATTTAAAGAAAAAGGTAGCTATTTATCTCTTCTACCTGTTCACCTAGCCTGTTATATACCCTATTTGTAAAACTGCAATATGCTGTGCACACCTCAATAATATAGAAGTAGTTATTATTCTTAACCCTGTTGGAGTGACAATTTAGGTCTTGCAAACAGCAATTTCGAAGTAGCTACTCTTGTTGAAAAAGAAATGCCAGAGCACAGCACAGATATAAAATAACCTTCAAACAATACAAGAATGCCACTACGTGTCAATGTAGTCCCACTTATTTTTAAAATGATTTCTTTTTCAATCTGAGATGCAAAGACAGTAGTTTTCAGCAGTACCTGTGGCGAGGATGATAAAGTGGCACAAATGCCAGCTGAGGACTCTGACCGAAGTGGTTTCCCTGCCTGGATGGCTTCAGGATCAGTAGTCTGCCCGTGTGCTTTGGGTAGGGGCTGAGAGATGTTGGATGGCTCCAAGGATCCAAACATGCTTTTCCATTCTTCGTTTACATTCGAATCTTGCTTTACATGTTTTCTAGCTGTAAGCAGTTGAGGAAAAAAGAGGAGAATATACAGACAGATGATCATCACCATGTTCATTTAATTTGGTCAAGACTTTGAGGATACGTTCCAGTCCAATCATTACATTCCAATTTATTATGTCTACCAGTAATAGAGCGAAATACTCTTAGGCTGGACTGCCATGGGCAACTAGTCGTGTTTGTGACAACCTGCTGAACAATCTGTGCATGCTGCTATTGCACATGGAATCACACAAGGTTATAATTCCTTCAGAAGCAAATCTTCTAATCTTTCATTGATGCATGGAGCATGCCAGCTCCTCACATTACAAATAGCAGCAAGCTATGGAGAAACTGTGCTTTTTTATTACTGCAAACTCACTAAGGATGGCAACAATGCTAATAATTATATATACTGAATTATGTAGAACATTTGCTAAGTAAATTGAAGTCTTCACTTTCTGACCCTAAAAGAAAGACTAATACTTTATTTATCTGTAAAGAGTACAAAATATACCAACCACGTTTGTCATCAGGCTCCTGCTTTGTTTTAACAAGATCCACTTGTCTCCCAGTTATTCCCAGAGCTGACAAGTCAATCACTCCTTTCTGAGTGCTGTCATGCAGGTGGCTCTGATCCACTATATTGGCTTTAGCTTTATTTGATTTTAACATGAAGTCTTTCAGTGCTAATAGTTTATCTTCCTCCTCCTCAGTCATGCCCTACAGGAAAAGAGAAAAGATATTATTATCAGAACATGCATCAAGCATGCAGATGTATGAATCAGTAAGATTAATGACTGTCTGAGAAGTGAGCAAGTGCATGCCTAAAGCTCAATATAGCAATCCATCATTCACAGGAGTCTTTGTGTGAGCTGCTATAGTGTAAGATAACACGCTTCCTTCTTGGAAGCAAGTTTAGGAATGGTGCACAGGCATATAGCATTTAGGTATTAAATCACTGTCCAGTGCAAAATACTTTGCTTGCTGCACCAGACTTACAGTTCATAAGCCCTAGGAGGAACCCTAACCCACAGAGCTGCAAGGCCTTCCTCTTTACAGTTCTCAGTGCTTTGGGTGGGGGACTCTTGGTGCACCTCTCTTCTAAATCTATAAGTTTTCTGTCTCCCTTTGGCCTCAGCACTCTTCATGCATGTCTAATTCTAAGTCTCTTATACTCCTTCCAATCCACTGCATGTCAGTAAAACTCATACATCTCAGGTGCGCCACAACCCAAATCTTTAAAAAAAACAATGTTTTGGGGAAATCCAGATATGCAGCTGCCCTATCTCTGGCAGATCTTTTAAGATTCTTCCTTAATTTCTCAACTCTTTCTCCTATAATCATCTACTGAAATCAGTGAAGTGAAGGGTTCACACAACCAGAGCTTGGGGCTGGCCGCCCTGAAAGGTTAGGCTCTGTGCAGACACCCAGGGCCCAAGAGTCTCAAGCCTGGCTTTTAATGTACAAAATAAGAACTAGTCACTTGTGAAAGCAGCTTCTTCAGCAGCTGTGCAATGGCAGGGTCCTCTGGTGGTGGGCAGTCAGGGAGAGTTCCACTCCTCTTCTTGTGACGCATGTGAAGGTGCCTGAAGAGGCTTGTGATATCCTTTGATCTCAAGACATAATCAAATATGGAACGGCTGACGGGTTCTTTAAGGACACTTAGCAGGACTATTTCTTTATCTATCTGCAATAAAAAAAAAAAATCAGTAGTCAGCAAGGAATCTAACAGTAAATGCAGTTGTCTCACAATCTACAATGGTTTTGCTTTTGTTTACTAGCTTGAAAGTTAGTAACGGTGAATATAAAACCAGTCTCTTCCTCTGAGGGCAAGTTCTACAAATTAGTTTTAGCTCTGTCATGAAAGAGATGCTTTCAAACTCACAGTGAGAAAAATCACTCTAGGACTTAAATCTTCTTGCACATGATTCTGCCAGTTTCCAGGTTCAATTTCTTTCTGGGAAGCAAGACCTTTCCCTGTATTGGTCACATGACATTTCCTTTGTTCTCCTCCCTTCTTAGAGCAGAGAACTGTAGCTTGGTACTGTACACAGTGTTGTATGGGATTATAAATTATACTGCTGGTGCAATGGCTATTTCAAACTCTGTCATGATTTGACCTCCATTTCCCCTATAGAAACACTAATTGCAAGAGATCTTTCCCCATGTCTGTCAGTTTACTGGGTTTCCTCCTACATACACAAGGGCATAAGGATGCTCAAGTATGCAACTAAGTAATGCTCAGAGCATATTAGATTAGTAAACAAAGGCATTAACTTAAAACAATGAAATCTGAGGGAGTCATTAAATATTGTTTGCTACCATCACACAAAACAACAGGTTTCTACTCTAACAATCTTGATGCAGTGTCTACTTGTGTCCAGAAAACATGTCTGGAGGTGACGTCTTGCACATAATCCAGATTCCTTGCAGCCCTAACATTCCTTCCAATGTTCAGTGTTTCATCTTCTGCGTTTTGAGGGCAGGTGTTAAGATAGTGGCAGTGGTGGGGAAATCCATATTCATGGGACACACACCAAGTTGCAGGCTCAGAGCTAAACTGCTACGCCTAATTTGGCCACAAACTATGACCACAATATCTGTTTACAAGTCTGAAGGCTCAAAATAATTACAGGAGTCTTAGGGAGGGGACTGCATTTCTTTCTTCACAACAGTGAGGGAAGATTACTACAATTTGCTCCTCATAACTGACTGGCCACATGAAAAACAACTTCAAAATGAGTTCAAATTGGAAGTTTATTATACTCCTACTCAATGTTATCCTTTACTTTTTCACTATGTTTTGTGTTTTACAGTGATGAAAACATTTTAATGGAGTGGGAATTGAACAACCAATATCTAAGATGTAGCAAAAGTCATCTAGGAAGGTACAAACAAGAAACAGTTAAACCTCTGCGGTTGATGAAAGTGTTAAAGACATACTACTTTTCAATGCTGCAATTGTGTCTGGTTTCCTCTCTAATCAGCCCAAAAATGCTTATGCATATCCTAAAGCTACCCCAAAGATGGCTATATGATCACGTGCCAACGTTTCACAGACCATGACTCAGCACGGGCCGTCACGCGGTGACTTAACCCCCTCATGCCGAGCGCTCTGCCAGCACTCTTGGCAAAGGGTTGAACGTGAACATGAATAACACTGCTGACACCACAAGTGTGCCAGTTGCTGCCTAACATGTACAGAACCCAAAGCTCTTGAATGTAGATTCCTTATCTTCTAGAAAAAAAAATTGATTGTATTTGCAGGACTTTTCATAGCAAGCTTTTCACGTCTTTCAGACTCCTATTAATTAGCACAATACTTCAATAGATTGCATGCAAACAAGGTAGAGAAGCCACATCTATCAGGATCTGCTACCAAAAATTCAGAGAAGATAATATCTCTAATCTTAATAAAAAGTCTAATATTCTTATACTCAACACTATGGCCAAGACAAGAGTTATGACTGGTGAGAATACATCACTATTTAAGTGTTACCTGTATTATTGGCTGTGTGATGAAGGGATGGAGGTATGGCATTAGCTTGCAGTAGACATCAGCAATATTTAAATATTGTGCCACAACAGTGATGAATCCCACCGCACCGTAACGTATCCAAAGGTTAGGGTGGCATAGGAAAGGGGCTGAAAGAAAATCAGGCTGTTAAAACACGTCATTCAAACTGAACAGACAGAATCATCCCGTATTTGGCTGCCTGCATCTTCCTTTTCTTCCCTAGGACTATCTACAATTTTTAAGGAAATTCTTTATTTCTTCTTACCCTCCCTGAACAGCGACTATTCATATCCTAAGAATATCTTTAAGAGTTCTTGTCAGGATCAGAAATACATCAAAATCAGGTGACTTTTAAATAGCTGTAATCAAAGGACTGTCATGAGTTTGCCCAAATTTTTGAGGGCATTTTAAAAGCCATAACATCAGGAAGAAACAGATCAAGTATCAAAAGATGAGTTGGTCTTTTCCATAAATACGTAGTAGATCTCGTGCATGTCTCAATTACGTTAATAAGCCTGATGGGGAAGCAGGGGAGACCAACTCTGTATTCCAGCTTCTATTACAAACTGTGTACGAGTTAAATGGGATTTTATGGTGCCCCTCCAAAGGCTGACAGATAAGAGAAAGTTTGCAGGTTCTGTGTGTGAATCACTTCCAAAAGTAACCAGGAATTTCTCTTGCCTGGAGTCTGATGTGAGGAGTAAGATCCAAACCCTGAAGATTCTTGGACTCAAGGGGAGGGGAGAGGGTTGGTCTGAGAAGACAATTCCAATTCATTCCATGAAAATGACTATTTTAGACTCCTGGGCATTAACAGTGTCCAGCCAAAACAGTTCATTAACACAATTCCGAATAGATTCAAGAACAGTGCCACGGGTTTGTGCTTTATCTAGTACTTCTTTTCTTAACTAGAAAAACAAGCTAGTCTCCAATTTGCCAACTTACCAATATCACAAGCAAATTCATAAATATGGGGCTTTTGCAAGAGCCCTAGCTGACACATACAAGTAAGAGCATTGAGGGCCTTATAAATGACAAATTCCTCCGCATCACTGAGACCTTGCTGAAGCAGAGGCTTCAAAATTGAAGAGCTTTGCCAGCCTACATAAGCAGCAACACCTGAAACATAAAGAGAACTCATAAAAATCCACAGTAGCACTTCCTGGCCTTCCCCAAAGTTTAAAATTGATACTCTGCACAGCACAACAAGAAAAGCTAAATGATGTAATCATACAATGCCTAAATCTTCTACACTTAAAATTAAAAAATAAACTAACTGAACTGTCTTTCAGAAAGGAGGAAAGTGCTTTCCATACAAAGCCTGGCCAATAGCCTGAAACGTGCCTGACAAGAGCAGACTCCTGCAGAGGCCCTCCCAGACTGCCAGGCTGGATGAAACCCACTGCGGCCAAGGAGAATCTGAAACAGAGAGGCAGGCACAGCAGCCAAGAGGTGGGGATGCACTGCCCCAGGAAAAGGGGCAACAGAGGGAGGTGAGAGGTTCCCCTGGCAGGACTTGTCTTTGTTTTGCCAGTAGTGGCAATCTGAATAGCAACAAGGAAAGCCTGTAACAGCTATGCCCTTATCCACTAGAGCATCACTATAAGTCAAAAACTGACTTCTAGAATTGCCTTCTGTTCTTGCAAGGTTTTCTGTTAACTAGTCTCACATTATTTACTGTCACAAAAGTTCAGAAAGAATTGGTTTCTCTTGACTTTATCACACACTGTCTTATATTTCAGAATATTTCAGAATATTTCAGAATATTTCAGAATATTTCAGAATATTTCAGAATATTTCAGAATATTTAAGGTTGGAAGGGACCTCTACAGATCATCTAGTCCAACCTTCCTGCTCAAGCAGGCACACCTAGAGCATGTGGCACAGGGTGGCATCCAGGCGGGTTTTGAAGACCTCCAGAGAAGGAGACTCCACAACCTCCCTGGGCAGCCTGTTCCACTGCTCTGTCACCCTAACAGTAAAGAAGTTCCTCCTCACCTGGAGACGGAACTTCTTGTGTTTCAGCTTGTGGCCATTACCCCTCGTCCTATCGCTGGCCACCAGTGAGAACAGCCTGTCCCCTTCCTCCCTGCATTCTCCCTTCCTGAACTTCAGGAATATATAAATATATTTCTTATATTTCTTATATTTCTATCTGTGCATTCTGCAAGAAACCAGGAAGCTCCGAGACCTGTGCTTGGGCCACCCCATTGCTCCTCCTACAATAATTCTGGCAGTTATGAGCATTTTCTCCTGGCCAGGTTTGCCAGTGCAGCTTTTAACAGCTTCCACCTATAACAGAGCGTGTGCATCTCACGACAACTCGTAATGTGAGCCTATCCTGATGCATAGTTTTCATCATACAAACAGTTCAAAGGACTGTGCACACATATGAAGTGGTGTATCTACTAACAGGCTTACAGAAGTGTCAGGATTTGTCAAAATTTAGCACAAAAACTGAAATTATAAAATGAAATAGCATTTAAACTTCTGATATTAGCCTAAGCTAACTTTAAATGCCTCAGTCTCATTAAATACACGGCCTATGTAAAAATTAGGTATTTGTATTTGCAGTGTTTCTTGTTTCATCCAAAGGAAACAATGACATCCAATAATTCAGCTGTGTCCTTTATGAAAATCATAGAAATCTTTATAAGAAAGGACTTCTCCAGGAGTTTTAACAATTTCAAGGATCTATAAAAACGGAATTAAGTAATGAGCTGTGTGGCCCAACCCAAATACTTACCAACTATGCTGTCAAAGAAAGCTCCACGAAGGTGCCAGTCGTTCTTATCATTTAGGAAAGTGATCATGTGAGACAGAAGAACATCATTGGCCTTCTGGCGGCCAAAGAAGACGCACAGACGGGTTATCCCGTTTTCCATCAGCGTCTGTTTCACAATGTTTTCTGGGTCACTTAGCAAAGTGACCACTTTCTGCTGGACCATTTCATGCAAGGCCTGCAGCTCTGCAAGACAATGGAGTGGATATTTGAGAAACAATACATGCACATACGTGCTATTTGCTGCCAAAGGAGTTAAACTGAAATGTCAGCAAAAAATACCCTGACTCCATAAAACACATGACAGCAGAATCACAAGATCCCTGAGGACTGGTTTACAAAAGACTTCACACTTTCGATTGAGGAGCACAAGGGAGAGGCAGCACAAGGGAGGTTCTCAACACATAAATTTTCAGATGTTGCTATGCCAGCTTTGCTGTGAGGTGAACATTTGCTCAGAGCCTATCAAAAGTCAAATTAATTGGCTAAGTCTGTTCATTAGTCACATGAGAAACTTCCCTCTGCATTCCAGTTTCTCATGTTTGGTTTTAAAAGGGTAAAAAAGAATAGAACTATTCAAACTTTTCTCTTCCTTACATCATTTCTTTCATTTTCCAGCTATTCTGAGGGATGCAGGATGGCACTTCCTTAGAACTGCACTTCCTTAGAAGTGCAGTCTGTACAATGGGGCTTCCTTTCTGTCACAGCTCAGCAATTGCAAACAACCCACGCCTTAAGTGAAGAAATTTGAAGGGATTCCCCTTTTTAAATGGTTAAAGGATATTTAAAATTATTTGAAACATGTCTTCTCCTCACAGGGGGAGCATGCACAGATTCTTTAACAACTAGAATTAATCAGAGAGTGACCCACTCAGTCCACAGCAAAAATGGCATTTTTAACAGCCAGTCCTTCTTAGCTCAGAAACTGACTGGCACTGTCAGGAAATCTCCAGGAGGCAGTCCACAGGAAGGAGAAAGGACATTACCTGTGTCATAGTTATCGCTAGGGTGAGATGTTTCATCCATTTCTTCACCATTTGGCTCATTTTCCATGTTCAGATTTTTCAGCTGTACTAATTCCAGAAATCTCAGAGCTGTTTCTGCCAACAATGCTATGTTTTCTGCAAAGAAAAACATTTTGGTTAAGAATTGCTCTATTTTTCACATCAGCCTGATGCTCCCTGGGGAATTATTTTACCACTGACACCACTACCACTGGTAATATTAGGAACTGTGTGCGAATGGCTTTGAAATTACAGCACATACTCTGTCTGCCCACTTCAGCTCAAGGTCTGCATGCCTCTGGTCCAAGTGAAACTGCCAGACACATCAAATTACAGAATGCTCTGGTCATGTAAAAGACTGGAAAAATTAAAAAGACATCAAATGTAATGACAACTAGTTTTAGTCATCTAGAATAGCTCTAGAAGTTCCCTAATGCCAGCCTAAACGATTAAATAACTTCATGGAGCTTAAAGGACAATTAACCCAAATTGATTAAGATGTCAGCACGGCAGACTGCAACAAAAACAACACAAAACGGCACTCCAGGATACATATTTATTACCCTAGATGGTAACAACAGCGTTGTTTCTGAGGGCTGGATTCCAGCCTTAAGAGAACTCTTCCCCCACCTCTTCCCAGACAGTCTGGCACAGCGCTGCACTGCTTGGAAGCTGCTGAAGCAACAGACTGTATGGGCCAGGCCGTTGCTGGCACAGGAATAATCCTGTCAAGGCACCAGTCCAACCCAAGCAGTCGCTCTGGACCTCGTCCAAGGCAAGAGCAGGTGCCAACCAGGGCGGTCCAGGAGCAGGTCAAATCCTGCAAGTCACCAATTTGGTCACTTGCAGAAAGTGTGGAGTCATTCAAGTTCAATCAAGGATTAAAATACATATAAAATTATACCAAAAAAAAAAGGTTTTCTAAAGGAAAAGCTCCTTGAAATGAAGGCAGCCCATGTTCAGATGGAACCATTTATAATTCATAGTCCACATTATTGCATATTACTCCATATTACTGCAAATATTCGAGCTGTACTCAGTTTGAAATTAGAAGGTCAAACCACTAAACAGAAGAAGAGTCTTCATTTAAGCAGGTGCACCTGAACTCTGTTGGGTGCTGAGAGCTGTAGCCTTTCTGTACTTGCAGAAAAATCATTGGTTTCATTGGTTTTTTTTGCTCTTTTTCTCCATTTCACTTTAGTTTAAAAGCACAAAAAAGCATCTGCTAAGATACAAGCCAGCCTTGCATAGCAAATAATATGATTCCTGGCACTGAATACCAGGTTTCATTTTGTATGGAAAAAAAAAAAAGTGAAGTATATCAACAAACTGATTTGCTAAATTAATTTTATGTTTATTCCCTGCAATCAGCACTCTAAATAAACAATCTGAGCTAATCAAATGCCGATGTAGATAAATTAATAAAAGCTGCATATAGCAGGCAGGCCCAGAGAGCCCCGTTCCCACCCTTTGATTTATGGCACTCATGTTTAGCTGGCCTTGCTCCCGGGAGCACGGGACTCTCCCAAGCGGAGCCCTCATCTCAGCTGCGAGCAGATCTGCAGAGCGCTACGTCCAGGTCCCAGGCCAGAACAAAGAGGTACATTCTGCAAGCTGTTTTCACACGTAGAACTTGTAATTAATTCATTGTAATAAATTGTAATTTAAAAGTCATCTAATAGAGAGGTGCCAACTTCTTGATACTCAATTGTCTTATTTGCTCTGGGTGCAAATCTAGATTGGAAACTCATTTCTTAATGTAAGTCAACTCGCATTAAGTACTAAGCTGCTGCCACCACCTTCGCCAATTAGCTTAAGGCAGCGCAGGTAGCTTGATCTGCAGCCACTTATGAGGCTTCTGGGAAGATTTACTGTGAAGAAAAGAGCAAGTATGATGATGTTGGGCAGTGGAGGGCACAGGTAGGAAAATATAGGGGGAGCCCCCAGCAACAAGACAAGATTGAGAGTTTTGCTCAGGTTTCCTCTTACCAGCATAGGCAAGTCGGACAATAGTGGCTTCATCCTGGGCCAAGTGTGCGATGCCTGGCAGGATGTACTCTGGATAAATATTAATATCGTTGCGTGGCACCTCTTTGACGAGAGCAAGAACTTTAGTTAGTGTCCTCACGGATTCTGCCCTCACCCTGGGCACAGGGTCGTTGCTGAAATGTAACAGATAAGGAGTAATACGATCCAGCAGAATCTCTACACTTAATCTTGGCGCTAAATGAAGGATCAGTTCCAAAGCAGCCAGTTTGGAATCGCAATATTTGAGAGTCTGTAAACAGGAAGTTATCACAGACACTAGAATAACCAGCCCATTCTCTTTTGTCTCTCCCTCGGCTTTCTCTGTGCGGTCATGCCCACACAGATTGTGAATGATGTTGTCCAGATCTTTACGTATGACCAATATACGCTCATCTGCTGACACAAACGTTTCCTTGGCAAACTGGGCCATGTAAGGCTGGAGGAAAGTGTAAAAGATTTCAGGAAATGCATTGTTACGTTGTTGTTTCAAATAATCTTCAGCTGCTAAACGTTTATCTGGCTCGCGATGGACCATCTGAGTCACCTTGAGAAAGGCAGAGGTAGGAGGGAGCAGGAGAAAAAGATTAAAGATTTAGATATTTGTAATGCAAAAAGAAAACACACAAACAAACCCACCAAAACCAACAAGCAATCTATCATCACACAGGTGAACTACAACCAAACCACACAAACAGCTCTGCTGTCCATTCTTACCAGTTCTCTGATACAGCGGTCTTCAATTTTGTTTAGGACTTGATCAGGGGAAAAGAGGCCATTTCTGTAGGCCAGAAGCTGAGATAAATCAAACAAGGGTACACCTTCAGTGAAGAGCTCTGCTATTACGCAGCCTGGAAAAGAGAAGGGCAAAGATTTCAGGGGGTTATAAAGCAGCCACTTCACCTCTGCTGCCCATATGCAGACAAGAACATCCCTCACATGACTCTTGGCTCAAGTGAAAATAAGGCAGAGGGGTTGCCCAACCAGCTAGGGAAAAAGGATAGCATCTCAGTCTCCAAAAACTGACTTTTGTACTCGATGCCTGCACATCTTCCAAGTATTCTATTTTAAACATGCCAACAGCAGAGGAGTCTGCAGTTAGGAAACATGAGGCACTGACTTCAATCACCTGCCAACTGGAAAATAAACCACCAGAAATGGAACCCAGATTATTGTCACATGGAAGAAGAGAGCCAGGAAACCAGCCCGAGGTCAAAACTAGCAGCCCTTTTACAGAAGGTAAAGAAACAACCTCTGTGGCGATGCTGCGAGAGGGCACGCGTGGATGCAGGGAGGCTCAGGAACACCGTGAGAATCCATGAGAGGGCCAGACAGGGCTGCCCTGTTGCACACCGAGCCGGGCTCGCCTGCCCTTTGAGGGCTGCTCTCCCAGCCTGGGAGTTTCTTCCCAGCTGGCAGCATCTCACTGCATCAGTGAAGGCTGCCTCTGTGCAGCAGCTTGTAAAGTCAAGTCAGCTTGCCTTTACATTCAGACTTCATCCATTTTTTTTTCTAAGAGAACCTTTATCACTTTCAAACCTAGGAGGCCTTTCAAAAAAGAGTCCCAAAATAGGCCTGTAGCACATACTTGTGAGTGGGATTATAATGACAGGGGCTTACTGAGTTATCCAGCTTCTTGTCTGTAAAACAAATGAAACGAGAAGGGGCTGCTCAAGTTGATATGACCAAACTGCCCCGAAAGCCGAGTTAATTCATAGAGAGCTGGGCCTCACGCAAGGCAGCAACAGGTTCCTGAAGCAGATGCCCTCCTGGGCCCCCCGAGGCAACGTCCTGCGTGTGCTCAGCACCGCAGCGTGGGCTGCGGCTCGCAGCGCCGCTTCCCCAGAGCAGGGCTCTGCCAAAATGGGCCGGCCCGCGCTCTGCTCTGCCAGCGCCGTGATGCACGTGAGTTACGGAGCCTACTGCTGGGCCCCTGCTATTTCTGTGGAAAGAAGATTTGGGATTGTCATACCTATACTTAAAATGAGCAAGTTCTGCCACGTGCTGTTCTCTAAGCCCACTGGGGAAAACAAAATAAAACTAGAATGGAGCAAGCCAACAAAAAAAGCTTTCCTGCAGTGTGATATCCCACCACAAATGGCACAGGGATCTTTGTGGCTCTCTCAAGTACCTGCAGAAAAGATATCCATTGCACGCCTGAGCTCCCCTCTTGTTCGCTGGTTGCTGTTTGCCAAGTCTACGAGCGGCGTTGAGGGATCCCGCATGTTTTCCAGCTCCGTGGCAAACATGCTGCCGTCAACAAAGCGCTCGGGAGCGATGTAGCATGTCCTCCTCCGCGAGGTGTCGAAGAAATAGTTGAAGTCAGCGGGATTGTCTTCAGGGAGATAAGTTGGCTTAAAACTGGCAAAGTCTGTCAGGAGAACCCAGTTCCAGCTGGTCACCATAATATTTTCAGTTTTAATGTCCCCATGGCGGACCCCAGATTTGTGTGCTTGGTCCACCGCGGTAAGGATCTGGAAAGCTATCCACCTTTTCTCAATGTTATTTAGGAAGGGCCTGGTGCTGATGCGGTCGTAGAGGTTATCCCGCACGTACTGCCTGAAGAGCATGGCGGCCTTCTCGGACAGCGTGGCCTTCTGGAAGGGCAGGCAGTTCTGCGCCGAGTGAAGCCGGATCTTGAGCTCCTCCAGCTCCTGCTTGTAGCTGGTCAGGGGCAGCGTGGGGTCCTGGATGGCGAACACCTTCACAACCACGAGCCCCTCGCGGTGCTTGGCTCGGGCCACCTTGAAGAAGCGCGTGCTGCCCAGGCTCTTGTCGTACTCGAAGTCGTGGATGTCGCTGAAGTAGCTGTCCACCGAGAGGATCTGGGACGGGGCGATGCCGGCCAGCTGGTTCCCCATGGCGGCCGCGCCGCGGGCCGCCTGCGCACGCCTGCAGGAAGAAAAGGGTGAGGGCGGGTTCCGAGGCCTGAGGTATCGCCCACGCGGAAGCCGCCGCTCCGTGGGCTCGGGACACCTCGGGATCTCCTCCCGCCCGCCCCGCCGCCCCGCGCGGCCGCCGCAGGCACCGGGGGGAGCGGCCGCCCCGCAGCCCCGTCCCCGCGCTCACCGGCCGCGGGCAGAGCCAGGGCCCGCCCCCCGCCACCGCCACCGCCACCGGCCGCGGGATGGAGCGGGCGGGACGCGGCGGCGGAACCGGCACCGCGAGGCGGGCGGGGAAGGGGCGGCGCCGTGAGGTCACATCCTGCGCCGCCCGCGGCCGTGGCGGCCGTTGGGCGGCCGTTGGTGGCCGCGTCGCCCTGCGCTGCCCTGCCCTGTCCCTGCGCCGCGTCCACATGTGCGCGGCTCGTGCTGCCCTCCTGCTTTCCGCTCGGGCGTGAAAGCGGCCGAAATTATGGGTAGGGCTCATGCCAATCCCCCAAAACGTCCTTCCAGGATAAAAGAGAACTCTTTTCCAAAGGAGAAGTGCCCATGGAAGTTCTTCAGTAGCTTGGACTCCTTTTGTACTCTCTTTTTGTTCGTTTTGATGACAATCATATGGAAGGCTTCTCCATATCTTTTTTTTTTTTTTAATTTATACTAAAAGCATATTTTAATTTGCTTCTCCTCGCCGTTCAGCTGCTGACTTTAGCCAGAGCTGCTGTGTCTTTCTGGTCCCTTGTTTGAGCAAGCTCCTATATAGTAGGAAAGACATTTACCTGCCCCTTCCACGAGCCCATTCCCTGCCCCTTTACCTGCCTTCCATTTCCTTTCCAGGAAGCAGCTCCGCTTGGCAAGAGGTGGTGAGGCCAGGCCTTGCTGCTGACGGACTGGCCGCCTGCTGGGGAGCTGTTCTCCAAGGCTGATGGACTGTCTACAGCAGCTCATGGAAAGGAAAAACCAGACTAAAACCTGTGTCCGTGGCAGGGATGGTGTGTCCAGGCAGTTTTCATGTTATTTTTGCCCTTTTTTTTCCTTTGGTGATGACAAGGAAAAGCCATGTGCATGAGGTACGCACAGCACAGCTGCTTCTGCAAGCGTGGTGCTGATGCACCGTAAGCTGTGGATCACAAAATGCTGGCAGGACTTCAGGTATGTTGCTAGAGCATGTCTTGGGTGCATTGGGACCTCCGTGAGGTGGTGCAAATAGGAGGATATGAAGCCTGCTTCCTTCTCCCAAAGCTTAAGAGTCTTTTGGGAAGCAGTACCTAAATCATATAAATTCAAGAAATGACCTTTAGTAAAGAAATACAAGTAAAACAAATAACCTTTTTTGGGGGGGGGATTTATTTTTAAGAGAAGCTTCTCTCTGCAACACCATGGGTAGAGCTGGTACGTCTATGCAACATGTAGTTAAGCCATCATCCACTGATAGCCTTCCTGCAATGCAGAAAGCAGAGAGGTTAGCTGATTTTTGTGCCATCCAAATCCATGTATTTACATGGGAAGCTGAGTGATCTTGTGGAATGATGGTACCTGTCGTGGACAGCAAGAGGCAGCATTGCCACAGCAACTGACAGTGCTGATATAATAACCTGTCCATGGGAAGGTGGAAAAACATGATGTATCCAGTGTGGAAGAACTAGAGCACTGGCTGTGGTTGGATTTTTCCTTTGGAGGAGTATTCATATACTCCTCCAAATGTGTGTATGGAGGGTGTTTGCTGATCTCCAGGCACTCTAGCACTGCAGATCAGAATTCCTCACAGTATTGCTGCTCCCTGTGAGCCATTCACTGGCATGGACACAGATACTGGGAAGATAAACCTTGAGAAGAGGTCAGTAAGAATGGGACTATTTTAACAGATGTTAAAGGTATAAACAGACATACACACTGTGAAGAGAAGTCATGTTTTATAGTTAAGCTTATAACTCTTTGTTCAGCAAGCATAAGGTGCTCAGATGTACACAGTTCTACCTGCCCAGAGGTGAGTATGCAGGGGGCAATCCCCCCTTGCTTTACTAATATCCAGGCAAGGATTGCTGGAGTTGCTTTGGCTTATACTCACTTACAAGGCGTTGTAAGCATTGAAATGCATTAGCATTTCAGTTTCTTTTAGCAGGCCACTTATTCTCTGTAGTAACCCATTGACTTGAGGGAGATGTGATATATTGAAGGCCTACGTGGTCTCTGAGTCCTTTGCCGTTGTACAGCACGGCCTGCAAAGTGGCTACCTCGGTCTCTCTGCATGTCTTTTGGAATACTATAAGCATATATGGGTTGCTCAAGCCCCACGTAGGGGAGGCTTGGTTTGCATGGGAGGCAGGATGTGCATACATAAGGCCTGTGTAGGTGCCTGCAGCAGTTAATACATACTTTCATTCCTGTGAGGAGGGCAGCAGAGCTAAGTAATCTACTTGATGGGTTGCAAAGGATTGTTTGCTGTGCTGGATGCAGCCATATGTGCTGGTGAAAGGCACTTGTGTTGTCTTCATGCAAGTGGGACAGCTGGCACGCGCTGTCTTACACCAGTGTAGTGCTAGCATGGGACAGGCTTGTGATGGATCCCAAGCCTGAGCTGCGGTGGGGCCACGATGCCCTGGCTGTTCATGTGCCTCTCAAGCTTGCTGTGGCTCTGAGTCATCTGATTGCCCACTGTATGATGCTGAGTTTGAAGGGCCTCCTGGTTCTGATGGGCGTCAACATGTCACCCTGACACAGCTTTAGTTTGCTCAGTGTCACAAACCATTTCCCACGAGGGACTTCCTCTGAGTTATCATTTATGTTCTGCTGTGTGGTGGCCTGTCTTGGTAACCAGATTCGCAGACCAGCTGTCTGTAAAGGGTAGTATGCTTCTCCCTCAGTGAGAGCTACAGAGGCAGCCTTTGGTTCAACCCACTGCTGTCTCATTCCTGAGCCAAAAGAGACAGTATCCATGGCAGGATTATATGCTGTAGAGCAACACACTGACTGTCCTGCTCAGGAATACGCTGCACTGCCATCAGCAAGCCAGCCCCACACTCATTGCTACGGAGATAACGTCCCAAAAGGACAGGCTTATGGACTCCTTTGGGTGGCTCCTTTGGGAAGGCAAGAGGGAGGCTGTCTCTAAATGTACTTCCCCTAACCAGATCGCCTGCGGGGTACTTTCTCTCCCTCTTAAATAGGGATTGCACACAGTGGCTTCGGGATCCTGCGAAGGCCCCACAACAGGCAGAAGCTGTTTTTCCACAGGTCTATAATTTGCTGTGGCCTCTTGCAGGGAACTGGACCAAAAACCTATAGGTTCTCACCTTACATGGTACCTTGCTGCCGCAACTCCCAAGACACCATATCCCCCACTTGAATGGTTGTCCCTCTGGAGTGAATGGATCCAAGTGTTGGACCACACCCTCCCTGCACAATTCCAAGTACACTTACCACTTCTTTCAGTCAAACACTGTAGTGACTGTACTGAATATGCTAAGTGGGGTGTGGAGGTCTGCCAGAACCCCACAGGCCCCCAGAAGCTTGTAGTCCTAGAGCAGTGGGCGCAGGGCAGTGCTGAAGACCAGTGCACACTTTCTCCGGGATAGCTTTTGTCTGCCCCCTCCAGACTATCCCTGAGAATTGCACCTGGTGTCCAGTCGGTGAGCCTCCTTAGGTGGGGTTTAGAGCCCACCCTGCTCCTGTAGAGTCTGTATTTGCAGCGATAACTGTTCAGACACTTGTTCCCATTCTCAAACATGTCATCAGTATAACGATGGGTGGTGCACCCCTGCCTGCAGCAAGGCAGCCCTCATCTGTCACCCCTTCACCTGTCCCTGCAGCGCGGTGGCCCTGCCCATTTGCTTGCCGTGGGATTCCAGTCTACTCTCTCCTGCTTAGCACCCAGCTCAACAAGTGCCAGATCCCTTGTATTGTCCACCAAGGCCCTCCCCGTCCCCGTGGCTGGCATTACTGGGCTGAGTATGAGTGGCTTGAGGGCACAGTAGGTTGTTTCCACTCCATCCAGTCCATCTCCTTTCGCTAAGCCAGTGGCTACCCCTACAAGCCACAACACATTGATCCCTTGCTCAAAACTACACCGTGCTCTGACTGTAGTGGCTAACTCGCCTGCAGATGGGTAAACAGCTACCACAGCAGCACATAACCATTGGTGTTGCTGCAGCAGCATTTCCTGACCCGTCCCGCACCAAAGTTAACTGGGCAAGGGAACAGATGAGCATCAGTTGATAAGAGGCTCCTCTTTGACGGAGTGAGCGATCTGGCACCTGCTCCGCATTCTCTCACTAATCAGGCTAACAAAGACTCCCCAGCAGCTGCTGGAAAATAGCTAAAAATTCATGCAGTTCCCTCGAGTTGAGCATCTTAGATTGCTCCAGTGTATTCCCACCTACTTGCCTCTCCCCGTGCAATTGCACTGGAGAGGAAACTGGGAAGTAATCGATTCTTCATCTAATCCAACTTCAACCTCTGCATCAGATGAACTGCTCTGAATACACACACAGAGCAGCCGCCGTCCATGTCGGCTGTTTAGCTACCAGCAAGTTCCCAATGGAGGCAATGCAAGAGTGGGAGAGTCCTGGCACCGCTGGGAACACTGAGGAACACTGGGGTGCAGGTCACTAAATGAAGTTTTTATGTAGTGTGTACACGCACAGGAGCACGCTGGGCTCCTGGCCAGTTGCGATGCAAGGCCCCGTTGTGGCACCACCCTGGACAGGCTCGGCCACAAGGCTGTGGGTCAACATGCCCCGTTAATGCTGCTTTTCCCCCACAGGGGGCTGGCCAGCTGCCATCACCTATCTCCTGGATGCTCTTCCACATTTTCCCATGGAGAGACGGACCTTTCTCGTGTGATAAGGCCTTCGAGAAAGTGAGAGCTGTGGTTGGGCACCAGTCAAGCAGGAGACACCACTCTGTAAAAAAAAAAAAAGCATTTTGCTAATTCTGGAGCTTATGGTGGTGGTATTTGTTTGTGTGCCACAACATCAAAGCTGCTTTTGAAGAAAGAAAAATAATGAGACTGATCTAAGACATCTTGGAAAAACAGTAAAGCTTTTGAAACTCTCAAGTGTGTATGCTTTACTGAAAAAATGGAAGTTTTTGTTTTAAATCATTCTTTATGTCAGTATTCTGGATAATATTGCTTTTTAAGAAGGTCTGTTAATATGACTTATAAATTGGCTTTGTCTTAATGGTGCTTTTATCATTATTAACTTGCAAAGTGATCCAAGATTTAGTCTCTTCCCCTGATGAAGATGCACAAACATTTGAAAACCCTCCATGGCACCGTTCTGCTCTGTCACATCCTCCGGCAGCCTGTGCCTGCCGACTGCGCCACCACCCTGCACGCGGTGCCGCAGAGATCCCGGCCACTTCAGGAAATCAGAGCCTGGCTAAGGCCCCTGAGAGGACCGAGGGAAGCACCAGAGCAGGAGAGTTGCCTGAAGTTGAGTCTGCAGCCTCCCAAAGTGCCAAGAGATTCATTCCCTGGTCATTTTTGAATGAAAATCAATTGCTCCTGGAGGCTTCTACCAAAACAACGTGAAGAAAATTAACCTCACAAAGCTCAGAGGCTATATGGAAGGCAGCAACACTATTTATTGTAAGCAAAACTGATTTCTAGGTCTCTCACTAGGTCTCTCACACCCTAAATTGAGAAGCACCAAGGTGTGGGTGTCCACGCAATCTGGCCGGGATGGCTTGCATGTGGCACAAGGGACACAGGTGCTGTCCCTCAAATCCTCACGGCACTGTTGGGCTTCCCCTTGCAGGGCAGCAATTAATTCCTTTTTTTGGCATGTAGGTCTTAAAGCCCCCATAGATTTCAAACAATTGGGTTTTGCCCCTGCCTCTTGCTTCCTGCAGCCTCGGCAAGCAGTGGTGCCCGTTCTGGGTGCTCCCCTGCCGTGAGCACCTTTGTGGCTTAAGCCAGAAACACATCCAACCACACACACCACACTTGTCTTCCGTCTACAGTGTCACTGGTGAGTCTCCTTTGGAACCCCCAAAACACAACAGGACGCTCACACAGCGCCTCTCTGAATAACATATGTAGTTTAACTCATTTTTCTCAGCTAAAAATATCAGCCCTTTTCCAAATAAGCTGCGATTAGTTGGATTTGAATGTGCAGCTTCCGACGTGGAACTTGGCCTCAGCAAAACGCTCCTCTGCATGTGACCACGAAGACGTGTTCCGAGCGAGTCGCCGTGCTAGTCACAGCGGTGCCCTGTCCTCGGTCGCCACTGGGAGGCAGCGCTCGCCCTTCCTCGCGGGCCGGACTGCCGAGGCACGGAGCGCTGAAGCTCCAAGAGGCCGCAGGGTGCCGGGCTCTCCCTGCAGCCGCCATCCCGCGCGAGGATTCTCCAGCTGGAAGGCGCCTTTGGCGTGGGGAGGTGGTTCCTGAGTTTGTTTTGTGTTGCTGAGCAGCACTTGGGAAGGGCTAACCCCAAAGCCGGCATGCTTTGGATGTCTGTTTACATAGGCAGGTTGCAGGGAAAGGAGGCTTCTCCGTTTGCAGGGCTCCTGCTGCGGTACCAGGGCACTCCCCTACCCCACCAAGACCTGCAGCAGGAGATCATCTCTTAGCGGACAGTTGTTGAAGCATCTGCTGTCTGGAAGTTGAATATGTGCCATAAACACACAGGCTTATTAAACTATCCATCAAAGGAATTTTACAGGCAGAGGAGAGAACCCACCTGGCCATGAACATTTCCTTTCCAAACACCGACCAGCAGCCCAAGGCAGGAGAACTGGAAGGGCCACATCCATGGAAGTGAGGCAGGGCCAGGAACACCTAGTGAGCCACTGGGATTAGCTAGGGAATGTTAGGGAAGAAGGCAGTGAAATAGTGAGGGCCACAATCAAGTGTAACTGTTGCTGCCTCCAGTCGCATGTTTCAGAGCAAACAGCTGATCTTGGGTTTGTCCACGTGAGGGAAGAGCTAGAAAACAGAATAGCGCCTTCTGAATCTCAGTCTGAACTCCATCCCTATACTGTCAAGCTTGACTCGGGCATATCCCCAGTGAATAACCTATTATCAGATCCCTGGGATAATTAGACATAAAAGGTGCAGGTTTTATGTGCATCTGTGCAAGACGAGTGTTGTTAGTCATTCTTGCTTTATGCTGAAAGAGAAGGCATGTTCTATTTTTGATTAGTGTTTCCATGACCTGCTCTGGGTAAACAAGTTGTTGGCTTTAAAAAAAAAGTAAAAAAAATCCTGCAGCTTCTCCTTCCACACAACCCAGTTGCCCAACCTGCTTTAACAACCAAATGTGCAGCTGCTGTGGCTGCCGTAGCTACACAAAGAAAAAGCTTTGCAGCTTCTGAGGAGTGGCTGCAGGCAGGTAATTACCCCAAGTTTCACACCTCGCCCGTGGAGTTCAGGAAAAGAGATGCATGAGACTTACCTGCGGGTTTGGCTTTTAGGAGCACATACTTCAAGAGTTGCAACATAGCTACCAGCTATTGCTGGGAATAGCAAGGGAGTACGGAAAAGCAAGGTAGCGTGCTGCATTCTTGCTAGGAGCCTCTCCAAAAAAAAAAAAAAAAAACAAAACAAAAAAAAAAAAAAAACCTGTTTTAACTAAGCTGTTGATCAAAAAGGAGGCTTAAAAGCAATAGCAAATTCCTTTTGGGTGGAAACATATGGAGAATTTCATTCTTCTGCTTCCTTTTTTTCCCATTTTCAGGCCTTTCTCTTGTGCTCTGTTCTCTCCATTGCTTCAAGGAAATTGCCTCTAACGCTTCCAGTAGTAGGAGGGTATTCATCAAAAGATTTTGCAACTTGTCAGAGCTCTTGACGTTTTTTATATATATTGATACATAGTCCTTCAGGCTTCTTAATATTTTGCTGCTTAAAAAAAAAAAACCCTCATACTGTAGTGCTCTTACAAACTCACTTTTTTAACATGCTGACTAAGTCACGTTCTCACATGTAGCAGAGTATTCTTTTTCTCCCAGCTTGCAGTAGGAGGCTGGATTTCTGCCCACTGAATTCACTGGGAAGTTGTCACTTGCCTATAGTGAGGGTAAAACTGGGTGCAAGAGTGTTAAATTATATCTCCTCCAGCGTAGAAGCGCAGAGCTGGGCTTTCAGCCATATCGCTTCTCTTTGCAAACATCAATGAAAATCTTTTTTGGTCTTGCTGAGCCATGCCAACATGATAGTCTCTTAGAGATACAGATTACAGAAATTGCTGTTAACAGCTAGCTTGAAGTCTTGTAGACAGGCTAAAATTCAACTGGTAACTTGATGCAGGAAGGTGCATTGTGGTTGAACCTCTAAACAGAGATGGAAATGGGGGCCTCGCATTTCAGCCTCTTTTTCTCAATAACAGCAAATATTTGAGCAGCTACAGAGAAAGCCGCCGATGTTGGTTTAAGGAGAGTTTTCTCTCTCGCTTTCTTATGTCCATCCCACAGTTACTGACTCTTACTTCACTGGTTGCTCTTGAGAGGACTACAGTAAGGGGCTGTAAAATCAGCTCTGAAGCCGCAGCTGCATTTTCCTTCATATTTTTACTGTTAACCTGTGTGCTATTAGTACATTTTAAAGGGTCTGGGGCTTTGGGCCAAGCATTGCTATAAATCAGAGTAAATACTTGGCTGACTGACTTGGTTTCTTCCTTTAGTAACATGTTTCTCAGTTGGCCTTCCTTGTGGCTAGGCCTGCTGGTTTTCCTGCCAGATTTTTTTTCTTTTGCATCTTCTGACTGAAGACAAAAGTGTCTTGGTTCAACATCTAACATCTTCCTTTGTGGTTCTTCAGCACTTTGCTTTTAGTGAGGAGGCTTGAAAAACTTTTTATTCCTGGCTCCACCTGTTTTTAAAAAATACCGCTTATTTTCCGAGTTCTCTAACATTAGAACTTCGTAATTCACTTTCCTGAAACAGCAAATAAGGGTATGACGGTACTGCTGGCTCTGGCTCACCCTGTTGTCCATCTCTGTAGACTTGCATAATAAGGCTAATAATATAAGATTTTCAGACTGTGTGCAAAAGCAAGAGCAGCTCCTGAGGCTCTTCTTTTAACCATCCCTGCAGTTCCTCCCTTTCTCTCCCCACACCTCTCCTGAGTCCCCTATGTTTCCCGTTGCCTTGGTCCCAGGATCTATTTGAGCCCTGGATATGACCTAACTGGAGCAAGGGGAAAAAGGGATGACAGAGAGTACTCACAGCTAGCTGGGTGACTGAGTGTTCACATTAACAGGGACAAACAGCCTTTCTGCTCGGTCCCCACGCTCCCTTCTTGCCGTAGCGTCAAATGTACGTGCCAGCTCAGTAGATGCTGAGAACCTGCAGCTGCCTTTGAATGATTGATGCCTCCAGAAGAGGTTCAATTATAGGTGTCCTCTGGGCTTTGGCTTTCTTTAAAAAGGCTAGGGAGGATGCTAGTCTGTTTTGTTGTCCTTCTGCTGCTTTTAATTTACTTACGTTGCTTTTATACCCAGGGACACTGTTCATACAGCAAGCAAAGTGAAGCAGTTGTCTTAACATCTTTGGAAAACAACACTCTGAAGAGCAGCAGTGGGCAAGCCACAGAGAGAATGTTTCCTTTCTCATGGGACTTACCAGGTTCTGGCATGACTCGGTGTGTCCCGAATGGATTTGCGGCAGCTGGCTTGGTATGGACAACCTTGCTCCAGCTGTGAGGCTGGAGAGAGACTTCAGGCTCGTCTCAGGCCGTGCCTCTGCTGTGGAGCCAAGAGATGGTGAAAAGCAGAGTGGGAAGGGCCACCTGAGGAGCCACGTCAGGTAACTGACAACCATGTCTCTGTAAGGAAACACCGTGGAGGCCGTCAGGCAAGAGGAAGAGGCGACTGAAACAGGGGCCAGAAAGGGCCCAGCCTGTGTCAGAAGGGGAATGAATAGTCTCTTCTTATACCATGGAGCCGGGCACAATCCTTGCCCTTGTACTCTTTGAATACAAGGACAGTCTCCGCATCGTGCAAGAGCAGGGATGAGCATCTCAAAGCATTCAGAGAGGAGCAAAGTACAGGCAAGACCCTCTTTGCACCGTGTGCTGCAGCTCAGCTGGCACAGGAGGACGAGGAGGGCACATTCTCTCCCTTCAAGGGGAAGTCCATTGCATTAGAAGCTGCACAGGGAATTCTGGTGTGCTCCTGTGCTAAGGTAATTGTATACTGGGGTATACACAAGATAATTTTGAATCAAGATCTTTCATTCCCAGCCTGCAGAAGAATCCATTTTCCAGCTGGTGGAAAACATCACGAGTTGATCGTGTGATGAACTCCCTCATGTAAGGCTGCCTCATTGCTATTAAATATTGCCAGTGTTAGATTTGTGTTCTGCTTCATAAATTCCAGAAAAACAGCTCAATATATTTCGGAGCTATTTCCCTGTTTTCAAAGGAAGCAGAGCCTATTCCACCATCCAGGCCAGCTCTCTTGCAGTTTAAATGAAGATAAATCATCCTGAGCTTATTTCAGAAGATGAAGAAAAAGTTTTTGCAATTTTTTTTGTAGGAACAAGTTATGCACTTACTGTCTTTGAAACATAATGAATAAGCCCAGCAAAATTAGGTGATTATATGCGGCCACTGGTTAGGTATTAATGTTATAATAATTTTTGCTCCCTTGGCAGAAGGCAATAAAGGGCCAGAATCCATTCTCCTTGATTTAACAACCAGCTCCATTAGGTTCAATTCGCTATAGAACCTATCTCCCAAAATAGGGAGTGCTGCTTTAGAGGGACTAATAATGAGGTCTGGAGATTTTTTCCTGTGATTTGTTAATTTGAATGTAATCTAGGCCAATGTTGACTACTTAGGGCCCACTATGCATGGCCTGACTTATGTGAAATGATGAAAATCTCTTAGAAATCATGATGGGTGGTTGCTGGGAGTGATGCATTAACTGCAATTCTACATGTTTATTGGCAGCCCAGTATTGAATAGGAAGAGGCATTTTAGCCTTCATACTTTAAAACGTGTAGGTAGAGCAGTGAAATAAATCTGTACTTTTACTCATGTAATACTAGAATGGAATTTGCTAGTGGCTGCTACAGTTGTACCTCACAAAACTAAATCCAACAAAGAAAACATGAGTTTTGAACTGTGTAACTTCTGGATATCTGGGAAATTTGCCTGAGCAACCCAGTGTATTGGATTGTCTTAGCGGGCAGTATTACACACAAGTTAGATTTAACTTATTTTCCCTCGATCTTTCCCAATGGAGGTGGAGATTGGGAAGAACTACAGTGCAGCTGGACGTTTATTGTTTTTCCATGCAAAACTTTGGCAGCTTCCATCATGTCCAGATAGATTTAGGCAGATGAAAGGGTCGACTAATAATGTTTATATATGTACATAAATTAAGACATGAAAGCTTCCAGTAATTTGTTCTACTAAAACACTGCTGAGACTTTGGCTTTGAGAAAGGAAGTGCCTCAGACAGATTAGAAGGCAATATTCCACAGCCAACTATGAAAATTAGAACAGTTCAAAGATGCAAGAGGATGTGTATTCATCTGTTCCAGGGGAAGCATGCAGCCATGTCATAGTAAAAAGAAAAAATTGCATTTATCTGATCTCTTCGGATGTTTTTCTTCATAACCTGGACAAAAGGGCATTTTTTAATGCTGTCACTTTTTTTTTTTTTTAATATGAGTTTTCATACTATCTTTCAAAGCAAGCAGTAGCATCGAGAACCTCATCTTTTCCAGCACTAGTGCAGATGGTTGTTTTCCTAGCATGTTGGTGAGGCAGAATCCCTCCTGTCCTGCCCCTGCGCTCCTGCCGCTGCTGCCACACGTGTAGTGGGCACCGGGGCACGGAGAGCGTAAGAGCCAAGCCTGAGCCTGCCACACGAGTCTGGGAGGCATCTGGGTATGCCAGCAAAGCACTGGATTCTCCAGAGGGAGTATTTCCATTATCCGGGCCCAAAACTCCATTTTACTTACCATGTTCAGGCTACAAGTAATTTGTATTTACAGCGTTCTGAAACTTCAAGTGCAGGTATAGGGAAGATGCATCAAAAATTTAGCAGCTCTATACAATCCAGCTGCTGGCTGTTGGAGGCTATTTTTTTTCCTCAGAAAACATATTAACAGTTAACATTTCCTGTTGCAAGCAGGACTGGAAATTTGGACATCTGAGCATCATCTTACATGGTATTGCATTGCATAATTTACCAGGGCAAAAGCTGACTCGTGCACATTGCAAAAGCAGAGACCATGGCGAGTATGGATGTAGTGCTCTGAAGGGCTGTTTATACTGTCAGTTCTCTTTCCCTAAATACATTTTTAAACCTGGGATTTAAATTAATCACACACATTAACCACTCTCAAACTAATCACTGACGCCGTTCCAGATCTGGAGGCCTGTCAGTGTTGACAAAGGATTTACTGTGCATATATTCCCAAATTTTATTTGCCCAGCATTTCTTTGCAAACATAGAAAGGCAAATTGTCAATTATGAATGAAATCAACCCAGAATGGACTGGAGAATAAACTGATGCGTTCCTTCAACCTGTCTATCTGGGCAAAACTATCAGTGAGTTGACATCTAGTACTTACTTGCTGGATGTTGTTATAAATA
The DNA here is from genome assembly GCF_003342845.1 of Nothoprocta perdicaria. NCBI lineage: Eukaryota > Metazoa > Chordata > Aves > Tinamiformes > Tinamidae > Nothoprocta > Nothoprocta perdicaria. The sequence continues at coordinate 4,560,991 of NW_020455644.1, forward strand.
ATAAAGCACATTTTCCATTTGCAAGTACCATGCACTTTGTTCAGTATTTGAAACTCTTTACGTTATTAGCAGTTTGCATGGGAATTTAGAAACTGAGTTTAAGAAAATATTCAGGAGATCCGAAATAGTCTAAGATTCCTTGCTGATCTCTTGTATGTTTTGCCATAACATTTTGCTGGTAAGTTCCCCTAATTTTGTGCTGAGAAAGCCATTTTTCTCTACATCTTGGGCACACTTCTCTATCACAACTCTTCTGAAGCACGAGTGGAGCAACACACAGACTTGTTGCAAGTCATTGTGTTACACATGTTGAAGGTGGCCTAGTTTTCAACAGCATTTTCAGGTTAATTTTCTTTGCCACTCAAAACTAGCAAGGACACGTTGTGTGAATCAGGCAGGGTGGAAACTTTGGATTGCGACATGTGGCCATTACGGAGGCCACGAACCTGGATACTCTTGTTCCTTAACAGGACGAGACGCTGACATTTGAGGGAGTTTGGTGATAGCAACAGGATAGAAAAGGTGCAAGAGTGTCATGATTCAGTCTTCAGAGCTCCCTTGCAGAGAAGATCTGGGTCTCTTTTGGAGGTGATTTAGGTATGGCATGGGATTTTGTACAGACAGAGAGACAGGGGGAAAGGAAAGGCTGTAATTTTTGTCTTTACTCAAGTAGTGTATACTGTTTTTCTGTGCTTTAGAAACAAAACTTCCAGCAGTGCTGCTACAGCTCCCGGAGCTGGTGTGCTGAGGTGAAAATTTATTCTCAGGAACTGTTATGTTGAACATGGCTCCTAAAGGGAAGAAAAATTAAAGACTCGAGTGTGAAGGGCAAACAACTGAGTCCTCAGCTCTTGGAGACCTTGAGTGCAAAATAATCCCATTCTTCCTCTGAAGAAAATAACACCTAAGCATCTGACTCCATAGATAATTTCTATCTTCAACAGGCTTCAAAAAATCTTTCCTGCCATTTAGCCAACAATAGCAGGCCCTTATCTGACCAGGCAGTGGTACCTTAGGAGCCTCACTGAACAATGCAGAACTGGGCTGGCTTTTCTTTTTCCCAGGAAATGCCAATAGACAAAATATTCCCCTACTAGAAAAACTTAATGACAGAGAAGAAGAAAGCAAAACAAACAAAAAAAAATCTGCCATACAGAAGAACAGAACTCTCGATTTCCAGAAGCATAAAGCAGAGTCTTGAGATTGTATGTCTTGCTCCATCCTCTCACAATCATGTAGCTCTTTTCACTGTCTGAAAAACACCTTCAGAATTTAAGAGCTCCACTAAGAATGATTGCAATGCATTAAACAAAACAAAACAAAACAACAACCTGACAGGTTCCATTTCCATTTACTTGCTGTCCTACACTGGCCAAATATATCCAGGGCAGCCTTCTGCCTGGGGGGAATACAGAAGATTATGGAGCAGAGAGAAAACTTGCTGGAAGCAGTTTATATTCAAGCATAGACCTTGTGCCTTTTATTGGAGCCATAGCATTTAATCTTCCCTTCTCAGCACATGGAGGGATCGTTGTCAAAGAGAGGGCTTCAATGACCTGGGCAGGGTTTTATTGCACTGTATCCACCTCCGTTTTGGCCATGGAAGGGTCCTGGTGTCACCCAGAAGTCCTCTCACTCTATGTCTTCAGGCCAAAAGCAGTGGTGGTGAGTGCCTGGTCAGTATTTGTTCCAAGAAAGATGGAGACCGTCTCATTCTCACATGCTGCAGAAATCTCCACAGGAAGAGCCAGGATTGACTTTAGGTCTTGAGATTACACATAGGCTGCTGAAAGTAAAACTGATCATTAGCTGTTCACTAATTCCTTTCTAGAGGTAATTTCTTCTACTTCTTTTTTTTCAGTAGACATATCTTCCTACGTATTTTTGACATGAAGATAATCCACAGGGATACATGAAAACTGGGTTTGTGCCTGTGTTCCTAGAGTAATTTGGACTGGTTTTGCATCTCTGGAAAAGCAGTGATCTTAGCTGCTAGGCATTTTTAATGATTTTACCACCTTTTCCTTACTTACTTTGGACTTCTCTTCCTAATCTGTAGGGGCCTTTTCATCCCATTTATATATATATATATATATATGCAATTATATAATTTAGGCAAAACAGAAATTTCTTTCAGTAATGATTTATAGCAGTGATTTAAAATTGAAATGGGAAAAATATCTTCAGCTACCCTGAAAAATCTGCCACATATCTTAATCATTGCTCTAACCTATACTCTTTAACATATAAGCTTTATTTTTCTAATTGAAAGAACTGCGGGAATGCCACACTTGCCCATCTGATTAACTAAAGCTAAGCAAATCTCAGCGTTAATTCAGTAGAATCCTCTGAACTGGTCGGGAGCCAACTCAATTAAACAGCTATCCAGATAAGGAGAGACAAAAGCGCCTGTGAAGAGACTTCCCATGGCATAAAGTAGCCAGCAAAGTAAAAATACAGCAGTAAGGAGAGTGCTGACAGCATTTCATTTTTCTTGGTCTCTTATCATTTCCTTATTATTACAGGAATCTCTGTTCCTGATGGAAGCGCAGTTAGGCATTTCACATTGATTTAAGAGCTGGCTAAATACTAAACCCTTTGTGTCACTGGCTGAATACATCCCTATTAAGTAGTTTCCCTCTCATTAAGTATATTTGTGCTAAATTAGAATCCAGGGAGGTGTCCTCATTAAGAGTATCCTACAGAAGTGCGTCCCTCGTGGGCCCAGGCTTGGCTGACACCCGGATTTTCCGAGTTGGGGGCTGCCTTCCTGAGGGAGAGTTACCTGCCATGCTGGTGCTGCTCCTGCTTCCTCCGAGCCTGGTGCCCCAGAACGGTTTGCCACACAAAGTCTTCTTCAGAGGATCCTTGTAAGAGTTAGCAAGTGGCTCTTTCCTTTCTTTTTTGAGCTGTTATGCTTAGTTAGTAATGAGCCTGCGCTATCGAGGCTGACATGGTATTTCTGTAGGCCAGACATTTCTCATGAGGAATGGGGAATAATTTAAAATGCTCATTAGGAACTGCATGGTCTTGAAAGCAGAAATGATTTTCGCGTTAGCTATAACTTAGATAAATGTGCTACAAAATTTCTTCCAATGTAGTGCTTGTATCTTGATCTTCCAGGTGAAAAAAACCACCTGACATCTTAACTATACCACATGCTGTCAGCCTGATTCCGCATATGCAGAAATTGGCCAAAGAATAATTTAAGGTAACCAACTGATTGGATGCTCAAAAGAATTTCCAGTATATTTAGTCAGGATCTGGGGGCCTTAGTCCCAGTTTGCTCAGGAAAGAGTTTTGTTTAATTGAGGTTCAGAAATTAAAGTTACACAGCATTCACATCTCCTTTACTGCATCTCACAAGCCTTGTACCGAGGGGTGTTTCAGGGGATTATCTGAAAAATTATTCTTCATATCTGATAATTTGCCTCTTAACCATCCTTAATTACTAGACATTTAATCCTCTTTTGTCTCATGTCCAATAAGCTAAGCTTTGCTTTTTTATGTAAAAGGAGTAAGAGCTGGTCCTTATTTATGTACTTTGTGTATGGATTCATCCTTTGGATAGGATATCTACAATCTTCGAGTGTCAAACCTTTATTTAAGCTAGCATGGAAGCATTTGATTTTTGAAGTGTTATAAATTCCCATTCATATGCACAAAGCAAGGAAATGTATGTATTTTAGAGCCTGGCTGATATAATCTCTCTTTACAGACTGCTCCAATCAAAGTAGCAGGGTTGTGTGAGACTGGGAAGAAAAATGAACTCCCGATTGAGGAATCTCCACTGATTTTGACCCTTTCTATCTCTAGACATTCAAACCTAGATGCTTCAAGGTGATTTTGAAAGTTAAGCAAAAGAGCAAAAAGAGGGTTGGACTCTCTCAGGTACGGCCATCTCATCAGGCCGGATGAGCCATATTCCCTGGAAAGTCAAGGATTTGTTTTCATAGCACAATATTGCCTCATGTCAGTCCTATTTACACTGACTTTACTGCATTGAAACTGCTGTCCTGGGGAGCTGTGTGACGGTGCCACATGTTGCTTTTCCACTGGCACCACCTGCGCTGCTCGTACCACACCTTCCTTTGCACTTCGTGGCAGCTCCTGCGTGGCAGCACGCACACCCCTGTGTGGGCCTGGCACACCAGCGGGGACTTCCCGGCATGTGCTCTACAGCAGAAGGCAGGTTTTGTAATATTTTGCTGCACATTTGCCTGTGCTAGTACCAGGAGCGAGTAGTGCTTATTCCTGAGGCAACGTCACTTCTACTCACATGCCAAGCCCTTTCCGAGCAGGCACAGCCAGCCGAAACAGGCATCTTCCTCTGGTAACTACAAGCAGGGACTAGAGTGAAGCTGCCGAGCCTCCTTTCAGGAGGTTGTGGGAGTAAAGAAGAGCCTGATCCCAAATCTGCAGATATGATCTAAGATATCATCTTAAGATATCATCTAAGGCCTTGGCTATTTGATTAGAATTCCTAGTTCCATAGTATTTCCTTAGACTTTTCAGGACTCGGCTTTGAGTAAGTTTACTAAAACTGCCTTGGTGACAATTGCTTTCCATAGTTCATCCTTTTATGCCTACTTGGTAGTTATTTCTTGTTTACTGCTCTCTGAAAATGAATGTTCTTTTCCAGAAAAGAATGAAAGAATATGTAGGAAATATATATGTGCTTAATATTCTTATTTTCTTTTTTCTAAAGTAACTGCTATATGAGCAAATCATAGCAGGCCATGTGCAATTACTCAGTGGACCATTCCAGTACTTAATATATAGCTTGGGAAAGTTGTGAGTTTTCTATCACAGAAACTCTGAATACAGAGTAAATAAACAAGGATGTGACACAAATTGGACCCTGCTTAGAGGCAGTGTATCAGTGTTCAGGTGCTTTTTTACTTAAAAGAAAAAGGCAAATTTCAAGCAAAACAAGAAAAATCCATCTTACTTGGTATGATGTAATGGTTTTCTTGGATAGCCAAATAACATTTGAGCTGCTCACATTTCACTCTTTTCACCATCATTTTTATTCATCTGCTTATATTTGGCTGGATATTTCAATAATATTTTTGCAGTTGTGCTGAGATTGTGTCTTCTAAGATCTGATGAGCCAGCAGTGGTCTGTAGACAACCTATTGAGAAACATTGGACTAGATGACTTCTAAAGGCCCTTTCTGGCCATATGCTTTAAGACCTTGCTAATATGTTACCTGGCACCCTACCAGCACCAGTAAGAGTAAGGGTATGAGATCATCTTCTGGCCTTTTTCACACATACTGTTATAAGCTACCAGGGCAAACATAAATGTTTACTGCTGCTGTTTGCAGACCCTTCATCTGAATCTCATTCTTTCTGTGACCTTTTTTTCCTGGAAAACAGCAAATTTTGTGGCAAAAGGGAATCATCTGTAAATTCTCATTTAGTTCTACTTCTTTTATTTCTAGTAAAATATCCCAAATGACAAAACAATGTGTAATCAGTTTAAAGGCCAGCCTGGATGGATACAGCTTTACAGCTAATATTTTATGAGTTTTTTTTTTTATGTGTGTGTGTGAGAGAGAACTCTGAATCAATATGGTTGTCAGCATGGGAAATATATTTAATTTTCCTTCACAGCTGTTTTTATCAGCCTTCTTGTCAAGCATTAATAAACAGTTGATAAAGCTCTCAGAGAAACTTGTCATCCTGCATACCAAAAGTGCTTTTTCCAACCTGCCCCTTCTGTTGCCTAGCAAAGGTTTAATGCTTTAGTCCAGTCAAGAGTTGGAGAAGCCTTAGAAAAATCCAGGAGTGGTTACTCAAGTGGCAGAGGTCTGAACCCAGGGCTGCTTCTCATGTGAACTGAGAGGATGGATTATTGCACTGGAAACATGACCACTTGTTTATTGAAGGGCTGCTTTTTGCTGTTTGCTGATCTTTATCGATAGCTCCGCTGCTCCAGATGGAATTTCTCACTCACAGATGGGGGCTGTGAGCGAAGTGAGGGCAAAGCACTCGCCACCACGCTGTGAGCTCAGAAGTGAGCCTATCTGCAGGATGACTTGGTAAAGCCTGTTCTACACTAATGCTTTCAAAAGCCTTGACTAAAAACCTTCTCCCACTGAAATTACTAAGGGCATTTCCATCACCTTCAGCACAGTCAGTGTCTCTTGCTGAAGAAGGAGGAACTTAACGACCGAGTGACTTCGCTGCTGACAGAGACCATATCTCTTCTCAGTGGTGGCCAGTTACAGGACAAGGGGTAATGGGTACAAGTTGAAACACAGGCAGTTTCATCTCCATGTGAGGAAGAACTTATTTCCTGTGAGGGTGCCAGAGCCCTGGCACAGGCTGCCCAGGGAGGCTGTGGAGTCTCCTTCTCTGGAGGTCTTCCAAACCCACCTGGATGCCGCCCTGTGCCACATGCTGTAGGTGTGCCTGCTGGAGCAGGGGGTTGGACTAGATGATCTCTAGAGGTCCCTTCCAACCTCAACCAGTCTGTGATTCTGTGATTCTGTGACATGATTAACCTAGAAAGTTGTATGATTTTTCTAGTGCTCGGGAATTTCTGTCTTTCAGTCAAAATTACTGCATGTGTGTAGAATATATTTGTTCAGGACACCTTGCTGTCAGTGAACATTGCTGTGTTGGCCTGGCAGAAGTGACTCAGTAGAACAAGTGTGCCACTGGGTAAATGATGTTTGGGGTGAGAAAATTGAATAGTCCTTTGGCTTAAAAAACATGGCTATTACTGCTCTTTTAATTGTAGTCACTTTAGAACTTGAAGGAGCTTGAAACTTAAGAGAGCTTGAGTTCTGAAAACATATATGTGAAAAAGGACATTATTTAATGTGAACTTTTGTCTCAGTGTTTTGTGATCTTGAAAGATCACAGGAGACACAAGAGTGACAAGTTCTTTCTTTTGAATATATGGAAATTTTAATAGATGTCATCTTGCAGCATATTGGTTTTATCATCATGACTTCAGCCAGTCCCAAGACATTTATGGCTTAAGAAGTTTGTCCCTGATAGATGATGATTTTCCCAGAGTACATTCATAGAAAAAGAAATAAAAACTTTTCATTAAGAACTGAACTCTTGTGAAAGAGCTTAATCTGCAGTGGAGCACCAGGACACTCCCAAAGGCTCCGAGCCTGCTTATCTCATTTTTGTAGAGTCCCTGTGTTACTTTATATTTAGATAACATTACATCAAATTCTGACTTTTCTTTGTGCCTGTGTAAACCCCAATAGCCTGACATGACATTATTGGAGGCACTTTGTATTACAGTGTAAGTTGTCCTCTGATAGCTCTGGTTCAAAACATATTATTTCATAAATCAATACTGTGGCTATACAAAGGTGCTTTAATATCAGCTGTAAAAACTTACATGTTTTATTTGCAGAGAAAATGCAACTGAAGCATTGCCCATTTTGCTACTGTCTCTTGAGCTTCTGGTAGGGAGAATCACAGCCGAATTGGAAAACAGATGTAAGACTTAATATTAGTTTTGTCTTCATCCTTTTTGTGGACAAGGCATGCAATAAATGCTCCTGTTACAAATGTGCTTCGCCTGTGCTGCCTATATCTGTGTGCCATCATGGGGCAAAATACATGAGGTAATTTTACCATCCTAACTGTAATCTAATATTAGACATTTAGAATGATTTGTTGTAAATGCTTAATAGTGGATTTAACTGAAAAGTATTTATTTGGATCTTAGACCATAGCGGCATGATTTGGCGAGGTTACAGAGTGGATATTTACCAGGATGATAGGGAGGCAACCAGGGGAATGAACATCTAGCTAGAGATTATGGGAAGCAAACATTTCAGGTCTGTCTACACCCTATATAGGAAATGCTCTAATAGATCAGTTACCACAGCTTTACTAGTTAAAAGGCAGAATCAAGGTCAGTTTTGCAGAAAATGTTTGTATATGTATATACACAGGTACATATATATACACACATACATATGTATGGCTATTCTGTGATCTATATGCAATGAATCAGTGGTGCCAAAATTGAGTTTATAGTGGACCAATGTTCACTTCCTAACAGGGGCAGCAGCTTCCCAGGCCAAGGAGCGAGTGAGTGCTGGGACTTAAAGCACCTCTCAGTGACAGGGGAGATTTAATCTGTACTTTGAACTTTGTGTGCAGTGAGCTGCAGACACCTTGAAATCTAAAGCATTTTTATCAGGGCAAATTGATTTTGAAAAGACATAAATGCGGTGGAAAAATACATGAATGCAAGAATTTATAAATTATGCACAAATATTGCAATTGGCAACAAAAATGGACATTCAGCTTTCCCTTTTCACCCAAAGGGCTTGTTTCTAACCTTGCAACCTTCTTGTCTCTCACACAGTAGATTTATTTAATTCCCATTAATAGGCACTGTGTGTGTATATTAAAAGGATGAAATACCAGATACTTTTGAATCAAATTTTGATGCAGTGAAAATAAATACAGATGTTTCACATAGTCAGGCTTCCCAGGCAGATAATTCATAATTTAACCAAATGTTCTTGTGCTATTAATGACTTTTTATTAGGAGCATTCTAATACATTTATTTACAGAATCTAACATTTTATTGGCAGCAGGCACTACAGTCCACTTTCTGTAAAGTCAGCCTGAAGATTATTATTTAAAGCAGAATCAAAGGCTTACAAAGAAGAGATGGATTTAGCTCCCATGAGGTGATAAGGAAAATTGCATTGAGCCGATGGAGCAGAAGGTTAGCTTACTGCACTCTGGAGTAGGGAGATATGAAAAGCAAAAGACAACAGGAGTAAATCACAGGATAAAGCCATTAAGTTATTTCATGGAATGCCCTGGAAGAGAAAAACATGAAAGGCAGGAAGGAGATGTATTATGTTTTACACCTGCATATATATATATATATACATATATACACACACACACACACACACACGCACACAGAGTTCTAGTGTGACCTGTGTGCTGAAGGGCTTTAAACAGCAAAATAAGGGAGTGGGGGTGCTTTGAGATGCCCTCTTATTCTTCCACCAAAATACCAAATAGCAGCTCAAGATGATTCAACGAGTCGATGTCCGTATAAAAGTCTTTAAGGTGATCCTTCCAAAAGAAACCTAAAATGGATGCAGGAGGAAAATGGAGACTTGGTTTTCCCTCACTTTAAAGCTGCCAGAGCACCACCAGCAGCAGTCTCCTGCTTTGAATGAAGTGGGGTTTTCTCTTACAACGTAAGTCGCTGTTGAGATCAGCAACAGCTCGGAGTTGCTTGGGGCAAATCAAGATAGTTGTGAAGAGCACTGTGTGTTAGGCCTAAAGCTGGGCCTAAAACATATGGGTCCAGCTGCTCTTGGCAATGGGCTCTCCAGAGAAGTGAGCTTGAAAAGCTCTCCCTCCATCTCATGGGTGCCAAGGAGAGAAAAATATTCAGGGATGGGACAAGTTTTCCAACACTCCATAAGGCAAATTTAAAAAAGATAAAATAACAATCTGTCTGAATTCTCCAAGGGCGCATAGTCCCATTGCAGTGACACAGGGAGTTTGAAAGGCAGTGAAAAACTCCCTGCATTTGGTAGCAGCAGTGGTTGATACCATTACATGGACTTACTGGTTTATCCCAGCACTGCAACACTCTCCAATTTTCTCTATAATTCTTAGCATTAGAGAGTGTTTCCCAGCTATATGCTGCATTGAATAACCCAAATACAATATTTGTGAAGTATTTTTTTCAGACTTATCTTAAACACCTTCTGACTGACAAATTGTATATTCTCTCTCTACTACGAAAACCTGGTAGTCTGGAAAGAGCAGTTTTATAATGCTCATTGTATCACACAGATCATAACAAGGAGACAGCCAACAGAAAGCGTTTTCCATAGAAACAGAAGGTTACAGTGGAAATGCTGAGTCTTTTCTCAATGAGAAATAGCACTAACGCTGATTACTCTGCTCATTTAGTCTCTGAAGGTATCTCTATCCTATAAAATTTCTACCATTATGACCTTTGCCTGCCTTTTTATCTGATCAAAATTTTGGCTTCAGGTCTTAAGAACACTAAACACATTGGATCAGTTCTTCCTTTAACTAGTATTTCTAGTATCTCTATCAGAAATTTTATGTTTGCACAGTAATATTAAACCACTCAAAGCAACTGATACTTCTGTATAGCAGGTCAGGCAAAGTCTGTCCTCAGTTACCCATAATAATTCAGCAGCAGTTTAACTGTTACAATAAACATCTTTTTGTTTTTTAGAGGACCTCAAGGTGATTTATAAAGGAATTCAACAGATGGAGGAAAGCTAAATAGTGAAACTCTGTCACAGGATGTTGTGGATGCCAAGGGTTTATATGGGCTCTTAGGGGAGTTGGACAAAATCATGGTAGAAATGATTTTCCACGAATTCCTCTGGGCTGTTACACCTAGAGGAACCACTTCTGATGCAGGAAGTCATTGACCTGCAATTTTCTAGAAGCTGATAAATGTATCCTGGGGAAATGACACTGTTCTGCTCAGGGTAAGTTCCTTCTGCCTCCACTACAGACATGGTAGGACACAGGTCTAGGTTGAAATGTGGTCTGACCGGATAGGGCTGCTCTTCTGAATTGCTTAAGGCAAACTGGGACATACAGAAAGACTCAATCTTCTCACCATGTAACTTCTGATACAGGAACAAGACAATATTCCATCTGTTTGGCAGAAATGGATGAGGACAGTCTTTCATCTCTTGTGTCAGGACCCTGAGTGCATCTCCCACTCTTCGGGAGATTTGGCAGCCTGGGCTCAGGGCCAAGTTAGAGATCACGCAGCTGATGACCTTGGGAAGAGGCCTTGTTGGGCCCCCCTTTTCACCTGAGATCTGCTTTTAAGCTGCGGCTCTGGCCCCTCCAACCAATCTACATCCCACCTGTGACACATCCCTGCTGTGTCACAGACACCGTGCCAGTCCATGGAGCTCTGCTGATCCCGACGCTGACCTTGACCCATGAACTGACTTCCTCGCCCGACCTCAGACCAGCCAACCTCGAACCCCAGGGACTTACCCGATGAGTGGACTGTGGCTGCCCCGGCTCCTGTCCCGCTCCTGCCCTGCTCACCTCAGGCACCTCGGATGGTGGCTCAGGGAGCGGGCTCTGACGGGGAGGGTCCTGCCCTGCCAGCCATGTGACTGTGCTGGGCTCCTGGCTCCCCAGCCCTTGCACCTCACCTCTTTGTCGTGCCACATCACCGTCCTTATCCCATCTGGAGTCCCTGTGTGCCGTGAGCAGATTGTTGGCCTGAACTCTAATCCACTGACCATCTGCATTTGGGGCACCGAAGACGGGACAGGCTGGGGTTTTGTGCACTTAAGCTTCTGTGCACTTATGGCTGGGGGACAAACGCATACAGCCTGACTGTCACTCCCCCATCACATGTCCTGCTTGCCCCTTGCCATGAGGAGGCAGCCTTGCTTCCAGTGATACCTGTTGTGTGCACACGGCTGCTCAATGAACGCCACCAGTGACAGCATAGCGACGATAAAATGATGTTACACGTGTCTTGCTCGGGTTCTGTAGAAGCACCTTGGCAGGAGTTTGTCTTGACTTCAGCCTGGAGAAAGATAGATTTGAGTTAAAACAAGGTTTATTGCACATTTGATGTCACCCTATCATAATGAAGTAGTCAGCATATTCCAGTTACCAGCACATTGTTTATCAGCTTATGGAGTGTTGAGTTAGTAACACAGTCTATGGGGCCAGATGGGATTCACAGATTCACAGAATATTTAAGGTTGGAAGGGACCTCTACAGATCATCTAGTCCAACCTTCCTGCTCAAGCAGGCACACCTACAGCATGTGGCACAGGGCGGCATCCAGGCGGGTTTTGAAGACCTCCAGAGTAGGAGACTCCACAACGTCCCTGGGCAGCCTGTTCCAGGGCTCTGTCACCCTCACAGGAAAGAAGTTGCTCCTCACCTGGAGACGGAACTTCTTGTGTTTCAGCTTGTGGCCATTACCCCTTGTCCTGTCGCTGGCCACCAGTGAGAACAGCTTGTCCCCTTCCTCCCTGCATTCTCCCTTCCTGAACTTATACATATTAATCATATCCCCTCTGAGCCTTCTCTTCTCCAGAGAAAACAGGCCCAGCTCACTCAGCCTCTCTTCATACGAGAGATGTTCCATTCCCTTAATCATCCTGGTTGCCCTTCTCTGGACCCTCTCGAGAAGCTCCACGTCCCTCCTATACTGGGGAGCCCAGAACTGCACACAGTACTCCAGGTGCGGCCTCACCAGAGCTGAGGAGAGGGGCAGAATCACCTCCCTTGACCTGCTGGCAATACTCCTCCTGATGCAGCCAGGATCCCATTGGCCTTCTTGGCCACGAGGGCACACTGGTGACTCATGGTTAACTTGGTGTCAACCAGGACTCCCAGGTCCCTCTCCGTGGAGGTGCTTTCCAGCAGGTCGACCCCTAATCTGTACTGATGCCTGGGGTTATTCCTCCCCAGGTGCAGGACCCTGCACTTGTCCTTATTGAACCTCATGAGGTTCCTCTCTGCCCAACTCACCAGCCTGTCCAGGTCCCTCTGGATGGCAGCACAGCCCTCCGGAGTGTCGGCCACTCCACCCAGCTTGGTGTCATCTGAAAACTTGCTCAGGGTGCATTCCGTGCCCTCGTCCAAGTCATTGATGAACAAGTTGAACAGCACTGAGCCCAGCACTGACCCCTGGGGGACACCACTGGCCACAGGCCTCCAACTGGGATCCACCCAAGAGTTCTGAGGGAGCTGGCAGAAATGCTCGCCAAGCCGCTCTCCATCATCTATCAGTAGTTCTGGTCAACAGGGGAGGTCCCAGGCAATTGCAGACTTGCCAATGTGATGCTCATCTACAAGAAGGGTCAGGTGGAGGATCCCAGGAATTACACTGACAGGCCTGACCTCGGTATCAGGGAAGGCTATGGAGCAGATGATCTTGAGGGCAATCACATAGTATGTGTGGGACAACCAGGGGATCAGGCCCAGCCAACATGTGTTCATGAAAGGCAGGTCCTGCCTCACCAACCTGATCTCCTTCCATGACCAGGTGACTCGCCTAGTGTATGAGAGAAAAGCTGTGGACATGGTCTGCTTAGATTTCAGCAAGGTGTTCAACACAATCTCCCATTGCCTTCTGCTGGAGAAGCTGGCAGCTCCTGGCTTAGACAGGTGGACTCTTCACTGGGTGAAGAACTGGCTGGATGGCCAGGCCCACAGAGTGGTGGTGACTGGAGTTAAATCCAGCTGGTGACCGGTCATGAGCCATGTTCCCCAGGGGTCAATGTTGGGGCCCATCCTCTTTTATATCTTTATCAATGACCTGGAGGAGGGGATGAGTTCACCCTCAGCAAGTTTTCAGATGACACCAATCTGGGAGGAAGAGTAGATCTGCTGGAGGGTAGGAAGGCTCCCAAGAGGGATCTGGACAGGCTGGACCAATGGTCTGAGACCAACCGTAGGAGGTTCAACAAGGCCGAGTGCTGGGTCCTGCACTTTGGTCACAACCACCCACTGCAGCACTGCAGGTTGGGGCAGGGTGGTTGCAGAGCTGCACGGCAGGAAATGACCTGGGGGTGCTGGTTGACAGGCGGCTGCACATGAGCCAGCAGGGCCCAGGTGGCCAAGAAGGCCAAGGGCCTCCTGGCTGGTATCAGGAGCAGTGTAGCCAGCAGGAACAGGGAAGTGATAATTCCCATATACTCAGTGCTAGTGAGGCCGCACCTCAAATACTGTGTTCAGGTTTGGGCCCCTCACTACAAGAAGGACATTGAGGAGTTGGAGAGTGTCCAGAGAAGGCCGATGAAGCTGGTGAAGAGGCTGGAGATACCAGACACAGACCATACGAGGAGCGACTGGGGGAGCTGGGCTGTTTAAGTCTGGAGAATGGGAGACCTTGTTGCTCTCTTCGACTACCTGAAAGGAGGTTGTAGTGAGACGGAGGTCGGTCTCTCCTCCAGAATAACTATGAATGGAACAAGAAAAACTGGCCTCAGGGGAGGTTCAGGTTAGACATTGGGAAGAATTTCTACATGGCAAGAGGGTGAAGTTTTGAAACAGGCTGCCCAGTGAAGTGGTGGAGTCACCATCCCTGGCAGTGTTCAGGAAACGTGTAGATGAGGCACTTAGGGACATGGGTTAGCAGGGATAGTGTTGAATTGCATACAGTTGGACTTGTTATTCTTGAAGGTCTTTTCCAACCATAATGATTCTATGATTCTATAGTTAATAACATAGCATATTTTGCAGTTGGAATGTGTTCTTCAGATTGGCCTCATGAGAAATGAAAACTGTGGCAGGTTTACTCTTCCTTCCTTCCTTTTCTGAGTTACTAAGTGTCAAATGAAGCTAGATGAACACCCTTGACAAATTATTATTTCTGTGCGCAAAAACACATAATTTAAGTTTCATCACAGTTTCCTGTCAACAAGTTCCAGTGTCGCTTGGAAAGGACAATTTCTGTTACCTTCTGCCTAGGCCAGAACTCAACCACATCCAGCCCCCGAATGAAAAAATACGTACTGCAAATCAGTTGCACAAACTGCTTCCTTCAGAGAAGAATCTGTTTATGTTAATAAAACTCTTCCACTCACGGATACGGACCATTTTTCCTCCTCTGGTCGTCTTTTCACCATACTACCTAACCTCAGAACCTCTCTCTGTTTCCTTATGGCCAATGGATTATGTTTCTTTCCTTTCTTCCTTTAAAAAGTGAGTTACATTTTTTCCTCCTAAGTCATCACATGTTGGTTCATTTGCATTTTTTGCTAACTCTGTATTTCCTCGTATTGTCTGTGTATGCTTCCCTTATACTTTGGGTTGAAAGCATTATAAATAAATTAACAACTCTTTCCCTCGATCTCCTGGGAAACAGCTTACAAAAGTCTAGTTTCTAATTCTTCAGAGCTGATTAAGGACTTGTGCCATGAAGCACCCAGGTCTGCACTCCAGTCTGTTCCCAGTTGGTACCTTTCTGTTAAACGTTCCCATTATGTACTGACATGTCCAGTCTTGCTTTAAATGGGACTAATATCTGACCTCTAAGATGAACTCCAGAAATTAAAAAAAAAGAAAAGAAAAAAAGAAAAAGAAGAGGAAACTTACCTTGTAATAATCTTCTATTTTATTCAAAAGGAAACCCACGTAAGTATCACTCATTTTGTAGGCTTCAGATGGCTTGCTTCTTCCTCTGTTCACACGGGGTAAATGAAGCACATAGGAGCTCAGCCTTTTTTTGCTGTAACTTCTTATACACTCTTACTTCCATCTGCCTCTGTCTTCTTGCCTGCTTTAAAGCACTAAGAATCTTTTCAATTGGTCATGGAAAAGCTTTTTTATAACTACTTGTTGCCATCATCTGTCTCATATCTTTGCATTTCTGCTTTTTTTTATTATTATTATGTGATGACACACTTGGCTATGGATAATACTGAAATAATACTGAAAATACCCTTCCATCCTATTCTCTATTCACACTTTTTTGATCACTATTCATAATGAGGGCAATACACACTGCTTGATGTCATTGAAATTGGTTATATATCCTCAGCAGTAGAGATCCAGACTATCTAAAATGGACAGCTAATTGAATCCCGAAATAATTTCTAGTGTATGTAAAAAGCAGAAAAAATGGATTGATAGGCAGTTACTAGGAAGAGCCTCCTTTGATGTATAAACAGAAAAAGGGCGTAAATCAGAAATACTTTTCCAGAAACAGTTTTCTGAGCAGTTAGACGTTTCCAATTAACTATATGAAATTTAGGAGCCTCTTGGCCAAGCTCTCATTCTACTTATCACTCTATGGTGTCACGCTGATTCTTGCTTTTGCTTTTTGTAGTCTTCCAACACATTTTTCTTTTTATCTCATCACTACAGCAGTGATCTGGCTTGAGAGGTAGGCTTTTAAAGGTGGAGTCTCTTAGGAAATAGGGTATGAGTTTCTCAAGTGGTACTAAGCAGCAGCTGACCTATTAATTGCACCTGGAGTTTCAGGTGCTCAGCACACCCTAAAGCTGGTCCTTGTCCTCCACCACATATCAAATGCCATGCATGCTTGCAATTATGTCCTATGGATCCTAGCATCTGCAAGACCCTCACACTCTGTTGTAGTGTAAGTCAAATTTCTCATATGTTACTTCCTCTGTTTGCTTACTTCAGCCTCCAAACCGAAGCTGAATCAAGCTTCAGAAAGGCAAGAGGAAGAAATCTGAGGTTATCTGGCTGCATTATCCATGAACAATAGTCCTTCATAGGTTGCTTTAAATGAGAGGAGGAGGCCCTAGGGTGAGCTTTTATGGAGCCAGCATTGCAGTTCTTCTCCCCCCTTTTTTTTCCTGTAGCATGTAGCAGTCTTATCAAGTGAAATGTTCTCGGGGAACATTTGGAAGGGCTTTGGAGAAGGAGAAGAGGAAATGTAGGCCTTGAGAAGGTAGGAGAAGAGGTTCTTATTTTTTTTTTCCTCAGCTGTTGCATTATCCTGGGAATAGTAGTTATGTAAAAAGAAAAGTTTTGCATAAACACATAAGAAAATACAGTATGGTATATTGTACACCAGGGTGAGCAGTAGAGGTGAGCTGGCAGAAGGTACAACTGCTATTTTAGTGAACTTGGTGTCTCCTTAAAATACAAGAGAAGGCTGTATCTCAAACCTGGCAGAATGCATGTGAAATTCATTGTTTTCTTCTCCTGGTCTTATCTGAGAAATATCTTGAAACTAATCCCAAGAATTTGTGGTTCTTGATCTTCTGTCTTGTTCTTCTGGCAAAGTTTAAGGGAGAGGGGGGAAGGCCCAACAACAAAGAAAAACTCTCTTATAGGGTTCCTCAAAATATATTGAGCCTCATTTCTGTAAATGTATCTGCAGCCTTAGTGCTTGATGTCCAGTGTGCTGATTTGCCAAAGCTTGAATGTGATGGCTACGTAATAGAGCACATCCTAGAGTATCTGGCCTTGTGGGACTGTCTTAAATACAAGGGCCTGTAAAACACCGTCCTGTGCTTGTAATTGTTCTCCACTCAAGTCAAACCTTTGTGAAACTGTTTTTGAATGGCGGCCTTCACAGTATGAGGTTTAAAAAAAACCCCACAAGTTCTCTTCAGAGGGGGAAGACTTGCATATGTGAGAAAAGGAAGGCAAATAAGAAATGGCTCCTTGATTGTAGCACTCTTTTCTCTGCATATTTTGTTCTGGCTAGTAACTTAGGGTGTTTTTAGATAGTCTAATTAATTTCCTTTGTCTGAAGGCAAAACTGAGGATGCTGAATGCACGACAACTTTATGGGAAGACTCGTTGCATTAGGCGGATGAGACTATGGGGATCTAATATGTTAGACCTTGGATGACAGGGAGCATGTTAGATGTGTGAACACGCTTGGCTAGCTGTCACAATCCTGGATTTCAGCTTGTCCTTACTACCTTTACCCTCAGGCACAATAACACTGCTCTGCAATCCAACAGTACAGTGAGAAAGACATTTTTGTGCTTCTTTGAGACATGTGTGAATAATTAGGTGATATTTTCTATTTCGACAAAGTCAATAGTCCCCAGCATGTTATGTGTTCAGTAGACAAAGGAAGCACAAAGGAATCCTGTTATCTAATTCCAGGATAGCTTCTTGTTGCTACGTGTGAGAAGCTCCTGTAAGAACAACTCCATAGGAGAGAGGGAAAAAAAATAAAAAGCCCTTCTCTGCTTCATAATTTTGTAATCCGAATACAGAGTTGCCAGCATTATGATGTAGGATAATTAACAGTGAAACACCAGTGGGGACAGAGGTATCAAATAAGATATCACTGGATCAGTATTGGCTCTGATATTAATTAATGAAAACATTAATTAAGGTTTCTATTAAACAGTCTGGAAGATAAAGCAAGCATTGATCAAATTTGTAGAGGCCAGAATGTAGTTACAGAATAATTGATCAAGAGATTTTAGCATAAGAAGCAAATTTTAAATAGGCTGAGATTTTAATTTAGATAAATGTTGAACAATACGCTAGAGGGTGACACTTCATAAAATGAGAGGCTGCTGATTGGAGACTGGTAATGGAGAGAAGAACTTAGGAGAGTGGGTGGCAAATGGGGCACAAATCCCAAAACTACAGAGTTTGAGAAAGACAAACGGCCTCCCTGAATGCACAGGGAGGAAAGGGAGGTCGTTTGTAGGAGCCACAAGGAAATCTGAACACTGTCTCCCAGGAATGGGAAAGGCTAGTGCACGTGAACAGTTTAACAAAAGAAAAACCTGGAGAAATGGGTGTTGCTTCTGAGCTGCTTCTCAGAGCTGTGATCCTTCTTTTCTGAGGGAGCTCATCTGGACCGAGGCCTAGGGAAAGCCGAGTTCCCATCACTGCCTGTTGATCAGCGTGACCCAGTATTCAGGGAGCTCGCTGCCTGAGCAGTGTTCAGGGCAAAAACAATGGAGTCAGGAAACTGCTCCATGTCTGCAATAGGTGGGAAGTGGAGAATTTCTGAATATGTCAGTGTCTAGCAACAGTTGTACACCCTAACTGGTCAAGGTAGGTGTTTACCAGCAAATATGTATTTTATGTAGTTATTTGTATGTAGGAGTATGACCTCTACACATGGATGCTGTATTGTGCTTAAGGACAGTGTTATGAAAACTCAGAATTTCAAACCAGGCCCATTGCCTCTTGTCCTTTCACTTGGCAGTGAGTGAGAAGGGTCTGGCTCTGTCCTCTCCCTCTCCTCCTTATAGGCAGATGCCTATAAACATGGCCCAGAGGCTTTTATTCCCCAGATAAACGGTCCCAGCTCTCTCAGCCTCTCCTCATATGACAGATCCTGCAGTCCCTGAATCATCTTTGTGGCCCTTGGCTGGCCTTGCTCCAGGACGTGCATGTTTCTCACACCGGGGAGCCAAGAACAGGACACAGCAGTAGAAACACAGAGCTTTCCCTTAGCAAATCCAGCCATCAATGATGTTTATTGAGGCTAGTGATCATATAATCAAAACAAAAATACAGGAAGTGGATGAAGTGTTAACCAGCATGGAGCAAATGCAGTCTACTCACAGATGGGAAATGGTTTAAATTTTATGCTAACAATTGTGATAGAATCCGTTATTATTTATCAAAGCAATAAGGTGGGGGTGAGGAGGAAGACTGCAAATTCTTCTTGCAACAGTACATGAAGCCAAGGTGCAACACTCTTTATGCAGAGTGGCTATGCCTAAAGGAACTGAATGCTATAGTTTTTTGGAGGAGAGAAGAGTCCTTATCCTTTGCAGCTTGGAATAAAGATTGTTTAAGATGAAATTTCCTGCCTGAGATGATAGGAGCAGCTGGCAAAACAGTTCATGGTGAGCAAGGCTTACATGTTGCTACCTGTCCAGCTACTGCCAGCTTGCAGTGGAGTAGTAGAATAAGGTCTGTATGTGTCCATCAGCTCCTTCTATGTGTTTTCAGGCTGTTATACTTGCCCAATCAAAAACAAAACAAAGGAAAAAAGAACCCAAAACCAAAAAGCATTTACCCCTCTTGCACCTACACCTTGGTGCTGTTTGTGCGTTTTGGCCGCTAGTAACTTTAAAAAAAAATAGCAATAAAATAATACGGGACGGGGGTTGGCTAAGTGCTGCGTGGGAGCTGCTAAATTCACCTTGACTGATACTATACACGCTAATTGAGCAAACAGCCTAATGCTGTTCTTGTTGATATTGGATATGTGCCATGCCAGAGCTGAGGGATTTATTCTCCATTGTTTGCTGTTTTCTGAACACATAATGGATCGCTCTTTCAGGATAAATTGGGCTCGTTCTTAGGTAAAGCTTAAGTGTTTAAGTTTCTCTTTTCCTTTTAAATGTATCGTGGCCCAGGAAGCTGGTGGTTTTCTTTAATAAAAATACATTGCATAGCAACACAAAAGTGTTTTTTTCAGGTGTCAGAGTCCTCATTTGGAATTTTTTGTCACATTATATTAAACTGGAGAAGAAATGAGAGATTTTCACCACAGATAGTAAAACTAAAGGATCCTGACAGCTAATACTGTATGTTGAAAACCTCTCTCTGCTTTTCTTGGCTGGTTAGCGTCTGTGTTAAAGGGCTGGGGGGAAATCAGTGATATATAGCATTAGCCTACTCGTGTTCATGCAAGTTTTTCTCGAAAAAAAGGAAGAAAGCTTGCATAATATTTCACCATTTCTTCGTGTCACTGAAGCTTTAAGGGGCTATTAAAATGTAGAATCCTGATATCAGCTAAGGCAAAGTTATACAGAAATGAGATGACGCATCTTTCCACGCTCCAGTCACCTGAATTGCTGTAGATGTCTCGCGTGGTGCTCGGTAAATACCCATATGGCCTATATAAGAGGTGGGTGTAGAGTAGCTGCAACAGCCCCATTTAGCAGAGCCTGCAGAGAGCCTGCAGAGAGGGGGTCCATTACTCTGGCAGAGCTTGATAGGGTCTTTCAGAACTTTGCACACACCTACAGCACGATTTTCAGTGATTTTTGGTGAACTGGCATAAAAGGTAGCACTGTGACTGTAAATGTGGCTTGTCTGTGGCTTGTGCTGCAGCTTTATTACCTTCATCCCCGCTGTGCTGACAGCGATGCTGACTTGGCAGCGTGCTGGCCATGAAGGCTCTCGTGCTCTGAGGGGCCTCTGTTCTGCTCAGCCCCTCCTGCCTTCACAGCAACACGGGCACTTGGCAGCTTCCCGTGCTCATGACTCCCGTTTTCCTCCTCTTGGCTGTCCAGGTGGTCGGAGCCACACACGAGCGAACAAATGAGCTAGAGCAGAGGGGCAGCACTCCTGCCTCAGCAGGGCCGTGTACCCCAGTGAGGGCAGGTGAAGAACTGTGCAGAGAGCCTCAAATGGGCTCCTATCTCTGCATAAGGGAAACTGGAGGATCACCTTGTAGGCGGGCCTGGTGCCATCCAAACAGATGGGCTGGAGTGTAAGCAGCCAGGCAGTCATTTAGGAACATAAAATGCATTTGCTGAGGGCAGGAGTCCAAGCATGAAATGTCAGGACGGTTGCCTCTGTCAACCTCCCCTATCTACAGGGAAGAACATGTGCGAGTAGCGTGGGATGAGCTAATGCGCAAAGCAAGCACTAAAATCCTTCCTGGATCCTTGCTTGCATCCATTCAGAGATTTTATTTTTTTCTTAGCTAAGAAACCTTAAAGGGAAAAGCTGAACAGGCCTGAAAAGCAGTATTATTTCCCCAGGACAACAGTCATTTTCCATCAAGAGTGCTGTTAAGGTAAGGAAATGTTTTCCTTTGCCCTCTTGCAGTGTGCAGAAAGCCCATAATGTAGCTCTAGCTGCTTAGTGTTTGGCACCTGTATTTAATAGCTTCTGGAAAAACTGGATAGTGTTAGGCGAGCTCTGCATTTATTGTAGCTAGAAACACACGAGTAAAGATTGGAGAGCTTTTGCTCAGTTAATACCCAGTGGCTGTGGAGCTGTAGGGAGGATGAATTGTCTAACCATGGTAAGAAGCCAGCTCCTCCCGCTGGGACTCCCCTGTGCGAAAGCAGCAGCAACAAACCAACCTTTCCGTAATTCTGAAACCCAAGAAGACAGTTTAAGATGGTAATTGCTGCAAAGCTGCTTCCCTGCTTTTGTAGTCACTGTAAAAGCCAGGCAAACGCTACTTGTCTGCTGATCAAATGTGCAGACTGCATAAGGGCTCAGAGAAATAGAAATGTAATGACCTAAAAGGAACTGAGCTTGCAGGTATGGCTGGAGACAAGGGCCCTGACTGCAGCCCAGGCTTTATGTAAGCCTACATTGTTATGCCCAGTAACTGGTGCCTTGCAGTTCCAGTTTAGAAAGTAGGGAATGAAAGAATGCATTAATCTGGCCGGAATCCACATAACAGGATTGCATGCGGAACAAAAGTGAAACCAGAGAGCGCAGTTGGTGAAATACAGCTTGAGGAAGAGGGAGAAAATATGCTGGAAAGAGCAGTTTGCTAACCTCTTTACTGCAGCTGAACAAGCTTAAGGAGGCATTAGGGTTTATCCTTTGTGATGAGAGGGGCAGAGAAACGCAGGACCTAGTCAGTATTATTCTATTTTTGAGCAGGATATTCTTACCAGAAGTAGGACTGTTACAGCGCAGAGACGGGGAAATGATTTGCATTTGGTGGAACTGCCTCCCAGTTCCTCCCAGCTCACACCCTCCTGGTGGCATTTTAACACTGCTCATTTGTTGCGGGCTCTGCATTTGATGTGTGGGTTTTCACCAGTTGCTCTGCAGAAGCGAATTTTGCAACATCCAAGGACAGAAAACGGGCATTCAGATCTCAGAATCCATTCATGGAAGCTTCTTTGACTGCTCAGTTACAAGACTTGCTGAAATTATGGATAATCTTCTGCAAAAATCTTTCATCTCCTATTTCGTAAAGCGTCCGCTCCGTGCAATCTGGAAACTTGTATCTACAGTGAAAGACAAGAGGATTCAAGAAAAGGTAACTCCCCGCTACCCATCCCAGGGAAAAAAAGAAAAAAGAAAAGAAAAAGAAATAGAAAAAAATGCTTCAGATGTAACCCCCTGGGTAACCTACCTATATCTTAAAGGGCGAGAATTGGAAGTTTAACTGCAGGATTGTCTAAATTCCAATATCCTGAATTAATGGCATGTGTGTTTATTTTTGCAAAAATATAAGCTCTGTGACTTGGAGAAAATTTGCCCTGAGAAATAATAATTTGTGACTGAGGAAGCTACTTAAAGCAATTGGGCCCGAGACCGTATGGGTTTAAGTAGTCATTACATGTCTAGTGAGCATCAAAAAAATCCATATTTCAGCGCTATTATGCACCATTTTCAGTGTAATTTCAGTTCATTTTGAATCAGTTTTCACCACCCTAGCTGGCTGAAGAAACTTAAATTTATTTCTGCATCTGATAGTCTTGAACCTGCTTGTTACACTAAAGGAGATATATTGAAGAAAAAAATTTCTCAAATATGTGTATAAGAGAAGCTTGTGTTATCCTTTCTTTTAACTAGAAACATTATGCTCTGTTCTCCAGCACTGCAAGATCCTTGCTGACAAACCTGAGATCAGGTGAAGGGGCTGGTCAGTATTTGGACCCTTGGTTAAATCTGCTAAATAAAAGGTTGTGCACTTGTCAGTTAGCCTTATAACTCAGTTCCTTTAATCTTTTTCCTTGGCTTCAATGCCATATGCATATCCTTAGGGGAAAGGAATTGTTATTCAGAGCTGTTCTTTTTTTGAAAGAAATGGAGCCTATTTAGGAAGCAGGGAGAGAAGGGGGGAGTTCAGAGCTGGGCCGTCTCTGATGCCTTAGACTTTTTCTCATTCAGTGCATGCTCCATATTAAGCTCTGTGATTAGCATCCATAAGAAGCCCATAACAAGAGCTGAAATTCTGCCCTCCTTTGAAAGAGTTAATTTTTTTCCTTTGTGCATGTGTGTGTATGTGCACCAAACAGTGTTGACCAGCGTACTTGACTAAACAAGAAGTCAGCAGGCAGAAAAGGCACATTCCTTTAACATGATCTCCTCTGGACACAAGTACCCGTGCTGTAACTCTGGGGAAGAAAGGGGCGGAATCTGTTTTGTTTGGGTAGGGGAATGTACTCTCTTTCTCACTGGGCTTGTCCCGTCTTGGCCAAGGTGACACTCGCCAAATAATAACATTGCTGCTTGGCTCTGCAAACACAGGGGTGGAAAGTGCACTTGAGCTCTGCAGGTAGCCTGGCACTGTGTGCTCAAAGTAGGCTTTTATTTCTGGGAATTGTGTTCTTTTATCTAGCAGGGTAAGTCCTGGGGAATTGCTTGCGTAATACCAGCTCAATTTCTCTTAATAAATACTATCAGCAGATGAATAACTGATTTTTTTTTTTTTCACATTTCTGTTGTTGCTTTCTCAATATGTGTTAGATTTAAGCTCAGGAAGGCAGATGGGTTCTTGCTGGCTGTGCTATTCCTGTGTGCTGTTCTAACGGTCCTGGCCGGATGCTCCGAGTGCTGCTCGTGCAGTGACGGAGGCAGAACTGCCCCTGGAGGATGGAAGTGGCCCGAGTTGACTATTAACTTTGAGTTGTTCAAAGGTTTGTCCCGACAGCTAAACTTCAAAGGATGTGTAGATGAATTATAACTTGAACATGCATTGGCAGGGCTGAATGATACGGAGAGCCACCTGTAACTTGTTGCTAATCTTAATAATTGCATTTGTGGGGCTGTATCTTCAGTGTGATGTGCTTTTGATACTGCAACTCTAAATTGCTGGAAGAAATCAATTTAATTAAGGCAAGAATTCACAGGGTTATTAGACTGTTACCCCTTGACTGATGTGAAATGAACTGTGTTACCACTTTTCCTTCTTTTTTATTGCCCCACATTATGCAGTGAATGTAATGGGGCTTGTGGAACCACTGCTGTTCAGGGTGATACTCGAGAAAATATATGCATGCCAGGAGACTTGTCCACTGATCAAACATTGCAAATGAAATATAACACTAAAATAAATTTAGAGGTTTCAATCTCCTTTGTCACCTTTGTGTGTTTTAATGAGTTGCTTTTCACTCTGGAAACTAGACAGAACAGAAAATCCTGTGTACTGGTTGCTTAGAAACTTTAGGGAGAAGGATCGTGCGTAAGCAAAATCATTAAACACCAAATGTTTTGATAAGAAATAGAGCTGTGAAATGAGTATTGTTTGGAGCAGGCAGATTGTGGAAATTACTACAGTATCTTACAGAGTCCAAGAGATTAACAGATTTTAAGAAGGATGTGTATAGATAAGAACATCCAGACTTACAAGGATAAACTTGCTTGCTTCAGGGTATAAAGTAATCAATGGTTTAGGGAGATTATTTCCATATTGGCAGTGTATTAAATAATTGTTAACTTTCTTGGATAATCTTTCTGAATTATTCATTGCTGAACATATCGGACACAGGAGTTTGGATATGAACCAGTAGTGGGTTTTACTTAGGATACTCAGTAACTTTCTTTTCTAACTTAATCTTAGATGCTGTAAAGTATAAAAATATGAAAACTTCTTGACAAGCTTTATAGAAGTTGCATGAAAATGCATTTTTATGTCATTTGCTAGAGGTTTTTTGAGACTAAGTGACATTCTAACAGCATAGTTGAGCTTCAAATGTAATCCTAGTTAAACAAGGCTTTTATTTAGCTTGGTATAGCTATTTCTTATTGGGATTTTTTTTCCAAAGAACAATTCTTATCTAATTCCACACACTGAATTCTCCCATAGTAATGATTATAATGAGGTTCTTCAGAATGTGTGAGGTGTTTAATATTAATTCAGCTCTAGTAAGGAAATAAACACATGAGGTAATTCTAAACTCTGGCCTAGCAAGTGAAGCTGCCATTGACAGATGGTGTACAAATTGTTTTCTGGAACTTGAAAAGACACCAACTAAAAATAAACATGAAATAAAAAATAAGCAAGTTGAGAGATACAGAAAGGAAGATACTAGAGAGGAAGTTGAAATATAAGCTATGCTTTGGTATGGTAACTGCTTCTCTTGAGGGGGAAAAAGCCCTATGAATTTGAGCCTTGGAAGTAACTGCCAGCAGTCCCCAATGAGCAGCTCAAAAGCCCCGCAAATGAATTTTCCTCTAACTGTGCAATGGGTTTGTGGTTTTAACGGCATGTCAGGCTAATTCCAGTCAGCTCTGCAGGCTCATTTCTGAGTAAATAAATCAGAAAACCTTGCTTGCTCCTGCTGATAAAGCTGTAGTATAGCTATAAACATGCCATTTATTTTTATGTCAAACATAAAAGACTTAGTATTTCAAGGCCTTGTTTGAGGCCTCTCCACTTAGATGAAATATGACAGAAATTATGTATGTGGCTTGCTTAATGCTGTAGCTGATGAGAGGCTTATGTCCTTTCCTTTATGTTCAATTCATTTGGCAAAGCAAAACCTAAATTTTGCCTCTGATAGTTTGATTACACATGAACTAGCATTTAAAGAAAGGCCTTTTCTAGATTATTCCAAGGTTACTTTTTAAAATAAAACCTGGCAGTACAATTTTCCTGTTGAAAATACCAGTTGGAGCCAATTTAAGCTTTTTGCAAGAGAAACTGGGGGACAATTCCCCCAAGCATTTCATCAAAGACATCAAGCAGGGGAGAACCATCATGGTTCATATGCTGGAAAAGCTCCATTCAGTTTTGGTAACTTATCAAATATATCAAATTGTCTTTCCTTCAAATGACTGTGTCCTAACTGCTGTGACCAAGCAGGACCTTTGCAAGTCAGAGAGCTCAGTTGCTCTTGCAACACCTACAACAGAGCTTATCTGATGTTTTCTTATGTACTTCACTCTTCTCTCACTCTGCCTTTTGTTTTCCTGAGGTTTTTCTACACAGGGAATCAGCTTGGATTCCTTTATTCCTTACAGCTTTAAGGAATTAAAGTTATTCAGTTTTTAGTTATTTAAAGTATTAGTTATTCAAAATGGCAGTGGTGAATGCAAATACTCCTTTCTGTGTTGTCTCTAAATTTAGTCATTAAGTGCCAATCTACATTACTGTGTGTAACTGCGTCTAACATACGTGAGGCATCGCTGCTGAAACTGCAAGGCTGCAGAGCTGCCTTCTCTTGTCTTTAAGTCATAATCTGGGATTTGGGGCTCTCTTTAAGTGGAAAAGATTTCAGATGTCTGGTCAGCCTGGAGAAGAGGTACTGATGATGCAGCAAAGGGATCTGAAAAGGTACATTACCCCACAGCAGGATCTTGCAGGTGGTTACGCTGGTCTCTGCTCTGAGATTAACAGCACCTTCCACCACAAACCTCAGCCTCCCTCTGGAAACGGTGCAGCAGAAAGCTCCTACTCACAGTATCTTTTAATGCGTCCTGCGGCAGTATAATAATGATAATAATGCATACATTATTATGTTATAGTTTAGGAGAAATGAGATCTATTATTGCCTATGTTGTAACAGTGATAATGCTCGTACTACCACTGAGTTTGGTAGTCCAAGTACTATCACTGGTTTTAGGAAGAAGCCGCTTTCTGGGTGTTTCTTTTCTGTGTAAGGACAAGGTTGAATTTGTCTCTATTAGCGATATAATTAGTGCAGCTGGCTCTAATGCTTCCAGTATAAGCACTCTACAAAAGAAGCAGTTATTACAGATGACACGGTAGTTCTCCGCAAGGGCATATAAGAAATCTATATAGCTGTTAATGAAAACCTCATTACGATGGCTTTAGAAACACAAAGCTAAATTTGTTTAATGAGTGGTGTAGTTATTGGTATGCAAAAATTATGCATGCATTAAATTTTGGATGGCCTGTTAAAGGTCTTGCTTGTCCTGCATGACTCAGGTGCTGCAGTTTGTAGCTCAGTGGAGACCTGACTCATTTCTCTAATGAAAAAATAATGTCCCTAGCTTCCTTTCTTCCTTGTTTTGATGCACAAAGTCATTTCCCTGGAGTAGTATGTCTAAAATCTGAAATTCTTGGCACTGCTTTGAGGCTGAGGGGTATTACATTGTTTAATGCATAGTCGTATGCTTAATACCAGCATGCCAAAATGGTTCTCATTCCTTGCAGCTCCCTGAATTTCCTTAGAAAACCTTTCTCTATCTTCTAATAGACAGGAGTGGCTCAGGTGCCCTTTTAATCACAGTTGCTTGTCTCAAGCCCGTTGGGATGAATGCTCGAGGAGGGGCTGTGTCAGAATTCAAATGTACATTTCTATACATGAGACCTGCTCTAGCAGGGCCATGGAGGTTGTGGTCAGGATCTGGTGAAGTTTTCCACACAGAGGTTCAGCTGGTTCTTTCACCCTCCCCTCCTGCCAAGAAGATTTTCTTCTTGAATTACTCTGTCTGGTATTGAAGCTTGCCTGTTTTGCCCCTTCCCATAAATGTTTTTGAGTTCCCATTTTATGTTTATAGTTTATGTCTCCAGTGTTGTATCTCTGGCACACTGCAGGTTGTTTTTTTCAAGAATATGATATATATATTTAAAATAAGTAGTTTTCAGTATTGTTGTAAGAAAATAGCATTCAACACTAATTCAAACAGCTAAATTATTTCAAATATTAGGCTAAACAAGGGTCCTAATCTTAAGATGTCGAGCCTCTGCAGCGTTGTGGAAAGGGAACAGAAGCTGCACTTCCTTGGCATCTCAAACAGTTCATCCAGCTGTTCATGGATTGTGCCAGCTTTTAAATGAGGATCTAAGCTGTTCACATCCTTATTTTAAGATGACTAAATTAGACTGAATAGTCAGTACTTGTAGGTAGTGATATTTTGGGAGTTCTGCAAATGTTCTAATTTTGAAATTCCTACTTAAACCAGATAGTTGGCTGAAGAACTCTTGCTTCATGAACATTTACAATAGAATGATACTGCATTTTCTGAAATCCTGTTGGGTGCTTTTCACTCACACTCATAGATGGCATCTCCATTGATACCAGATTCTACACTTAGCAACAAGCTAATTCAGTCACGATGCTGGTCTACAACTCTTTAACTATTGGGTGGAAGGGGAGCAGCCTGGCTGTCATTCCCGTTAAAAATTTTACTAGATTTCTGAATTGTGGCAAAGTTAAAGAGCAACTAAGCCGGACTTTCTCAGCATATTGGAAGGACTGGTGTGTAGGACAAATGTGAGACAAGGATTTAAGGCCATGAGTTCTGATTTCAAAGTTGAGAAATATTCCATCACCCTGCACTGTCTTATTTGTATACAGATGATATCTTTTGAATTAAAAATTCCTCTGTCTCAGCCCATCTTGCTCCCTTCATTTTTATCCTGAGAATACAATTGCCAAATATAGATAGGGTAGGTTTAATTGCAGGAACCTTGATGCTTTACCTGATACCAGAAATAATAGCAAAAGATGGGAGAAGAAAAAAAAAAAATCCCACAAACCTTGGGTAGCATTTAAAGTTTGTAGATAGTCAAACAAATGCTGATAATCTCTATATTCTTAAGTGAATTTCTTCAGTTCTGCTCTACCAAAGTAACCCCCCTTCCCTTAAAATTGTACAGCATTTCTTGTAACTAGCTTTAATGAGAGACTGTTGCCTTACATTTGCATCTCAGGGCCTGTCACTAGCTTCATTATATGCTTAATCTGCCAGTCCTTTCCTCCTCTGGACTTTCAGATTTTGAAAAGCTCTGGCTATGTCCCATTTGTATGTGCTGATAAATTACTACAGTGTGTGCAGCCTGCCCTAGTGAGCGCTCTCGGGGATGCTGCACTCGCGCCGTGCCTGAGAGGGGCCTGGCTCCCTGTGCAGCTGGTAACACACTCACTGGTCTCTCCAGGAAACTCAGAGGGAAATACAGCAGCCCTAACTTTTTACCGTGTTTTAAACAAAATGAAAGCAGAAAATGCTTGAGATGCTAAACAAACAAACAAACAAACAAAACCATGAAGACAATTTTAAAAATAGAAATTCTAGTGTTGTCAACCCCATCAGCTTCAGAAATGACTTAACCTTTTGGATTGTCATTTTTATTTTTTTTAAAGGAAATTTTATTTGGCCTTTTCATTTTTCAGCTTTTTGGCTTTTCAAACACCTCTCTCTAGCTACAGGGATTAGAAGCCTTTTTTCCCCTCCTCTCCTCCCACGCCAGCAGAGGCAAACATTTGCTGCCATTACATAGTTCCAGGAACATCCTATGTCATGAGCACGTAATGTCATAACGATGTAAAATTAAATCCTAACAACTGGAAATGCATTAATGCAGCAATAACATAGGGATGTGACTCTTGGTTGTCCTTTTTTTTCTCGATATTCATGCACATCTTTCTTTACATCCTTTTCTTTGCACCCATAGGAAGTTTGCACAGGTGGCTTCGGGCTCAACTCCTCCATTTAAACAAAGGCAGGAAGGTGGATTTGGCCATGGCTAATCTTAATTATAGGGATGGCCCTTCATAGCAATGTGTGGTATTCTCAGTGATGGCTAACATCAAAAGTTAAATTACAGTAATCCTATGTATGGGAACTTAGAGAGGTTGCTGTTATTAATGTTGAAAAATTTTAAACCTGAACAAATTTTATGTAGCTACCCCTTCAATTTTCCAAGGACAGACTGTTGAGGTCTGCTGTTTGAGCAGGACTAATTTTACAAGGAGGAACAAGGCATAATGACACAGAAATTTTAAAAGGTTGAATGAAATTACTGTGCTAAATGACCCAGCTGGGTCAAAGTCAGGTAAACCTAACAGAAATTAGCTCTGCTTAAAGGTAAGTACTTGAGGAGCTTATATACCTGCTGTAAACATGAAGTTCATTATTAACTGCGTAATACTATGAAGTTCAAATCAGGATCATGTGAAATTCTATGTAAATGTATAAAGTCACTCACTTTCTTCAAAACTGACTTCTTTGTTGAATTAAATGACCTAGAATTTTGAAAAAAAAAAAATCCTTTTGTCACAAACAACCTGCTTATTGTGTAAGAAAACATAATTTAAAAGGTATGGACAACTCTTAAAAAAAAAAAAAAAAAAAAAAAAAAAAACTTTTTCTACTTTTTCCTACCAATTATCAGTTTGCCTGTTATTTTCCTTCAGGTTCTTTCTTCTGCATTCAGCTATGCCCCAAGGGTAGTATCTTGATTAGATTCTGTAGGATATAATAGCTTAATTTCTTCAAAGCTTAATTTCTTCAAACCTAGCCTCCCTTTGAATACTGCAATGAGACTATGGGTTTGGATATAACAAATTCTACCAACGAGAAAAGCACCAAAGAAGCTATTAGAAGCACTGAAGTTGGCTTATTTTAAGTTCTTTGTAATCTCTCCCAGGAAGTGGAAAAAACAGTATCAGGCACCGTATCCATTTATGGAAGAACTGAGGCTATGAACAACCAGAGATTTCAATCCACCAAATCTGCATACAACTGGGAGTGAAAACCATAGCAAATATAGAAGACATTCTTAAAAAATCCTAGGATTACTGTAAGCCAAATATACCAGAAAATGCCCTAAATTTCCTGCTCTGAAACTTAGAGGAGCAAAATCAAGATTTTGCCTCCTGCTGCATACACACGGAGGGAACTGGTAGTTAACCCACATTGTTTCCACCATGTCAAGAGCAACAGTGTTCCAGCAACAATGATCCAGCAAAGTTCCATGTTCCAGCAACAGTGATTTTTTTTTCCCTGGACAGATGATTTCTCACATGTCAATGAGTAATGAATTGGACATGGTTAATGCCTTGATTTACACAATACATACACACACACACACGAAATGTGATGTATGTTCAACATACTAAATAAACTGTAGTTTGAGGTCTAGCATTGCATAAAGGCTCAATATTGGGCCTGGAAATAAACTTCAAGCCCACATTTTAGTGATTAGATATAAACACATTCTAAAGAGCTTCCTAACAGCATATAGAATCTTTAAGGTTGTAACGTACTGTAAGGCAGATTTCAGAATAGAAAGCAAGTTTTCCACTGATCTGTCTTTGCCAGCCTATAAATAGGGATGCATGTTCAGAACTCAGTAGATCTGGATTACGTTGGAGGAGGCCCTTAAAAAAGATGGAGTGAAAACTGCCTGTTTTTTTCTTTTTTTTTTTTTCTTCTTTATTCCACTGAGAAAGCAGCTTTCCTTGTGAAGAGGCAGTTGGCAGGCCTGGTTTGAACAGACCGTCCCTGCGAGCCAGATGGCCGGGAGGAGGAGGCTCCGTACAAGGCTGAACTTCCCCGAACTTCCCTGCTCTGGTGCCGCTTGGCTCCTCATGAAGGCACCGGATGCCCTGTAACCCGGCACCAGGCCAGAATAGCCTTGTTAAGCTCTGATATTTTAATAGTTTAATTTTTCTACAGTCTAGGTATACAGCTTTACAAAGCTCGCGTTACCCTGCAGCCTTATGGATGGGAGATGTTTAAGAAATTATTTCAATACAGATTTAGACTTTCACTTCAACATTTAAGTTACTTTCAAGTTATTATTATGTTTTTGAACCTTAAAGCACATATTAACCATTGCATAGAGACATGCAATGTTAATTGCTCTTATCGGTAGCCTCTATTGGCTTTAAAAGTGTGACCTCAGAGCACTTTTTAAAGATGTAAGGGAGGAAAAGAAGCTTCTTAAGACTAGACTTTCATTTATATGCACATAGTAATTTTTCCTCAGTTAAAAAAGGAAAATGTAATGTGGGCTGTCCTGTAAAATAAAAGTTTATAATGAATTTTTCCTGACTTGGAAAGCTAACTTATGCTTTCACTCGATAAAATTTTTGACTGAGAGGCTAAATAAATTTATACAAACTAACCCCTTGCTTCCAAGTGTTTTATCAGACAAAACATCCTATTCTTGCCAGGAGCTGAAGTCTCATACCTAGATGAACATCTGTTTACTAATTGCCAGCTTCATACTGAATATCACCTTCAGTCTTTTAGAGACAGTTTTGAAAAAGAAATGTGAAAAAGAATTTGAAGCATTGCGAGACTTGGCAGTGTCTGTAATACGGGCAGCATTGCTGAAATTTCTGGTACGTTCTCCTTGAACCAATTCAAGCTAAACTACTTCAACCACCAATGAAAATAATCCTTTACCATTAAATTGCTGAATGTCTGTGTGGAGAAGAGGGGCCCTCTTGCTATAACACAGCTGCTAGAGGCAGAAGGGTGGTGTTTCCTGCCCCGTTGGAGATGGATGCAGCCCCTTCTGCAGCCAGGCAGCGTCTGCGGCACCACGGGGCGGTTGTCACTGGTGTCTCGGGCCCCGCGCGGCGGCCGCGTTGCGCGGCCTGAGCTGCCCGCCTCGGCGGGGACCCCGCCGTAACCTGGTTCACAGCACGTGCCGGCTCCTGCCTCGCTGCGGCTCCCGGCCGTCTTCATGGGCCACGTGCAGTCAGCTCCTCGCCCACAGACTGAGAAGGGCTGCCAGCCTCAGTACGTGGGTAGGGCCTAACTACATGGGATGGAAGCACCTCCTTCTCTGAAAGCTTTTCTTGCAGTGCTGGAGCAGTCAGCTTCAAATGTGACTAGTAAGGGTAAATCAAAGAGCTGAAGATCTTTATATGCCCTATGGGAAGGGCATTCTGTGGAAAACAAGCAGTTGATATTTTTAGCTATTTCAAAATACTGCAGCTGAAGGAAGAGCAGGTGAGTGTAGAGTGCAGGAGAGACGAAGACATCAAGCACAGAGACATGTTTCAGAGAACAGTTAAGTGTTACGCTTTGGAAGAGGAATCCATCTAGCCTCTTCCTCTGAAGGATGGGCTAATCCAGATTCTCTTGGATGTCTGCGTTCATGGCAGTTTAACCTGACTTCAAGCTGGAGCTCCCACAGGACTCTTACTAGCACATTGACCTTCCAACGCCAGGCATTGGGGTTCAGCAGTCATGTGCACTAGTGTGTTTTGTTCTTTGTTTTGAGGTAGACTTTGCTTTGGGATGGATCAGCTCCCCAAACTGGATTAACAAGGGATGGCAAGAGGGCAGAGCCCTCTTAGCCAAGAACTTGGCACAAGTCTTAAGTGTCAGAGAAAGAGGGATGAGAAAGAATCACAGAGCCTGATTTTAGATCAAATTAAACTGCTCTGATGTACCCCCACACTGAATGTAGAACGCTTGTAAGGATGCTATTTAGGGATGGAATGAGAAAATTAAACTTAATGGTATTTTTAAATGAGTGAAATCTAATTTAGGACTGCCATAAACTAAAGTTCCTTAATTATCATAATTGCACAGCGTCAAGGCAGGCGAGTTAAAGTAATTTAAAAACTTCAGCTTTTTCTTTTACATGTTAACGTGTAGATTTATAAAGTAAAACGAGTACTCGTTTCTTCTAGGAAAACGATATGATTTTTATTTTTTTAAACTTAATGAACTGAATATGTATATAAACACTCAAACTTTGTAGAGCTTTTTTTTTTTTTCCTACTCAGAGATGAGATGATTGCTCCTTCAGTCGTAGGATGATCTGGAGGGAAATATGCAGTGTAAGCTGTAAAATGACAGAAACAATTTTAAAAGGGCATAAATGAAGAGATACAGTATCATGCATTTGCTGCCTGACTCCAGTCATGTAAGTACTCTGCGGAGGACTATGAAAGCACTGGTTTGTTTTTGAGATGAGGATGAAAGGAGATGGCAAATTAAATCAAAGGGATGTCCACACTACCAAGAGGATTTGTGTCCTATATACTGAGGGCAGTTTGAATTATGCCCGAAGCAAGTAGTTGTGATGTCTATTTTGATGGAAGGGTCACATGTTTAACCTTCTTTCTGCTCCAAATTGAAGTGTTAGAGAAAGCTTTTGCACATATTTAAATATGGCAAACATTGTCCTGAATCATAAGAAGTCATAAACTTTTCATGAGAATAACAAAATTCTTAGACTTCACTCAACCTTGATAAAATTTGCTATCAGAAATCTCTGTGTTCAAACCAAATCTTCAATCTTGAAGCTCACTTCAGAATAAGCACAAAAGAACATTTCAAGTGCTACTATGATCTGAAAAGTGACTTGAACAGAATAATCTTGTTAAATATATCTACATACTGTAAACCATACAACTGCAGTATGCTTAAAATATATTTTACTCTACTGTTAGTGCTGTAGCACAAAAGAATGGTTGAAATGAAGTTGAACTGATTGTGCCCTTTACGATTAAAATGCACTTGAAGCTAATCTTATGTGTAGTTTTGTGGCAGGTGAGCATCTATCTATTTGTTGCTTGACTGAATTTTCCTTTCTTCCCTTCCAAGTGATCAGTGGTACTATCTGAAATGTCACATTTATTGCCTATTAACTTTTCCAAGACTTCCAAATGCTCTTGATTCCACTGAAGTAATTTAAAACACTTGAACCTTTGAGGTTGCCTTTGTATATCATTCAGAAGTAAAATGAGCATTTTCTCCCTTTTTGCAAGACTCTTGTAATAATGTGTGTGTATATATATAATATATATATATATATAAATATATTTATCCAGTTCCTTTTTATCGAATTAATGGCTTTCAGACCTGTAATTCCAGGGGTGTTCAAAAGGTAAGGAAGTTGTATTTGCTATGCATGCTCCTCATCTGTGTGCCATCCTCTTGACTGTACCTGCATAATTGCTTCTGTGGTTGCCTAGTGTACTAGCACAAATGGATTCATTTAGAGAAGGCTGTATTATTGATTTGCTGGGTTACTTTGAACGTGAATCAGTTCCCACACAAACTTCTGTGTGCTCTTGAAATGATCTAGTGGTTTGCTTGTGCTGAGAGCTGCTCACAGAAGGGAGGGTCTGACTGAGGGCCAGCATCAACAGGAAGTAAATGGTAATATTTCTAGGGGAAAGGAAGATGATAGCAGAGTGTTTTCTGTTTTGTTTTGCTGATGTGGAACACATGGGTGGTGCTCAGTGTATAAACCTGATAACACCCTGGAGGGAAGGAAAACACTTGAGCCTGGGGGCTGCTTGAATACATGAGAACTCTGTTCTAAATGCAAACCTACGATGAGCAGGGTCACTTCTGTGTTAATTGGGAGTCTGTGCACTAGAAAGACAAAACCCCGGTGATCTAAGAACTGCTAACGTGCTCAGTTTTTTTCCTCTAAAACCTGTCAGGATTGTGTCTCTTTTCACATACTACCTTGCAATCTGTGTTTATGACTGACTACACTGATTACTCTAAAGGAAGCCTTTCCAATTTCAGATTTTTATCCCCCTCCAATCTTATTCTAATAATGCTACCTTGGTTTTTTTAATAGTATCTTTGCTACCCACCTTTTGAGGCTTCCTGAAGATATTAAGGCTGTCATAACACTCTTGTGTATTAAGCTCAGGTTAAGGTCAGTACTTTTTTTTTTTTTTTTTTTTTTTTTTTTTAAATTATTTTTCAGGAAACTATCTTTAGCAGCAGATGAAGATAAAACACTTGGAGCATTGTTTAATAAACACTGTAGGATATAGCAGAAAGAGTAATATGAAGAACTTCAAGGACAGATATAGCCCTAGTATAATGTAGAAGAGCTTCAGAGCTGCCTCGTTGCATCACAGGAGTGCCCATGATTGGCAGATTTATGCTAACATGAAAGAGATTAAGCCCCAGAGATGAAGCTCTTTTTGTTCTCACAGTACAGTCAGGTTTGCTTTTGACTTTTCTCTCCTCTTTTAAGACACACGTACAAAGGGTGTTTTTTAGCAGACAAACTTTACATCAGACATAAATTTAGACCTCAATAGCTTTAGTACCAAACATGAAGCTCAAACGTTCCCCTTTTCTCTCCCAAGCGTCTCGCAGCAGTGTAAAAAAATCAGGTATGCTGAGGATACAAAGAGTATTAAGAGCTTCAGGCTTGGTAAATTTTTTTTTATTCATGAAAATACTTTCATTTTTAGTAACATTTGATACTGAAAGCAATAGCTAACGGTTTTAACAAAATGAATGCTTTCTTGCTAGTCCTTTGTGCATCAGAAACTGGGCCATCCTAACTAGTACCGCAGGTAGCTCGAGGTGGTTCTTTGCTAGCCTTGCAGACAAGGTAGCAGAAGTGGTAGTTTGGGAGGTCATTGCTCCTGTGGCAGTGCCAGCTAGCTGTAGTGGGATATTTTATGGAATTCTTATGGAATTCATAAATATAAGTGTCTAGGCTGTCATTGTAAATTAGTACTTGTTACTTTTCTCCACTTCTCACCATATATAGGCAAATTTAAACTTTTTCATGACTCAACTAATGTTCAAGAGCAAACAGGGTGTTTAACTTGACCTTGTTTGGCAGAGGATTCAAGAGACAAGTGGTCTGGGAGGCTTAATTAAAAATGATAGAATTTGCTTCTGCCAAGGGCGCTTTGTGAACTGACAAAGACTGGTTTGGGTTTCCTCTGGGCTTATGAAAAACAAAGCTAAGGTGACAGGTTAATCATGGGATGTCAATGAGATTGTATGTGTATGTCTGTTTTGTCACACTCCTTTAGAAACTGGATGTAAAGCCCGCAATTACAATGTCTGGATTAGGTTTTGACCTTCAAAGTCAGAACAGTTTTCCTTATTGCACCACATTTTACATCATATTTGGCATGCATTATCTGCAAATATAGATTATCTCAGTGGAAATAACTATTTAAAAACCTTGGTATTCAGTGCTTGAATTACTGTTTCAAGTAGCATTTTTAACGTCTAAGTAAATACAATTGGTAGAACTTTTTTTTTTTTTTTTTTTTGAGGTACTTGGTAAACGCTAAGAGTGGGTAGTTTTATCTCCTGATGGTTTTAGCTACAGTTCTTCAACGTTCAGTTGACATTTTTCAGTTGACAGTTTGGGTTTCGGTTAATGTTTGGACAGAACGTGCTCATCTGCCTGGTGATTACAAAGCTTCTAGACTACAAGTCTCATCCGGGGTACATGGCAGCTCTGAAAACATCAGCTGCGTGTGTGGCACTGTGGAACAGCACGGGGGATGAGTAAAGAAACAGAGAAACGTTGGACGGGCCGGTGCTGACAGGAGGAAGGGGTTCCTGGAAAACGCGCAGTTCCACAGTGCAGGGCCCGGCCCCGCTGGTGGCTCCCTCCTCTGCGCGGGTCGCTTCTCTCTGCGTGGAGGCGGGCGCCGCGTCTCCCGCCAGCGCCTCCGGGGCGTCCCCAGAGAGGGGCGTTCAAACAGCCGCCTCCCCCGGGCGCGCTGCCCCCAACGGCCGCTGTGCCTAACGGCCGCGGCCCCGCGGCGCCCGTGGGGGCGGAGGCGCGGCGCGCTCCTCCCCGCCCTTCCGCCGCCGCGGCC
>NW_020455644.1:4598884-4648507 GCF_003342845.1 Nothoprocta perdicaria
GGGGAGGCGGCGGGGGCGCCCGGAGCGGGGCTGCCGGGTGAGCGCTGCTTCTCGGCGGCCGCCGCGGGCGGCCCCGCGGGCTCCGCTCCCCGTGCGAGCGAGGAGACGGAGCGGGGGCGCCGCGGATACCTACACGGCCCGGTGCTGCTGTGACTTCATTTCTGTCATTATCTTACCTCCCCTCTCTGTTTTGTCTTCGTGCCTCCCTTAGCGCCGGTTTCTCTTGCAGATGTTGCTGCAGGTGGGGGCAGAGGGAGCGCTGTGATTGCCGGGCATCTTGGGGCGCCTCTCTCTTCGCCCTGCAGTTCCTGCGCCAGCGCTGCCGCTGCTAAAGACTTCAGTAACTGTCGGCTCAAGCGCGGTTTCGATGGAAAATGAAGGTAAAGGTCTCGCCGGAGTCGCTTCGGAGCTGAGAGGATTTTTGCGTGCGGTTTGAGACGACTCCCACCGGTGCCTGCGTCTGCTTTAGCCTTCCAGGGCGTGCAGGGTTCCCCTCGCGCCTTCATCTCGTGGGTTTCGTGCTGTGGTTTGTGCCAGGAGCCTTGCAGGGCTGTCCTTTTTTGTGCCGCTGAACAGGGCTTTTGGTGTTTTATTTTAGGTGCTGTGTGCGTTTGGAATATCCCTTCTTGTGTTATTGATATAGCTGTGTTTCTGAACATTACTCCCTCCTTTGCTTAGATTATGTGGTTTATTAAAACCAGCCTTTCAGAGTTAAGCTGAAAAGCTTTAGTTGCATTTTGCATTAAGATCTTTTTTAGCACATATTCTGTTTTTTTAAACATCACCGTTGTCTTCTTTTTAGTTACAAAGTGGCACAGAAGTTTCCAGTTGTACTATTTGAGAGATAAAGTCAACACTTTAGTCTGAGAGAGGTTGCCTGTGTTGTGTTTTCTCTTTCTAGGCTAGCTCTGGAGTGACGTTAGTTCAGCAAGCTAATTCAGTTTTTCCATGCTGGGCTTCAGGAAATGTTCTAGGAAACTTAAAAGCTCCCTTGCCTTGTTGATAGAGTGACTATGAGCATCACACATCTTCCCTTCATTTATCTGTGTGTTGAATAAATTTTTCCTGAAGTTCATTATACTTGCCATTATGTATTTTATAAAACAACAGTTGACTTCTTTTCCCCTTCCATTCCTCTCAGTGACACAGTCAGTATTCTTTGGATAGACTACGTAGATTATTTAGTGGCTGATGGTTTTTCTTTGTGACATGTTGTAACATGACCCATCTGAGCCCCTTCTGTTGCCCTCATCCCTTTCAAAACACAAGACCTTCTTTAGTAGTTTGACTCAAATAGGGGACTGGATTGAGCAGTAGTCCACAGTGGGATGGAGGAACAAAATTGTTTTATACAGTGGATAGTGTTCTGCTTTGAAAGACACCTGTCTTCCATGACTAGAAACCTATAATAGTTGTGAAGTCCAAAAACAATTGGAAACTGCAGAGGTTACTTTAATTTGTCATTTAATTTTTTTCTAACTTTTTTTTTTTAGGTAAAAGATTATTAATTCTATTAATCTTCCAAGAGAACTTTTGTAATAAAGAGCATGGAACTTGCCAGAAGGATTTTTATCCCTTGGGAGCACCTCTAGAGGGTTGTTATGCCATTTGGGAGCACAGTTAGCTGGTAGGAAGTGGTGTTCATGCATTTGCATTTCAGTTGAATTTTAAATAAAGGGTTCTTGAATGGGCAGCACTCGAGGAAGAGGAAAAGGCAAAATGGATAGAAGGCTGTTGAATAGCAGTACACTTAGGAAATAAAAATATCTGACAGAAAGTTGTGTGTCAAAATCGATAACCAGGAAGACTTAGTCCTCTAGCTCTGTTAACAAATAAATGTGATATCATAAATGTAACTTAAAGTTAGATATGGTGGAGTATGGTCTGTCTGACATCTCCTCAATGGTAGTAGTTCAAAGATCATGTTTTTGAGTCTTTTATAAAATAAACCAATTATATTTAAGAACCAGTGACATTTATATGATAGATAAAGCTGTATATTTTAAAGTTACTGCCAGATGGGAAAATACTTCAAAAGGTGATTGGATGCATATTTCAAAAGCAGAGTAATTGCCATGTTTTACTGCGAGTTTTCAAAATGGGGTAAATTTCTATGGTAGGAAGAAAGTGAAACTTCTGTCTGCTGAAGGTTGATAATAAGGTTGAATTGGTTCCCTTAGCATCTTGGCATTCACTTGAGTTAGTTGTTCTGCGCTCTTTCCTGCCATCTCATAATTGAGAGTGCTGGCAAACCTATTTATAACTGTCTGTTGTCTCTTTTAGCCCTTTTCTATGGGAGTGGTAGATGTCGTTTCCATCTGTCTGTCTATCCATTTGATATTTTGAGACAGCTAGACATTGACACCTTTCACATGGGAACTGTCTAGGTCTTTTGTGATGGTCCTTAATTTTTTTTTTTTCCACGAGATAAGTAAACTGTGGAACAAAGATTGCAGCTACAGACAGAATTTTTGTTTTTGTTATATTTCCAAAATAGCCTTTAAAAGATTTCTTTAATTTGGATATTGAGAAAGGAATGGCATTTTTTTTCCCCCTACTTGAAGCAGTATTCAAGGAAAGGAAGTGATAACATGGGTTGGAAAACTGACCTTTTCCTCTGTTAATTCAATTTTCATAAACAGTAAGATAACTAATCTTTTCTCCCAAGTCAGTGGTTTCCTTCTCTTGTGCTGATGAATTAGCTAATTAAACATTTTTCCCAAATTTGCCTGCCTTGTTAATAGGGTAGAGAAAGGATTTCCCATCGTAAGAACTTAGTTCAATAAAAGTTTGACTTAGAGGAATGATAGTTTACATTTTTGTTCTGAAAGAGAATTTAGCCTTCTTTCCATAAACGAAGCTTTTTTCTCTTAAGCTGTGGGCAATTGAGAGAAGTTGCATTTCTTGTTTTGGGTAAAACATATCTTGGAGTAAAAACTAGGCCTTGTATTTTTTTTTTGACCTATCTTTAGATGTTGCTGCATTTTGCCTGTTTTAAATACCTTTCAGTGGTTGTAATTGTCTTTAGTTGCTATTTTTTAGATTATGGCAAGTTCTTTGTTCAGCAGAAGTTGTCTTATAGAGCCCTCTACCTTTTCATCAGCAAAAACAAAGTTATATTGCATCAACTTTGAGCTTCTCTAAGGTCAGGCTATGATTATAAATGCAATTGTTAAATACGAGTGTTCCTTTATTACCAAGGCCTTTGGTATCATTTGTTATGAGACCCTAAAGGGCTTAACAGAAGTCAAAATAACACTCACTTGTAAAACAGATTTTTCTCAGAATCACAGAGAAGGCTGATACAAAAACTGAGGTCAAATTTACTGTAAATTATAGAAACATCACATAGTGATTCTGAATCACAGAAATCCTACTTAATTTTCATGGCTTGTAAGTCCAAGTTAATTTAAGCTGCTCTTCAGGGAATCCCACTCATATTAACCAAATTACTGTTTGGTAATTTCAGGATAGTTTTGATATTTGGATGAATATAGAGTTGGAAGTTGATGGATTTGAGATGAGAGGAGGGAGGTTCACTGGTTCTTCAATTAATCCTGAGCTAATAAAAATATGGCTCTTTCACCATGGGCTTGAAGTACAGTTTATATGTCTGACAAGTTTTGTGGGTGTTCTTAAATTATCAAAGTAGTCTTAGTGGGAAAACTGACAAAGTTAAAATCAGTTGGATAGGTCGTGGCTTTTGGGGCAGTGTGAGCTGCTTGGACTAAGTCTCCCATGGCTTAGACAGGTGTAAGCACTGATGAAAGGTCTGAGTTTGGATAAATGCAACTGCAAATAAAACAAAGTGAGGGAGAGGTGCCTATGGAAGCACCAGCTTGAAAACAGATAAATTGTTCAAGTGGCACCATCAGTTGTTCATGAAAGTGATATTAAAAATAATCAGAATTAAATTTCTGGTTAAAAGCCTGTTGGAAATCCTGAAATAGCCTTGGTATTGTCACAACAGTTCCCATTCCCTTTAAATTTTGGATAATTTCTTAAACTATTAAACAAGAATTTCCATGTTCATGGATTGTTCCCAATTGCTGTTTGCTACCATCTGTGACTTCCTATAAGAAAATTGGAACCACTACTTCACTTACATGGACAAAAAAATGATGTCCTTTCTGTTTAACTTGAAGGATGGGATGTAAAAAGAGATTTTTTTTTTTTTAAACTACTGTATCTGAAGAGAGTTCAGTGAAGACGAGTTCTAAGAGGTAGTTCCCTGTCTGTTGCTAGTTATTTCAGCTACTCTAGTGCGATTTTTTTGTCTGACATTAGAAATATAGATCGCCTTTTTAATCGAACAACCAGTGTTGCCTCCTCATCTGTTGTCTGATTAGTGGATGGAATGCTACATAGTTTTTTTCCTTTCCTATTAGTTTCCCTACTGATAAGCCAGAGATGTTAATCTGCAGTTATGTAGAAATTGATTAACATGAAATCTGCTTGAGTTCAGACTTCACAAAATGTTTGTTTTAATTATTTTGCTGTGTTGAGTTATTTCGCTGGTGGTTTAACAGCTCTATATGTAGTGTTTCTTGTGTAATACATTTTTAGTGAGTTATAAAAATAGTGGCGCAAGGAAAGCTCAGTTTTCTAGGTAGCTAATTTAACTAACTTTAACTTCTCTTTAAAAGAGAAACATTTTTCCACTTGCTTTTTTTTGTTTGTTTGTTTTTGGTGAACAGACCGAGTGCGTTGTGAGAATGGCATCGTTGGATACAGTTCCATAAGACCTGTAATCTCCTCACTGACAGTAGTAGCTCTGCCATACATATTGTGTTGGCTGGCATGATCACTGAATTTGTGTGACTTTCTGGCTTGGCAGAAGGCTAGTCCAGTCTCTCTTTCCCTGAGCCCCCTTTTGGAATGTTTTTTTTCTTTTTTCTTGAATTAATGAATGGATTAATTGCCTTGTAGACAGTTCAGCAAGTGCCAGAAATAGTGAGAACAGGAGCCTTGGGCAGGGTCAAAAGGTTTCTTTTAGCATAAGCAAAGCCTGAGTTTGGTTCGATCTTCATGTGGTCACAGCACCAGTACATTAGAGTGAGGCCTTCTGTGATTAGCACTGCCCTTTGTACAGAAAATGGGACAGGCACTGAAATGCATTTGAAAGAGATGGTTAAGGGGAGGGAAAAAAAGCGTTACTCTTGTTGGTGTGATAATATCATGAATTATAGATTCACCCATAGACAAAAGTGGGATTTTGCAACAGTGGAATCAGTCCAAGATATGTAAATCTTGCTAACTGCAATACCTACTTCTGAGACAATGGAAGAGTTGAGGTAACATTCAGTTGACACTGGATGATAAAACTTCTAGTAGCAGTGTGGTCTGTAGAAGCTGAAAAGAATGATACAGTTATAATGTAGAAAACAGAAAAATGAAGTAGTCAAGGTATAAATTTGGCAGGCATATGTTTCTACCTATTTGTTTTGTAAATGTTGTATTCTAAACCGTTAGAAGGGATAAAATGGATAATGAGTTAGCAGATGCTGACTACAAAATCTAAATTATAAAGGCCTTAAGAATATTTTTAAGTCATGGATGTTCTGCAGCACTTTTCCCTCCATACATAATTCACAAAAAAAGCTTGGTGAAT
This sequence comes from Nothoprocta perdicaria, assembly GCF_003342845.1. Taxonomy (NCBI): domain Eukaryota; kingdom Metazoa; phylum Chordata; class Aves; order Tinamiformes; family Tinamidae; genus Nothoprocta; species Nothoprocta perdicaria. The sequence continues at coordinate 4,604,496 of NW_020455644.1, forward strand.
ACACTTGCTGCTTTTTCAATTCTAATTATAAGAAAAATTATTACTATAAGTGGAGTAATTATGCAGTGAGTCATGTTTGCATTTCAAAAAGAACTGACACCAACTTGGTCCTGAGAACTGTTTTAAACCAGTCGTTCAGGATTATGTTTTCACTTCACTTTTTTAGAATTTCATTTTGTCACGTTATGAACTAATTGTAGAGTTGTCAAGGGTATATAGAGTGAAGTATTAGGATATGGAGCTTCCTGCATTGTTTTAAACAAATTTGAACTACAAGTGGTGTGGAGTATTCTTTTTTGAAGTTTTGTTTTGTTTGCTTAATGCAACTATATGGCAACTAAGCTCTGCGTGCATCATGGATGTGTAACCAGGATCTTAGGGGATGCTGAAATTCTCTGTTAGTATTTGCTGTTCAAGTAAATCCCTTCATTTTGAAAAGCTCAATGTTTTAAGTGTTATGAGATAGACTGTTGGAAGAGAGCCATGTCATCTTATTTCTAGCTTAGATCTTCTCTTCTAGAAAGTTAGCCTGGCAAGATAAATGACTGATATTTAGACTCAAAGTCTTTTGGCCTTGAGCTTTTGAAATGCCTCAGATGAATTGGGACTTAGCTGGAGGTCTATATTGTTTGGAGTCAAGTGAGATCCAGCCATCTGTGCTCCCTCACTTGGATGATGAGTGTCTGAATTGACTGTTTCAAATTGTGTGAATCTGTGAATTGAAAATTGCTGGTTTTATAAAACTTCCCTTTAGAGAGACACCAGCATTTTTAATAGGTTATCTGTGTGTGCTTCACTTTTTTTTTGTTCTTCTGATGAATAAGTTATGAGTAATGAAAAAATATTACGGCTGACTTTTTTTTTTCTTTCTTCCCTGATTCTTGCTGCTCTGAAACTCCAAGTATTAAAGCTGAATGTTTTGGTCAATACATAGCAGTCAAAGCATTCCAGTGTGTTAATCAAAGCATTCTTGGTAACTCTTTTGCTACTAGCTCAAGGCTTTGAGCAATCAGCCTTTAAATTCATCATTGTATTTCCTCCAGAGTATGTGGAAATGCTGTAAATAGTAAGTCTTTTATGGTGATTAAGATCAAAGTTTGATTACATTTTACATTCTCAATATTCTGCTGTATAATGCACAGTTGGGCTAACAACGGGAGGTAGGGCAGTATTTGGACTGATGGTGGTTTGGGGGATTTAGTCAGAGTTCTCGTTACTCCTTAATGAATCTACAGTATTACAATCTGGTTAAGGTATCTTTATTTGTGTAAAATGCTTCCTCTGCAGCTACAGAGCAGGCAGCTCTCAGTCATCAGGCTTGCAGAAGAACCACATAGAGCAGATGCTACAATTATGGAAAAATTGCCCAGCATTACTGGTATGCCAGCACCCTCAGTTGAGCTGAATGTCTGACTCGCCTTCTTATTTTTTAATTAAAACATTGTGAAACATCCTGAAAGAGAAAGATGCATTTCAGGTTGTTGAGACAGGTTTGTAGGGGAAGTGCAATATCAAGATGCTTTCAGTACTTACTTCTATAGAGTGAAGCTGAGTGTTAAAAGGAGTGTTGTAGAACAAATGTGTCGAGATAGACTTTAATATATTGCCTGAAGTAGATGGGAAATGGGGCTAAGTCTCTCTTAAATATTTTATAACTTCTAAATTTAGACAAATTTAAAAGGAGACAGTCAGGGCTGGTAGTTGTAGCCAGCATTTAGATTCCTGTTTCCTAGTTGGCAAAACTGGAAAATTGTTGTGTCTCCAGGAGTGTGCTGCTGCTCTTTAGTGGGTGACCTCTGGGAAAGCCCTAAGCACTTCCCAAATGCTCGAATGAATCAAAGACAGATTTTTCAAGCTCACAGGTCTGGTGACCAAATTGTTCTCATAAGTTGGGTATTTATATCTCTTCTTGGTTAATGGGCAATGTGTGTGCCGGAATGAATATCACCCTTTCTGTGGAAATAATGCACAATAGCAAAGGGCTGAAACTGTGCAACCTCCAAGGGCAGAAATCAGCTCTGTAAGGAGAACTCATTAATAATGAATTAGTGTCCTTTTTTTTTTTTTTTTTCCCCCCATCTAGTATTTTTAGAAACAGAATTCTTCTGTGCGCAACTCCTTTGATGTGCAGACTTCTGGTAAAGTGTTCAAACTAAAATACTGTGGAATAGATTTTATTTTTTTTATTGAGTATTAGAACCTGGGCTGCTGCAGCTGTTTCTCCAAAAGTGAAAAACCATTGCATGTTTCTAAAAGAGTCTCATCAAATGAAGATACTACACTGTAGCTTCAAAACCTTCAAAGCATATTTCCTATCCTGAGCAAATGGCTTTGGCACTTTACACGACTGTCATAAAGTCACAAGTAATACTGGTCAAAGCTAATTGAGTATTTTTTGTATCTGAATTTACCACTTTATGATGAGGCAACTTTAGAGAATCTGCTAGTTGGGAATACAGGGAAGGTATCAGTGTATCACCTGATGCATTCCTTATGAATCATTATATGGAAAATGCAGACATTTGTGTCAGTATAGTTAGCATGGATAAAACCTTTCCAAATATAACTTCCCATTTTATTCTTGTCATTAAAATGCAGATAAGTTAGTTCAGAAGCTAAGAATAAGACTTTTTAAAGTTCGAAGTTTACTTCATCTAGAAACATTACTGTAGTTTATCTGCGTTTATGGTATTTGTTGCACTGGTGTAAAGACAGAGCTGTGCCAACCGCTCCCAGCTACTTGCACCTACACCTATTACTGGTGAAATCCTCTTAGTTCCTGCTAAGATCTGGAGCAATTTCAGGAAGCAAAATTGCACAGTAAGTTATAACAATGTAATGAGCATGGGGCTAATCTGTCTTCTAGGGCAGTCTGAGGGCTCTTGCTCCTTTCTGCACTGCTTCTCCTTTTGGCATCCTGCCATAGGGTCTGCCTGTGCACTTGGTGTAGGAGCTATAACAGCCATTGTGCTTGCCCAATACTTTTTTTTGTACCTCGCTTTTTGCTGTGCCTTGTTATCACTTGGTTGTTGTTCCATGACTGTGGCTGTCTTATTTTCCAGAAAAATGAAGCAAAAATTGCCTTTTTTTTTTTTTTTTTTTGCTACAAGTCAAAGATAGCAAAAATTAGGTGAAATGGACATTTAAAAAGTTGTTGCTCTAGAAAGTGACTGCCTGGGGTCACAAACGTGTTAATGATGTCACATTTAAGCTGAGTTTGAAGATGGCCAATAAGAAGGTTAAAGATCTAGATTTACAAAATGCTTGGCCACTAGATTCTAACACTTAAAAGACTGTACTGCTCCTTCAATTTTGGAACTGAAAGAGAAGGGGATTACTGCCATCCTGGGCAGAGATCTTTCCGTGAAGATTGGCTCTGTAGTCAAGAGCCCGCGCGTGGCAGGAGCTGCTGTGAAAGTGCAGGCGTCCAGCTCCCCTTTACGCTCATAGAGCGCTAGCCAGGCCCCAGCCCTGGCAGCCCGGGCAGCAGGAGATGAGTACTTGTCTTTTATCATGGGATGGGCACGGGGCTTCTCTTCCTGGTGCTCAGTCTCACTGATGTGGAGAGAGAAACATAAGCACACTTCTCATTGCTGGGGCTGGGGGAGGAACATGTCTGTTTTCTCTTTAATCGTAGATAGGAGCTGAGTGTTCTCAGTGTTTTCATATAAATTACACATGGTGTGATCATACAGTGAATAAGGAAGTTGCAGGCTTATAAGTTTCAGTCTGTTATGCATTCAGTAAAATATCCTTTAATATTACGCTACTAAACACTAATGCATCTTTTTGGGTGGAGGGTGGAATGGCAGCAGCATAAAGACTCTGCTGTTGAGTATATTGCCCTGCCATCTTTTACAAGGCATGAAAATGTAAACAAAAAGACTTCCAAGACACCAGTGATGCAGCAAGATTGGTAAAAGGCACATAGCATTAAAGGAAAATATACCAAGGAAATCTAGGGAAAAAGATTTTTGGCATGAGCATATCACCTAAAATATGGGCATCTACTTCCTCCTACCTGTGTAGGTTGGCTTCCTATCTATGCAGAAAAAGAATGAGGAGGAGCTATTCCTGAAATAGTTTCCTTGTTTTGCTTTCCTGGAGCATTCCTGAGAGGTAGTTGCTTTGTTCTTTAATCCTCTAGATAAGGGATGTGCTTTCTGCAGCTGCCACAAATGCAGCCGCCAGCCTGGCTGTAAGGGGATTCCCGTGACTTCTGTTTGCAGGTTGCTACTCTGCGTGCTGCGGGCTTGAAACGCCCCTGCTCCGGGGCCGTGCTCTGTAGTTTCGCCCTGTGGAATGCACAGCTATAATTCGTTGGATTGAAAGTGAACGATCACGTAACTGTTAATAGTAGTCCTGGGTACTGGGAGGTTGTAGTCATGATCAAAGAATGTGAGAAGAAAGTAAAGAAGGATTTAATGTCTCCAGAGAAGAGAAAATCCGAAGACTGGCATTTTAAAACTGTGGGGTGAGAATGAGCTTGCTTTGCAGCCCATTGAAATGCTAAATAAAGCAACCACTTGCCCTGTCTTGTGGGGCTGGCAACTCTGGTGGCTGTGGCCCCATAAATTTGCAAGCTCTGGGAACTCCTCATGAAACGTTAAGGGAGCTAAATAATGTTTTTCTTGTGAAACCTGGGAAGATAAATCACAAATGAAAGCTGAATCTTAAGGTGCGGGGAGGAGAATGAGTTGAAAGATACTGTAGTACTCTGTTTTGGAAGTGGCTCAATTTCAAAGGAAGTGGTGGGGAACAGACCAATGATGAGGCTGTTCATGGACAGGAAGATTGAGAAGACGGTGACAGATGTGGTGAACAGGCCGTGCAGAGCCTGCAGGTCAGTGCTGCCAGCCCACCTCCTCTGCAGCCTTCATGCCACAGTGACGACCAGCTAGCTCTGCTAACCTCTGCTTGGCCAGGGACACTGCTGCTGAGGGAGGGCAAACTACGGGCCCAAATGCTAACATGCATTGCTAATTCAGGATTCTGAAGCAGGTTTTGAGAGGAAGGAAAAAAGATATTTTTTTTTCTGTGCAGTTATCTCAAATTTCTTGGTTATTTAAATCTCTATTCCTTTTGTTTTTACTTCTTCCATTTTTGCACCAGCTTTGCGTTTTGCACTTGTAGGTCAATTGCATAACAGTGTGCAACGTTTAAAAGGCTTCAGTTAATTAGCCAAAGTGTTCTGGTCACAGACTTGCTCTAAAGCTTTAGAGTGCTGTCATAGCAAAGCCTGCTTTGGTACCATCTCAGTGAGCGTAGCTTCCACCGTCTGCATTCAATAAGCAGTTACAGCTAAAATTTGCCATTGGTTTAAAAAGCATAAGAGTATCTTACTCTCAGTGAGTCCTGCTTCCTGATAGTGAGCTATTGCTGCTGGGCTGGCCTGTGCACAATGGTTTCTGTTAAACGGCAGAGCAGGGCACAAAGCTGGGCCTTGCTCTTGCTTATGTTAGAAAAAGTAGGCAGAGACTTGTAGCATACGGAGAAGAAGAAACTCCTTCCATTAGTGTTAACTGTTCAGGCAACTGAGAGTTCTTTTTTTTTTTTTTTTATCAGAGAAAACAGGAATGAACTCTTAAATTCTTCCAAGACGATTAATGCAAAACTTCTGGACCTTTGCTTTAAACATGTTTTGGTCATACTGCTGTGATCATATGATTAGTTTGTTTCTTGCCCTCAAAATGGTGCAGAGGTTGGAAATGACCCAAGAAAAGTCACTGCTGAGACAGCTGCTTTTTTTTTATATATATATTTTTTTGGTCTGTTAGCATCCTGCTGCTTCATTCCCTGGTAGATTTAGCTGCAGGCAGAGAACGGGAAGCTGCAGTTGTAACTCCAAAACAATTGATATCTGATACAGTAAAAACTGTGAAAATTGATTTGATGTAGAGTCTAGGCCAGTATTGTTTCTTAGTCTGAACAAGAACTTTGTCTACAGCGAAGTACTAAAGCACTATTAAGTACTAAGGTACTTAAAGATATTCTAATCATTTAACTCTTAACATGGACACCGTCTTTTGGGGGTAGCTTCTGCTAGATATGTTGACTGTTGTTGCAGAAGTCCAGATCTCCAATGTGCAGATCGACAGCAGTGTTACGGATCTGCTGACTGTACTGAGTAAGAAATTGGTTTTCTCTGTGAAAACAATACATATTACTTGCTAATATATACATAATACTTGCTATTATGATTAGGTTCCAGCAAATAAATTTATGATGGCTGTTGGTTTATTTGTGCCTGTTCCTGCTGGGAGTGCTCTAAGCTTTAGAATGTTTTTGTTGAAAACGTAGAATGATTTGGCTTAAAAGCATGTGATCATGGGTTTGTTTTGGAAGAGCACTAAGGCTGAATGGCTTTCAGCCATAGCTTCTGGAGTTCAGTTAACTAACGACCTAAATGTGGCATCTATTTTCAATAAAAGTCAAAACCTAGGATTTAGGAGAAACTTGAAGTAATGTGAGCTAGTAGTTCAGCAGTGTGTTTTACAAAAGGAAGGGGGGGGTGATGGTGGTAAAGTTTTGAGAAAACGTTTGGCTTGAGAAGGTATATGGTCCAGGAAACCTGGATATGTTATGTATTTCAAGATTATATGAAGTTAATGTTGCTAAATTGTGGTGTTAATGTTGCTAATAAATTGCAGTATATTTATGCAAGTTGTCCTGTCTTTTTCAGTAATGTGACTTAGGCATTGAGTCCTGACGTCTGTGTTCTTCCTAACCCAAATATCTTCCTTCTGAGACTATTATGGTCAGCTTAAGTTGGTATTAGTATAATTTTATCCTGCAGGGGGATTCTGTTGATGTTGTGTTATGGGAGAAACTGTGGTCCGGGGAGTGAATGTCAGTCACTGTGGCCCAAAATAGTGTCGCAGATTGTTGGTGTTGGGGCACTTGCCCTTCCCTGGCTTTCATGTTTCTAGAAAGCATTTATTTATAGTGTCTTGGGACATAGTAGAAGAGCTTTCTGATTAGGAATAGAATGTTAACACTCTTTTCCCCCTTATGTTGTGAGTAGTTTCTTTTAAATTAATTTAAATATACATAAATTTATACATAATTTAAATATACATAAAATGGCTTTACTGGAGTATATGTTGAAAAAGAGAAATTTCTGATATTTTCTTGAACTGAGGTTTGAAATATTTGTCCCAAATAGTAGTTCCAATTTCTTGTTCTGTTTGTACCATGTGAAAGTATTAGAATTGGTAACTTGCCAGATAATGTTTTAACTGTGCATGTTCGTAGCATATAATAATATGTATTTACCATCTCGTTTAAGATAATATTTGCATCGGTGTGTCTACATAAGGTTTCCGTCAGTACTTAGGGAAGTCAGCTCTCTTGCTCTAGTACCGTGGCTGCCGCACGCTCTCCAGCTCTGGTCTTGGCTTGTGTGTTCGTCCCTCAAGAACAAAACCAAGAGCCGCGTGGGGAGTGTGAGTTACGAGCCACAAAACCAAGAGCACGGCCGGGGTCGCCCCTTGCTAGATGCCACCTGGCCAGGCCCTGCCCGTGCCTGCAGGTCAGCAAGTGCCCCGTGAAGGGGCAGTGCTGCCTGCTGCCCGCCTCCAGGAGCCCGGGTCTGTGCCCTGTGTAGCCAGCCTCTCCCCTCAGCCTCTGACCTGCTCTCCTTGAACTCCACTAAAGGCCACAGGTCCCGGGGTTTTGCTGTGTCGCCTCAGGAATGACGTGGCCAGTGCCAGGCTCTGCAGAGAGTTGCCAGATAAGTTTCTCTTAAAAGAGAGCACGCGGGTTCTAACTATAGCGCTTGCACCTGGGTTTGTTTTTCTTTTGGGCCTGCAGGCTTAAGGCTTCACGTATTTAGGTAAGCAGCTAGAAGAGCAAATACTGAGTAGGATTAATCTAAGCTATTTTATCTGAGCACAAGAAACAGCATGCAGTATGAAACAGGTCATCACGCCTTTGTTTAGGGGATAAGAATGCTGAAATCCTAAAACACATGGTTGCCATTGCAAAGTGCTTATTTAGGTCTCAACATCTGTAAAAAGAGATTCAAAACCACTGTGGTCTTATGTAAAATCATAAGAAAAGCTTTTCAAATTCTGTGCGAGGGTAGTGGTAAAATGTTTGCGTGTGGTATATAAGTTTGCTTTTTAAATGTTTTCCAGATAATAAAAGGGAAAAAAGCAACAGGATAAGCAAGATCTGAATTATTAATTGTGGGTGTGGTACAGTAAATTGCTGAGAGGGTAGAGGAGGAGGAGGAGGAGGAGAAGCATCATTTCAGCTTCCCATAGTTCATTAGCAAAAACTTCTTGAGTTTCATTAAGTGTTGCTGAACTCTGCTACTGATGTTTTTTCCCTAATACGCTGTTCTGCAGTTGACAAAAAAATTGCTTTCTTAAAATTACAAGAAAATATTTATTTTTGGTGCTGACTTGAAACTTTTGAACTGTAGTCAAATTTTGATTTTGCTTATTTCTGTGCTCTTCCTAAGGTTGTTTCTCTTTTCTCTGCCAAAAAGGACTGGATGTGCTTAAACTGGAACTTGGTGAGAAAGTAGAGAAGCAGGGAGTGATTTATTATGAGCAATTATTTTCTCACTGGATATTAATAGGAATGAGCTGCAGGATTATGTATATATGTAAGCGTTAGGATATCAGAGATTACGATAATGTTAGACCATCACTTTACATGTCTTTGCAGAAAGTTACATATCTAGACCAAATATGCTGAAAACAATGCAAGTTACTACTGAAAAATATATTTTAATCGTGTTAATACTGCATCAATTTAGGTGTTGTAGGTATCTAGGTGGATAAGTTTGTGGTTCCTTTCCTTAAGAACTTTGGTTTTGTTTCGTAGGTTGCACGTCTTGAACAAATCCCTGATGGTGACAATGAGACAATGATTCCTGTACTGTCTTCAAAGAAAGCAAGTGAATTGCCAGTTGATGAAGTTGCAAGCATTTTGCAAGTAAGTGATCTTGCAGCTCTTACTTGGCTGCACTTACGTTACCAAATGGCCTATGATGTTTCTCTAGGGCAAGCCCTGTCATTAGAAGCTGGTGCATTGTCATCATGCTTGATACTAACCACTGGCTACTTCAAAATGCCTGTTATTACTTGAAATGCTCTAATGATTTTGAGAAAATTGGGTATTTTGTAGGAGTATAATTTGACTTGAAAATGTTTGGCTTTCTCTATGTTTTGAAAATTGCTTTTGGTCAATAAAGCTCTTAAGAGTCAGTTCTTCCTATAAGCTTTTTCCTGATTTTCATAGCTATTTCCTCCACTTTTCTGTGCATTCTTTGTATATTTTGACATATTGAGTGGGGGGCAGTAGATGTGTTGATGGGTAGCTTTCTTAATCCTAACGCTTGAATCTATGTTAATTTCCCAGATAGATGGTCCTTATTGTTGTTCTCTATGTGCTTGAATACCAGAGAAATACACTGTGATAGATGCTCATTTATAAATGGTAAATGACAACCCAAGACTTTGAGGCTGCTGCTTTCATGTGGCCGAGTAACAGAACCGCTGACACACTCCTCAGGAGCCTAAACTCTGCCTACATTTTGACTCACTGAAGAGCTTTCTGCAGGGGAGACCAGCAGTCATTTAGAGCAGTGAAACAGTATCTGCTTCTGCAGAGCTGCTTCTATGATTTTTCTCTCTCTCTCTCTCTCTTTTTTTTTTTTTTTTTTTTTTTTTTTTTTTTTGAGTCTGTCATTTACTGGCAAACTTAAAATAGTCATTAGCTAGATTTTATTTTCACCCATGCATTAGTACCACCCTTATCTTTCTGATCTTGGCCACATTTTCATAATCTAAGGCCATATATTTTGGTGTTGGAATTGCATATGAAATGCAGCTTACCAGTATTATCACTGACTATTCTTTGCCTATTTTAATAGGCTAATCTTCAGAATGGCTTAAAAAACTGTGAAGTTTGCCATAGACGGGCATTCCATGGATGGAATGAATTTGATATTAGTGAAGATGAACCACTGTGGAAAAAATATATTTCCCAGGTGAGGATTTTCATCGTTTCTTCTTTTTGTTTTAGTACAATGCCTCTCTAATATGTTAATATGTTTAACGTTTTCTTCTGTGTTAATTTTCATGTGCATGAACATAGTCTGATAACAAAGTGGGTAAACTCTAGTGAAAAGATAAGTTCTGTCTTAGGTAAATTAGATACAAATTTCATATTGAAAAAGCTTTTATTTAGATTTATGTCATGTTTTTAATTACATGATTTGTCCTATGTATTCACAACTCGTGCAAGGGCAAGAGAAGCAGAAAAAAGTTTCCTGTAGGCTTGATCTTGACTAGCCTTCTGTGGTCAGTCATAAATGTGTACGACTGAATGTTGGTGTGTGTTTAACTGGACCTTAAAATGCAATTACCTCAATTACCTTGATAGATGAATGGAATTTTTTTAAAAAGTAAATGCACTGCCTTTGAAGTGGTGGTGGGGATAGGGTCAGCCCTGATTGTGGTGTGAAGCTCAACTGGCAAAACACAAATGTTAATGTTTTTTCAGTTGTGCTTGGCTTGCTGTATATGGAGCCAGGGCAGCTTTCCTGAATGACGGGGAAATGCAACTTCTTTCCTGAGTCTGCTGTAGCAAGTATGGCAAATTTCACACAGGTGTTCTGTATTTTAATTGACTTCTGTTAAACATTTTGGTCAATAGTTGTTGTAACTTCTCTTGTCTGAGCAGCAGTACAATGAAGTTCTAAATTAAGCCCTGAAGTAATACATGGCTAATTCTGGAGAGAAACAGTTTTGCAGGAAGTGACTGTGGAGATATATTGAGCGCTCTGCTGATGACAGGAGTGGGAGCATCAGTGCATATTAGCTGTCTTCTGACATGAATGCTTTTATTTTTCCATGGGTAGTGTCAATTAGTCAACTGCATCAGAACATTTCTAAAATAGGTTATCCAAGCCTATTTCAAGAGGGTTTCTTAAGAGATGTATTTGCTATCGATGTGCTCATCATTGTGCTCATAGAATGTCCTTTTAGCGGGATTGTTCTTTTTTTAAGTTTTTCTTTTTTTTTTATTAAAAATGGAGTGTTGGCAACCAACTGTCATGTAAAGGCAAGATTCTGTAGACTTTTAAGGATAACAGAGTAAATGTATGATCTAACAGGAAGGCATGTATTCTGGGGGTGGGAGCTGGAGAGGGAGGGCCACAAAAAAAAAAAAGTACAAGGTAATGAGAATTGAAAGTTATGAAACCTATTGCTGCCTTTATAGTGATAAGTTGCTGTGAACAAGATCTGCCTCTTATCTCAAGGACATTCTTGATATCTTTTTAAGTTGAAATGCAGTACAAGCAAGTACAGGAAAATTTAATATTTTTTCACCTTGGGAGAATATAAATCAAGAAATGTAAGAAACGGTTCTCTCCTGATATATTGAATATGGTTTATTCAGCGTCTTTAATGTTTTTAAAAAGCAAGCTTGCTGAAGTGAAATCTGAGAAATAACTGTACAGAGTCCGATTTCTTTTTGTATTGATGGCTCATATTTTAATTTTAGAATGGAACCTCTCAAACACAACCGATCAAAAGTGCTTTGAAGGAGATGTAAAATGGTCATTCTGTCCAAATCTTGCTGAATTACTCTTCTGTTTCTTTCCAGTTTAAAAATCCCCTTATTATGCTTCTCCTGGCATCTGCAGTCATCAGTGTTTTAATGCATCAGTTTGATGATGCTGTCAGTATCACTGTGGTAAGGAACTCAAATTTATCTTCTTTAAGAGTACTACTTGCAAATGGATGCCCACACGTGCCTTTGACATTCTGTGAATGCTGATGGAGGGTGGAATCATTCAGCTTTAATTTATGAGGTTGATTACATGCAGGCATTCAATCAGCAGCTAAGCATATGGCTGGATTTTGTTTGCGCTTCTCTGGTAATAATACGTATCAAAATAAATACTATATCAACTAACAGTTATCTGGCTGCGTTTTGTGTATTTACTCATTGATTGATGGTGGAAACAGCAGCTTGTTATGAAAAACAATTTTGGTGTCCTGTAATTTTTATTGTAGATTGTGGTTTAAATTAAAATTGTGACCAAAGTAAGTTCTTTTAAAGATCTAGCCCTTTTAATTATGATGAAGAAAATGAAGTCTCTCTGCAGAAGGCAGGACCTGAAATAATGGATTTTGTAGGAATTTATGGTTAAATGGCATGTAAAGCTAGTGAGCAAATAAAACCCTACTAAGTGTTTGTTAATTCAAACGATGCTGTTAGTATAGGAGATGTTTATGCAAGTAATCCCTTTGGCCTTTGGAGGGTTAAGGAATGTAATCGAGCTGGTTTTTTTCTTGGCCGACCACCTCGCTGTGTATGCTGTGGAGTTTTGCTTCTGTAGTTAAGGTAACTGGTGTTTGCACCTGTCCTCCCTTTAGAAATGTTGTCTTCCTCTGGATACACCTTGTGATTTCTCTAATAATCAAATTAAAAATGGCATGGTTTCAGCGTTCAAGATATTCTGTTGCATTGAGAAATGTATTTTGTTTTTGCTATGGCTTAAAGTTAAATATTTCCTGTTTGGTTTCCTCCTTGGTTAGTGCTGTTCCTTATCCCTCTTGAACAAGGCGGTGGAGAGGCAGTATCAGAGAAGCACCATTTCTCTGTGTTGTGCCACATTTAAGAAGCGTACTGTAATAGTCTTGTGATCTTCAGTGTCCAAAAATATAGAGAATAAGTGCAATTGAGTTAAAGTTTGTGTGTGTGTGGTTGTTCTTGTTTTCCTGTGTCTGTCTAATGGTTAAGCCCTTATTTAGTCCTGTAGTGAGATTTTGTTTCCTTTCCCCGACAGAGCAACTTTCCTGTGACTGTGTTTTTGTGCGCAGAGCCTTCGCGATAAAACTAATATATTGTTGAAGATTAAGGACGTAGATATTCTTTTGGCAGCATTTCTTTTAAGTGACTTCTTTTATCCTTTTAATTCTAATACAAACACGTTGTAAAGCCATGTGATGAACTAGACTACAAAACGGATGCAGGTTAAAAATCATACATCCTTTCCCTTTGTGGGGGGATACTTGTTTCTTGAGGGGAACGACTGCATGTGCACACTAACTCCGAGGCTGATAGGAGGCTAGGATACCTGGCCGTGGCAAGCAGGGGGAGCTGTGGAAGGTGACCTTCTCTCCGAGAGTAATGTTTGTGTAGCCGTGGTGAAAATAGGCTGTGGAAGGATGGAAACGGAATGGTTGTTAACTCATTCATTTGAGAAGGCTGATGTTAGTGGCGTGATCAAGATAGACTCGTTGGTTGAGGCCTCTGGGAGAATTATTTAAGAGTTTTGCAAAAGAAAGTTTTCTCTTGCAAAATGGTCGTATTGTGGTGATTTTTAAATAATGACATTATGTGCCTTAAAGGCTTCTCTAATGGATTTTTTCCTTTTAATGTATGGTTGTCTGCATCTCTAAGAAATGAGTGTAACTGCTCAATCTGAGACCATGTAGAAGAGGAAGATGATTCTTTAAAGAAAAATTGATATTGATCGTATTAATTCCCTGATAGATTTTGTTATTCACTCCCTGTCATATCATAGGCTCGCTAGCCCCATGTTTAGGTTGAAGTGTGTGTGCCCGGGAGGGGCAAAGTGCAGGCTCGCTCTGCAGTCCTAATTCATTTCTTGCCTCCTTAAAGTGCAGTGAGGAACTGATGTGCCTTTTTTTTGTGTGTGTTTTTTTTTTTTTTTTTTTTTACAACTTTTTTTGTTTGGGGTCTTCTGCCTCAGTGTCTTGTCACAGTCTGGAGTTTTGAACAGAGATGCCTTGTGCTTTTCTTTTCCTTATGTGCATGTCTTATGGCTCTGGTCCTGTTCTTTATCTCACACCCTATTTCTAGACTTGGTGGGCCCTTTTCTTAGCCCCTCTGAGTCTGGTTATTTGAATGAACCCATGTTTGCGATGATTGGTAACAGTTATCACGTCACTTCTTTAACCCTTGTGCTTTATTGTTGTTGTTTCATTTAGTTGTTGTTTCTTTTAGTATTTTTGTATTCACACTTTTATACTTCCCTGAGACCAGTGCTTTTATTTTGGTTACAGAGCTCTGCTGCTCTGCTTTGCTAATCTTTTAGAAATGCAGAATGGAGTTTATTTCCTGATCAGTGAAACTTTTTCTTCAACATCAGTTATGTAGTTAGGAAATTTATTTTTAGTAAAATCATTTTTTGAGTCTCTTGGATGTTGCTAGTACGCATGGAAAAAGATTTTTCCTTTTTTAAATACTTGAGGAAGATATCCAGTGATCTATGAAAATGAGAAAACATGTTCCCCAAACCATATAGTTAACTTAAACTAACAAATAAGATTAAGCAAAAGCAAATAGGATCACTTTAATGGCCATTTGGTATTCTTTTATCTTACCTGCTTTTGTTTTCTTGCAGGCAATACTCATTGTTGTTACGGTTGCCTTTGTTCAGGTAAGACATCTGTTGTCCAAACAAGATTAGTGCTTTTATATGAACTCTTTTATTAAATAAAAGACTGCAGTAATTGTCCTGATGCATTGTGCAGCTGTGAATGGTTAGTGCTCTGTGCTTTGATCCAAGCCTTTTGCCTTGTCTAAAGCGTGTGATTTGTGCTGCTTTAGCTACAGTGACATTTATGCATCCGTACAACTATTATAGTCAGCCATAAAAGAGTGCTTGCATAGGCCACTCAGATTAAACTGTGTTGAACTACTATTAATATTTCATTTCACAGAAAATGGATTTTGAAAATGTGGTTCTGACTACAATTACGTATGAAAACACAACAAAAAAGTTCTTTCAGACATCTTCTAAGCTGCCTGAGCAGGGATCCTCTAAGTTTTCATTCTATAATACTGAGCTTTAATAGTCATGTATAAACCCAAATATCTTTGTGTTTGTGCTCAGTACCTTTAATCTTGTAATGCGCTTTTTGTGGTTTTAGATCAACTATGTTACCATATTTTTCTAGAGGTTAAGAGTATGAACACAGTATTTAAGGTACGGGTGGTATGCAGTAGCTTGCTAAACTGTAAAACTTGATCATGTCTGAGCCATGAGTTAGAAGCATTTCTGCAAGCATTAAGAGGCCTGAGATGAAATGTGAAGAAACTGTTAGTCTTAATAAATGCATGTAGGCAAATTGTTTAATTTTTGAACATGCTTGTTTAAAGTATCTAGTGTGGAGCTATTGAATGACATATCATAAATGATTCTTTGGAATGTTAGCTTAATAAAAATTACTGATACTCCATTTTGTTTGCTTTGCCTGCTCTTAAAATGTCCTGTGCTTTAACTGTGTGTTTTATTGTGTCTGCAGGAGTACAGATCAGAAAAATCTCTTGAAGAGCTTAGTAAACTTGTGCCTCCAGAATGTCATTGGTATGGAATTGCCTTCTTTCAGTCCTAAATTAAGTAGGGTTAAATTTAATCTGAATCTAGTAGGTTCATCAAAATCTTACCACTTTGTTGTCAACCTGTTACACTAACTTACAATATGTTTTGCTTTGAGACTAAAGTATTAAATGGATAATTACATGTTGTCTGATGAACATTTCAGATAACATTAATGCTATGTAACTTACGAAGAAAAACAGAAATCTCATTTGGCTTACTTCCAAAACCAGTAACGTTGCAAAATGTAGTCAACACTTTGAAAGCTTTTGTCAGGTAAAATGCCAGGGAAGACCTGCTGATGCACTTGGACTTCATGTTCTTGTCCGCAGTGTGCGAGAAGGCCGGGTGGAGCATACACTCGCAAGAGACTTGGTCCCAGGTGACACCGTCTGCTTGTCGGTTGGAGACAGAGTCCCGGCGGATCTACGATTATTTGAGGTATGTACCTAATCTGCTGTTTTAACATTTAGCAACTTCTCTTTCCCTCTGTCCTGAGGGATGGCCAGTGATTATTGAACAGCAAGTATTGTTTGGACCTCCCAGCAAATGGTGTTGCAGCAGTATCTACTGTCTTGCTCATAAGCTCATAGTACTTTGTGGTAGCAGCATTCTTGCAGCTCTGGGTGGAAACAGAATGGAAATCTTAAATCTTATAGACTTGCACTAAGTGAGAATTTTCATTGACTTTATCTCAACTATTGTTGCAAACTGTTTGAAAGTAAAAACATTATCATAACCAGTTGCCTCATTCTAGCATTGGAAATTTCTACCCTGCAGTTGGGGCTTGTTATATATACACATTTGTATATATACATATATGTTTATGTAGGTATTTTAAGTCCCAAGTGGCAGAATGTGCATGTTTTTTTCCCTTAGCAATTTGAAGGGCAATCTTTTTGTTAAAGATTGACCATAATCATCAGAAAAGTGTGATGCATTTATTTATACTCCCATATAAACAGTATCTTTTACACTAGAAATACACAAAAGGGAAGGGATGTTTTTCAGCGTAAATATATCATTAGAGTCAATATGAGAGACCGAATTTGTGTATTTTGTGTTTTTTGATTTACTGTCAAAGCAGACAGTTCTTAAAGGCTTCGTGTCAAGTCTTCATGGGAAAGGAAGTGAAGGGGAAAACAAATTCTCTCTATGTGAGATATTCATGAGGATTGTATGTGCATTTTCATTTGAAATGACCTTTCTTGTGGGGTCAAATGTTCTGTTTATTACTTTTTCAGTTTGAAATGGCATTTTTGGCCATCTATTGTATAAAAGGTGAATACATCACACGCTTGAAATCATTTTTCTTTATTTTAAATAATCTCAATATTACATGCTATGCATAGGAAAGCCCAAATCAAGATAGATGTACAGTGCACTCCTAGAGAAACATCAAAAACTTGGCAGAAGTAACAAACAGCTTAAATCTGCACTATTTACATAACTTGATACACTCTTCAGTTGCATTATTGATGTGCTTTTGCCCCTTTTACTCCATTCATTTTATTATAGTTTAGAAAAACAAATGGGACTTCACATGCTTTCAGCAGTTTGATATCTGTTTATTTTTCTTTCACTTCTGTGTTTCACCCATATATGTGTGGAGGGAAAGCCTGAACGGTTTATTTGGGTATAATACAACTTCCTACCAGGGTACACGGGTGTAGCCTGATAGTTGTTTTTCTCAGAGCTGTATGATACAAAGATGCAAGGGCCTGGAAGGGATCCAACATAACTTTATTGGAAATTAGTCTTACATTTACAGTGTAAACAGTGACAAATATATACAATTTCAAGGGTGAAGTGTCAAAGATAATGACTCACAAAATCATATGCTGTGTTTAAATGTTTTTAGAACAATGTGCCTAGTTTCTTTTGCACTTGTGTGAATAGATAATTGATTTTCTTTTCTGTGTTTATCTTTGATTTATGTTTTTTTTGACAAAGCTCAGATTTCCTTTGAATAAGAGGAGAGCTTGACAGTGTTGTCAGATCTTTAATGTCAGTTGTTTTGTAAAAAATTATCCCCACCAATCCCTACCTGTTGTTATGATGTGGAAGAGGGACATGAGAAAAAATATGCAAAGGTTGTATTTTAAGATAAATCTCTCAGCATAGTCTAATTAAGGATAATATTGTAGAAAATGGCAGATCTAGTAATTAAGCAGTATTTGCTTTCTGAAGTCTTTCATATATGTGAAAAGAAATCTCTTTATCGGATTACTCTTGGTAGAGGTTAATCTCATTTTCCAATATATGATGTTCGAAAAAATTTTCCGGCATGAAATTTCTGTACATTAGTGAGCAGTTTATCTTAATCTCTCCAAAGCCAGAACGTTGCAACGAAGCCCATAGCAATGTGGGCTTCAAACAGAGAAATCCTGCTGAGAGTGCTGATAAACCAGTGCCTCAAAGCTTAAGGCTAAACTCGAATCTTGGACACTTTCACATCTCCATACTACCTCAGTTTCAAGTCTGAGGAAAGACATCACTGACAACTATTATGAGCCTTTCTGGGATTAATCATTCTTAGGGGGTTTGAGAAATTCATTGTGGTTTTTGACAAGTGTCCCTTTTCCTTTATTGATACAGCATCAACATTTTAAAAATGGGTACTGCCTTGGTAACTATTTGAGAGAATAGCAGGAATTAGAGGGATTTGACTGATGAGAAAGCACTTTAGTAAAGGTACTATTCTCTTTTTAACATTCACTGAATTATTTTTGATCTCTCAACCCTTATTCATTCTGTTGTCCAGGTGGAGCTGGACTGTATCAGATTTGACATGTCACTGAAAAAAAAAACAACCCCAAAACTCAAAAGAATAACCCCCCCTAAACCTCTAAGCGATTTACAATAGTGTGCTGGTACCAAGTGCAATGTAGCTAATTTGTATTTACTCTGCAGACGTTGCCCTTTCAAAGACATTTGGCAATTGAATTTTATTGTACACCCTGTAGCACTGTTCTCTTGAGATGGTCTTGAAATTTAGTGATTTGGTCACAATTAGTGGCTTTTCTTTTAAATAATTCAGAATTACTTAGTGTTTGCAGATGTGATTCAGACTTTTTTGTGCGTTAAAGGATGTTCGATATCTATTGGAGTCAATAGAAATACTTAGCTTGTGTCAGTTGGGGAAAGACATTTCTCTTGAATTTGGATTTTTAGCAGATTTTTCTTTATCTGTCTTTATATTTCAGCCAAATCTGTTTTTTTCTTTTTTTTAAATAAATTTGACCCAATTGGGTAGCTCTAAGAGAATAATCCATTCTCTCTTGCCTTTCCTTCTCTAATTCTACCCCCTTCTCTCCCTTTCCCATCTGCTACCCCAGAAAAATACAGTAAAACCCAAATATGGTAGCCTTTCTTCTTCAGCAGTGTGACTGCTTTTCCTACTGAGACTTTCTGATGAAAATAGATTTTTTTTTTTTTTTTTTTTTTTTTTTTTTTTTTTTTTTTTTTTTTTTTTTTTTTTTTGTTAGCCAGTTCTTATTGGACTAAGTCATTCTTAATAGGTGGAATCATGGGGAAGGTGGACTGAGAACTGAGGGGATGAAAATATGTCCACACATTCACATTCCAAGTTAACTGGCTTTTTTGGGTGAAGTGTGACACAGTTACAACCTCACTAAGACGGTTATGTTTTGTGTTCATAAAACATAATTATGAATAAACTTTGACTTGGCAAAGCAAGTGTATTGCAAGTGTATTCTGTGCTTGTTCATGCAACTTTGCTTACTACCTGGTTGATACTACCATAGTTTCCTGCCATATGAATAAATTGGATATAATATTTTTAATAGTAAATATCAGGAGATTTTCATTATTTCTTCTGACCTCTTATAAGCGCTTACTGTCCTGCATTTTAAAACCCAGTCTGTGTATTTTGTTTTCCAAGGCCGTGGATCTTTCTATCGACGAGTCTAGCCTCACGGGTGAGACAGCTCCTTGTGCTAAATCGACAGCTCCTCAGCCAGCTGCAACCAATGGCGACCTTACTTCCAGGAGCAATATTGCTTTCATGGGAACGCTGGTCAGATGTGGAAAAGCAAAGGTAAAATTATCGTTGATCAGGAAGAATATTCTGCATACTTCTAACTGTTTGAAAGGAGTCTTTTTTTTTCAAGTTTGTTCATTCATAGAAGTACTTTATTGGCTACATATACTTGAAATTTTTTAGAGTAATAGGAATGTGCCTTTATACTCAAAATACAGGATAACTTTTAACTCTCTCATATACTGCAGCACTTCTCCCATTAGTGCTTTTTCAGATATTGTGTTCTGCTTTATTTTGCATTTATTTAGGGCCAGGGTGCTCAAATCTGTGGGGAGGGTAAGGAGGAAAGATTTGAAACTCTGTTACCTAGGGTGTGAGTTTTGACTTCTAGAACAATGTTCACATGTCGGAGTTTGAATATATGTGACTAAAATCTTTTTTTAGCTGATGTTAGATACTCCTTTCAACATGCAATAGCTATTTATGTTATTATTTACCAAGAGTTAAATTTGTATTAAAAAATGTTAAGGAAATTCACTGCAGGCTGTTTGCCCGTTGTTTGAGTAAGTGTCAGGAATCATCACTAACAGAAAAATTACACTTCAAAGTAGAATTTGCTTTATTTTATGTTTTTTAGGGAATAGTAATTGGAACAGGAGAAAACTCTGAATTTGGGGAGGTTTTCAAAATGATGCAAGCAGAAGAGGTAAGAGTGAATACCTAGCACTAGATATGGTGTGGTGTGTGCCAGCCAGGAATTTGAGTTGTTCCTGTAGCGCATCTCTACCATCTTTCAGAGAAATGCTGCTGGCCAGATGCCTGCAGTGGGACCCACAGGGATAGATGTGTGAAGAAAACATCATTCTTGTTTTATTTTTTCACTAGTAATTATAGTAACTACTGTTACACATATAATGATGTGTGTGAGCTGTCTACATAAAAATATTCTGAAATACCAGAGGGAGGGTTTTGTAATGTTTAATCTTACACATAATGCTCTAGGTGACCTTGCATGTGCAGCGGAATTGGAGTGGATGACCTTGAGAGGTCTCTTCCAACCTTAAGCATTCTATGATTCTATAATGTTTATCTTATTTTAAAGCTAATTTTGAAGGTATGAGTGAACAAACTTTATACCTGCTGATACAATAGAGCATATGCATATTTTTCCATAACTTGTTGAACAGAAGTTTTACAATGAACGCGTTTTCTTGCTTTTGCCCTACATGTTTTCATATTGTAGTTCACCGGATTTTACCCTACCTATTTTTTTTTTTTTTTTTTTAAATTAAAGTTTTTGCTTGGGTATCTTTATTGTGCTTTTTGGCACCAGAGTGTCTAAATATCTCCATAGCTTCTAATTTGGCTAATTTTTCATTTCCTGCAACTAGTTAGCAACCATTCCTTGTTGGTCTTCTGGGACTTTAAAGCCTATGTAGATGTTGAAAAGAAATGCAGTGTTTTTTAATCAATGTGTATTTTTTCTGAAAGCCTTTGGCCTCTTGTGTTAGTTTTGGTATTGATACTACAAAGCCTTCTGAAGAATTCCTAATAATTTTTTTGCTCCTTTGAAGTGTTCTTATGGCTTCTTGAATTCTACACAAGATTGGAACAAAGGAGCCTTGTATGTTTTCATAAAGTAAATATACAATATAACTGCATTTTAGTTACCAACAGTGTCTTGAAATTTACACTCCTGGAAAAATTCCTGATACAATTTATACTTGTTTAACATGTGCTTATTAACTCCTTCACATCTACCTTTCACCAAGGCTCCAAAGACACCTCTGCAGAAGAGCATGGATCTCTTAGGAAAACAGCTATCCTTGTATTCCTTTGGCATAATAGGTAAGAGAATCTGTGTAAAATAATTACAGATGACTATGTAATTCTTGTCTCTCTCCTATTAAATTGGTTTGTGTTCTGATTCAAGGTGAGTGTAAGCAAGTTTCTTGCTCCTGATACCAGTGTACAGCTAGGCTGGCAGAAACTTTCTTTGCTTTTGTCATACTGACAAAATTATCCCCCAGAAGTGAGGGGAAACAAAAATACGGAGGAAACCCCAAATTTAGATTTTTTTGTAATAGCATTGTGGTAAGCTTAGGGAGTGGGGGGTGTTTGTGTTGTAGTGTGTTCCTTAGGGATTTTTTGCAGGGATGGGTTTGGGGTTTTATTTGAGGTGGAAGGGAGGTGTTTGGGTGGTGGTTTTTTTTTTTTTTTTTTTTTTTTTTTTTTTGTCTTTATGTTCTTTGAAGCTGCAGTGCATAGTGGTATTTATTGAAACACCTGTTTTGTTTATAGGGATTATCATGCTGGTTGGCTGGTTGCAAGGAAAGCATATCCTCGATATGTTCACAATTGGTGTGAGGTAAGATAAATAGCATAGTTCATCCATGAAAGCTAGTGATATATATTATGATATGCTTGCACGCACACTCTGATGCTGTGAAGCTCAGACAGGAGACATAAAACAAGAATTGACTTTATGCTGTAAAAAGGTGAGGACTGATCATGTTCTCTTTAATAGCATGGTGTGTGCTTTTCATTCTTTCAAAACATGCAGTTGTATGAAGATTGCTGAGTGTTTTTCGGAAGACTGGTGACCAATCAATGAACAAAGATGTGTAATTCAAACTTCCATCCCTGTGTAAATAAAATGCAATTTTAAAATGACATTAGACAAAACTTGGAGTGGCTAGAAGATTTTCATCATGGAGTAGTCCAGTAGTTTGGTTTTTTTGTGGCATGTTCTATGCTATTCCAACACCTAGCATATTGCTCTATCATGATCTGGAAGTGACAGCTGTGGATCACCAGTAGCTTGATGTGGCAGCGATTCCCAGACAGACTTGTGCAGTGCTGACTACCCATATTCTTTAAAAGCTGGTGTGCTTTATGCAGCCCTAATTAGTATTTTGTGTGTGCAAAACAAACATCTTTTTTCCTCAAGCTTTTCTTCATACATTTGCACAAACAATTGCATGTTGTTACTTTCTCCAGAATGTGCGTTTTGCAATGAAAGGTGTATGATGAGAATCAAATGGCAGCTGCTTCCTTGCACTCTTAACCTTGCTATACAAACAAAAGGTTTGTGACTGTAGGTTTATCTTTACTGTGCATTTATGGATGACACTTTAAGGCAAAGTTTGTATGTTTATTTTCATTGCAGCTTGGCAGTAGCAGCAATCCCTGAAGGACTACCAATCGTGGTAACAGTGACACTGGCCCTTGGCGTAATGAGAATGGTCAAGAAAAGGGCTATTGTGAAAAAACTGCCTATCGTTGAGACTTTAGGTATGACCAGACAAACTTGGGTAATTTTTTGGTATGAATGTTAGGGAATTAACATGAGTGTGCTTCCTCAGAGTCTTGCTGTTCCTTTTAAAACTTTAATAATGAAAAGTGCTAACATTTAAAATCATTCTGTATGCAGTTTCAGTCATGAAACACGTAGTGCACTGGACACAACCCAAATCTTTTCTGCTGTATTTTGTCATTCCCTATATTTTGAAATTCAAAATGTTTTATTTCTAATTTCTCTTTCTGAATTTCATTACTGCTGCAAGTTTATGTTGATTTTGCAATACCAGCTGACATTCAGAAAAATGTCAAATTTTTTCCTCACCAGGAGTCTTAATTGAGACTTTATTTAATGTAGCTTGAGATACAGCAGTATGAAAATAAGGAGTCAATGAATAAAAGTCCTTCAGACTACTGCTGTTCTTGGAACTTTAATAATCAAAAAGAACTTCTTTTTTGCTATTTATGAATAGTTGTAGATTGACACATTGTGAAAAAAAGAAAATGAAATTTAACACTAATGGTTGAAATATTTCCTTTCCTTTCTTTTTCTTTTTTTTTTTCTTCTTGAATATTTTTTGCTCTCATTAGCTACTTAAATTGTTATAGAAAGTCCTTGTCTCGCTGATTCTTTCAGGTTGTTGCAATGTAATTTGTTCTGATAAAACTGGAACTCTTACGAAGAATGAAATGACTGTGACTCATATTTTTACTTCAGATGGACAGCGTGCTGAGGTATGTAATGAAATTATATCAGACTTCAGTTTTAGCTTTTGCTTCTGTATGTATAGATTACATCAGCTGAAATGATCCTGAGTACTTCAGGTAAAGTGTAAATTGAGGAAGAGTAAATTTGCTCTGTCAAATCTCACTTTCTCATCTCCTGGCTAATGTCATTTTTGTCCATTTAGTAGTTCAGCCTTTGTATTTTTTTAAGCCTTCCAGGACTACAGAAGAGTTATTAGTAAAATATATACTGCTCATACAGCTCCTCATTGCTGTAACTTGTAATAAAAGGCAGATGATGAGATTCGTTACAAATAGAGAGATTTTGTTTGTCTTCAGTATGGAAAGTGAGGCTACTTTTTTGCTGTTACAGGTGTGTAAAATAAATATTCTGAAAATGTAAGTTTTAGAATAGAAGCCGCAGCTAGCTTTTGTCTGAAAGACTTGATTTTATTGAGTGCTCTGTACCAACAGCGTACAGGCAGTCTTGCTCTTCATAAGAAATGAAACTGTATGTAGGAGCAGGACAAAGCCTGAGGTAAATTGGAGGGGGAAAAAAGAAAAAGGCAGTATGAATAGAAAAGCAAGATGTGAATTAAATGTAGTTCCTTAAGTTCTCAATTTTTTTTTCAGGATTTTGTTTGTTTACTGATGCCTATTAGTACTCCAGATGTTTTTCTCTTCCAAGAAATCTATAAATATATATATAGAATTATATATATTTCCTGCTAACATAATTACATATGGGTGAAATTAGTTCCTTTTTCCTAACTGTAAGAGAAATTAAAATGGCTGTCAACTGTGTTAGGTACTTACTGTTGTCCTAAACTGAAGACTACTTTTTTTTAAGATCCTGATGGGATGTGTAAATGTTATGCATTTAAAAAAAAAAAAAAAAAAAAAGCCTTCTTTCCCCCTGCAACCCCTGTACCTGCCCTGCAAAAAGACTAACCCAAAAATCTCCAAAGGATGCAAACTTGCCCAAGTAGACGTGCTTGTACACTGTGGTTTTTATTTCTAACAAGGAATAATATTGATACTGTTAATTTTCTTCTGAATATAAAATGCTGAGTATATTTGAAAACGAGTGGCTAATATATTTCCTTGAAAAGTTCAGTTGTCTTGAGCATATTGGTTCCATTATCTCGATCTGGTACATTAGAAGTCGAGTAGGCGACTCCATTCGTATTGGGTAAAATCAACCATTATGGTTGGTGGTGTTTCACTTTTTTGTAGTTTATTGTAGAAAACTGAAGTTCAAACAATTTATGAACCCAGTGAACATTGCCTTTTGTACTCCCTCTGGCTGTTTGTCTTGCAGGTTACTGGAGTAGGGTATAACAGGTTTGGAGAAGTGATACTTGATGGTGATGTTATCCATGGTTATAACAACCCATCCATTAGCAAAATCGTTGAGGTGAGACCTTGGCACAGAGAGATGTGTTTTAATCAGTGACGCAGCACAAGAGTTGTGCACGGTATCGACTTGTGTCCTGTGTTTTATCTCTCTTCCCTTCCTCGTCTTCTAGGCTGGTTGTGTGTGCAATGATGCTCTGATTAGAAACAACACCTTAATGGGGAAGCCAACAGAAGGGGCTTTAATTGCACTTGCTATGAAGGTGTGTACTTTTTGGTATTTCTTTTTTGTTTGTTTTTGGCAGGTGGGAAATACATAGAAATGAGGGGCTCTTTCTTTTTCTCTCACTTTTGATTTTATTGTAGCTGCTCGTTTTCTGTTCATGTCTCCTAACTTGGAAATCTGTGTGTTCGGAGCAAGATTTTCAATAAGTTATTTAGAACTGCAATAAAGCTTTTAATAGCACTTATTTTATACACTTAATATTGTTACTCTGCCTGCCACAAGCCAGCTGACCTCTCAAATGTTAATTGTGTTGTTTTTCTCCCATTTTCACCAGCAGCAGTAATAAGTGGGTAACTGATTAGTAAATACCCTGGTACTTTTTGTGACTGTAGTATTTAAATCATGGACATAGGCAGTTTGAATTGTGAATATTCTGGCTAAAAGTGGCCTTTATTGTGTGACACACGTGTTAGAGTTACTGATTGTGAGGAGACTTGCAAAAAAAATACTAAAAGATGACTGCATTACAGCGTTTATTTCCCCATGTAATGGAGACACAGGATGTGTTTTTTCCTTGCTTAGATGTATTTTAAGTCTCCAGCCTTTGACTGGAAAGGACTGGAGTGATGTTTTTTTGCTAAGAGCACCCAGGAGTAGAATATGCTCCTGTCAGGGAAGGTAGTGGTATTTAGCATGTTGTGAAAGTCCTCAAGTACCAAGAATTGTTTACAGCAGGCTGCTTTAATCTGTATATTGTTTTTCTTGGACTTGATTAAGGGTAGAGCATGGAAGGGGTGTTGCATCTGGGGTGGGGAAAGAGCAGCATTTGAGATGCACATCCCTTTTCCTTGAGTTATCTGAAGTCTTTGTAGTCGGTGAGTTTCAGCTTAAAAATTTACTCAATTCTGACAATTAGAAATCTCATTTCAGATGGGATCTCTATGAGATCAGATCTCTAGATTTTGCTGAAGTCTTATGTTATTTTCCAGGGCCTTTTTCAGAGGAGTTATTTAGAAATAATATAATTGGAAAATTGGTGCTTACACGGATTTCAGAAAGTCCAAGAAGTTGGCAAACTGTTTTAACGCAGGACAGGCTGGCATTTAGGTGCTTGCTCTCTTTTATACAGATGGGTTTAGATGGACTCCAGGAAGACTACGTGAGGAAGGCTGAATATCCCTTCAGCTCGGAGCAAAAATGGATGGCTGTAAAATGTGTCCACAGAACGCAGCAGGTAAACACCTTCCTTGTGAAACACAGGCTGTGCTCCGGGGGGCCCTGTAGAGCAGTCAGGAGTACTGCTAAATAGCTTCATTTTTTGCTTCAGAGGCTACTAGAAGCTAACAGTGCAGCGCACAGTCCTGGAAATGTGGTTTGGTAATAGGTCAAGTTTCAGCTTCAAGCTCAGAAGTGTTGACTAGGAATCACAAGAAACTCTTTCTAGAGAGGAATTCTGGAAATTTTTCATTATTTTGATATCCTAGACTTTGAGTGTATGACTGTTTTCTTCCTTCAGCGTTTCCATCAAACATCAAAAGTAATTCTGTCAATCACGTACTCTTTCAGGACTGCATATTGCCTAATGAATTAAGAGCAAGAAGATGCATAGATATTTAACAGTTAACCTTTCTTTTGTTTGAAAACTCTGGCATTTTGATTTTCATGTAGCCAGCACATTCCTGTGTGCATCTCTGTTCAGCAGGGATTTTTTTTTTCTTTTTTTTTTTCAAATGATCAATACAGACCATATCAACAATTCTTTTTCCTTTTAGGACAAACCAGAGATTTGCTTTATGAAAGGTGCTTATGAACAAGTCATTAGATACTGTACATCATATAACTGTAAAGGGCAGATCCTACCTCTTGTTCAGCAGCAAAGAGAGCAGTACCAGCAAGAGAAGACATCCATGGGCTCTGCGGGGCTTAGGGGTAAGACCATTTCAGTGTTGTGGATTAACTGGTTTTTAATGTTACTGGATACCTTAAAGAAAAAAAAAAAACCTAAGAACTCTTAAAAACTAAGAAAAAAATATGTAGGGGTCTCCCCTATTGGGGCTCTTGGGTTCTATTATTTATTTATTTATTAATGGAGGAGAGTGGCAAAGAGGTGCTCTGGTTTTAAGAGCACCTGGTCTCCCTTTCATATTGTTGCATAAATGACTGCATGTGCACAGAAACCACAAGTGCAGATGCTGTTCTCCTTCCAAAAGGTGAAGGTGTATGCACTTCCACCTGAAAAGAAATGGGGAAAAAATATCTATAAAACTTGAAATAGGTAGGGTTGGTGAAGAAGGTGCTTCTTAGAAGAAAGAAATACATGAAAATCAGCTGTTCCAAATGCAATACTTGTTAGCATTGGTATACATCTTATTTTCAAGTGCTAACTCATTTTTCTTTGCTCTCTAAAAGTTCTGGCTTTGGCTTCTGGCCCTGAGTTAGGACAACTGACTTTCTTGGGACTTGTGGGAATAGTGGATCCGCCACGGACTGGTGTAAAAGAAGCTGTTACTACACTCATCACATCAGGAGTTGCAATAAAAATGATAACCGGAGATTCGCAGGAGACGGCAGTTGCCATTGGTAGGACTTATCCCCGGCTTGTTTTTGGTGTCGGCACTAGCTGCTTAGTTGTCATGAAATGTTGTGGATATCAAGTCCAAGCTCTAGGTGTATGGACTGCATTGGATTAGTATGTGGCACAGTGGGACCAGGGGGGGAACTCTGAACTTATCAACCTCAATGGTTGCAGCCTAAATTGCAGTTTCTCTAGTTTGGGTTATGTATCAGAATTGCTGTTTGAGACAGTATGTATCATCTTAAGCATCCCTCGTAGCAAAATACAGTTAACTTCTGATTCTTAAGTTTTTATTCCCTGCTGGGAGTGTGTTTCCTACAGCAAAAGGGAGAAAATAATAGTCACTGACTGTAAGGACCATAAATATGGCCCGTTAAATCCTTTGATTCCTCTTTTTTTTTTTTTTTTTTTTTTTTTTTTTTTTTTCCTCCATATAAGTTTGAAATTTGAGGGCATTTGTGAACTATTTAAATAAGTTACTGTGTTGTAAAGAGAAAATAAATATCTTAAAATACAGGTACTTTAACTAGAATATAGATTCTTTATGTACAAGATGATGAAAGAAGCTGGAAGTGCATGGAAAAAGTACATCCCAAATTAGCAGCACTTTCACTGGGGGGAGGGTCTCTTTTTTTTTTTTCTTTTTTCCCTTTTTTCTCCTTTTTTCCTTTTTTTCCTTTTCTCTGTGTGCTTTATCTCTGTTCATTTTCTGGGTTTTTTTTTTTTTTTTTGAACTGTGAATTCTTTAGAAAGAACAGTGCTGTTTATAGCTTTGTTTTGGTTTTTTTTGCTCCATTTCCAGCTAGTCGCCTAGGATTGTATTCTAAAAATTCACAGGCGATATCTGGAGAAGAAATAGATGAATTGGATATTCATCAGCTTTCTCAAATAACACCAAAGGTATGCTTGAATGTGCTGCTTACTAAAAAGCAGTAAAGGATATATTCTGTATGGAGAAATGCTTTTATTTGTGAAAACCCAAAGTGTAACTTCTGAGATACTAACAAAGTGGTTCTAAAAGGAGAAAGAAGTGAATCAGCAAATTAGCAGAGTCTGAGGCTTCTAGTGCAGAAATATGGAAGTGTTCCCTAATCAAGCATCTGGTTTTGTTAACGAGCATTTATTGCTTTCAACTTACAAGATGATCTTTTTAGGGAGTTCATTACCTTTCTGTCTTTCACGTTCAGTTTACTTGCCAGTGCCTGCATTGGGAATTTCTTTTTTAATTTGTCACCTTTCATCTTCTGTGAGCATCATCTTGTTATGTTGAAAACATTTTTGTATAACTTGAACACTGAGACCTGTTCACAGGTGCTCTTCCTTTTGTAGTTCAAAATAGGAGCTGTCTTTATCTTCAGTGTTTTGCAACCTGTCTCACACTATTGGCTAAGAGCTTTCAAAGTGACTGCTTCTTAATTTGACTATTTAATATTAATTAAATGACTAAACTCTTAAAGTGAAGACATAATCAAATATAACTGAGGTCCAAACTCGGCTCTGTTCTGAAGTTCAAAGTGCTTCTCTGTTTGCAGAAGACTGCAGAATTGTATTGCAGCATTCTTAAATCTGATGTCAGCCAGGAAAAAAACATGTTTACAATCGAGAAACAAGTGTATTTATAATGTTAACACATGTACATCTCAGCTTTGGGAATTTTCCTTGATGACTCAAAAAAAAAAATATTTATTTGGTTTATTCAATACTATTTGTTGTTCCAGGGTTTYTTTAAATAACTAGAAATAATTACAGAAGTTTCTCTGTGTGCTTTTGACCTGAGACCTGCATTGTTTCCCAGACATTTGTATAAATCATAGTAGGAATTAATTAAAGCCATCTAATAGGATTATAACATACAGCCTAATGTGGCTCTTAAGTCTAATTCCTTGTCTCAAATCTTCAAAAGGAAGAATAGGTGTAAAATGCTAATAGTAAAGAACTCTGTTGTAAAAGAAACTCCACTTGCTGAAGTTCTGGTTTAGAGAGTAGATAACCCCCCCAAATCAAAAACTCTAACTAGAATCTTTATTCACATGGAAACTTGGACGTGTTGATGCCATGCTACATAAAATAGTAAACTGAGTAGTTTGCCAGTAGTGCTGGCAACAGGAAAAGGAGACTATTTACAGAGTCAGCATGGCGATTGCCTGCATACAGGTAGTCTCAGAGGTCTGCAGTGCCAGATAACATAGCTCAAACTGGTTCACAATTTCAGAGGGTTTTTAAGACCGAGTGTAYTACAGGTATCTTAAAATAAAAGTGCTAACTTGGTTTGCCAGATCACACTTTGAATCTTTCTGAAGTTTATGGATTATGAAAAAGACAATTAACTGACTAATGAACACATAATTGGACTTGGAAAATATTTTGGTGTCCTCTAACTTTGTGGTGCCAAATTCTCATTTTCACCATTTGTGCTTTTAACAGGTTGCAGTATTTTACAGAGCCAGCCCCCGACATAAACTGAAAATTATAAAGGTATGTTCCACTGGAGCCTGGAAAATAGGGCAGTTACTGTGAGCTCTACGTTTTGGTGCTTTTACTTAAGTTACAATTGTCTGCAGAGTGTCAGGATGAAGCCTGAAATGCCTTTGTTTTGAAAGAGAAATGTGTCTTAAAATTCCTACCTGGAATTTTAAGAGCATTTTGACTTTTCTAAATGCAGCTTTTAAATATCCTAACTTTATTACCTAGGCTATGTAATTATATAAACTAAAATTTAACGTTAAATCTTCTATTAAAAAAAACAAGAAGGAGCTGCATTCATATATATTTTTTAATCATAATAGAATTAAAAAAAAATGAAAAGAAGCTTGTATCTTGAATAATTATATGGGGATGTGTTATTTCTGTGAATGATTTAAACTCTTTTTCCTTCTTTTAGTCACTGCAAAATAATGGTGCTGTAGTGGCCATGACAGGAGATGGAGTGAATGACGCTGTTGCTCTGAAGGCTGCAGATATTGGTGTGGCAATGGGACAAACTGGAACAGATGTTTGTAAAGAGGCAGCAGATATGATCCTTGTGGATGATGATTTTCAGACAATAATGTACGTTGGATTAATATAGGTACCTTTTGTTAAATAGTAACAAAATATGGCCTGTGTTTAAAGAAATATTTCTTAAGCTTCTAAGTTTAGCTGTTATTAATGAATTCTGAGGTAAGCAATTGATTTTTATGATCATCACCTCTATAATAGTCCTTAAAAAAATGAAAAGAGCAGGAAAATCACTGTACAATGGGCAAATACTTCTGTCTGCCTTTGTGTAAGTTAATACAAGAACATATTTACAAAGAGAGAACTCTAATCTGTGCACTGTACTGCTACCTGTCATGTTAGTAGTGCTACTGACATAGATGAGTTATAACTAGCAAAGGAGGTCATGTGCATTTTTGCGAAAATACTGATCTGTGCATGTGCTTCTCTGAGTTGGATTAGTGGAGCATTTGGAAAAAAAGGTAAGGGGGGTGAAATTGTGGCTGTATTTGTCCTCAGGGTGGGGAACTTGGCATTTGTTATTTCAGAAGTAAAAATCTTACATAAAAGTGAGATAAAACATTTTTCTCAACTTAAGAAATTTTATGGATATTTTTATTTCAGAAAAATAAATGAATACAAGCTATTTAAATATCATAGTAGTAAGCTGCAGATTTCTGGTAATTGGTTACTTGTTCATCAACCTGATACATTTTAAATCAACTAGCGTGTAGCTAACACCATCTTGTGCATTTGACATATGAGTCCTCAAGATGGTGGTTATTTCTCTTGTAAGCTGGACTGCTATCTAATGAAACAGGTTTTGTTTTAAGTTAAGTAGTTTCCCCTTCCCGCCAAGCATAGCACTTTGTACGGTCTTTATTGAGTGCTTTTTCATCAGTCTCAGCACACTTTGGTTTGTCTGCAAGTAAAAATCTTCTCCTCCAGTAGGAGAAATGAAAAATCCAAATTGAATGTGACAGAATCAAGATAGGCAGTGGTAGGTCAGACAGTGATCTGGGAGTTCAAAAGGCTTCAGTCAACAGTGCTGTGCTGGTGTGCAAAAAGGAGTCATTTTGAGGTATCTTCAAAGAAGTACATAAGGCATCTGCAGAATGCACGCAGCTTTACTTGGGCTTGAAGAACTTTTGCTGAGATACTTGGTCCAGCTTGGCTCAGCTCCCTGGAAAAGTATGAAATGGAAGAGAGAAGAATGATGAACAGTGTAAGGAAAAAAGAAAGGGATGTGCTTGCCTAATCTAAGAAGAAAGATTAAAGGGGATGGGGAGGGATACAAGAAGTTACAAAAGGAATGCTGATTGCTTTTACCTTGCCTGGTGGGGGAAATGGAAGAAAAGTCAGCTGAATTTGTAGCAAAATACCATACCTCTATTTAGGTGTTAGAAAATAATTCATACTGCTACAATAGTGATAATGTGATGGGCAAGCGGTGACACAGGCTAGAGGTTCAATGCATTTGAGCCTGTATGTAGTTGATTCTGCTGCACTGCGGTGCAGTAAGAATACACAGCTCTGGGAAGTTTTCTTCCTTATTTTCTAATTTTTATTTTTTGTAAACATTACATTGAACCAGAAAGTCYCAGCTGGGATGATGGTGAATCTTTAATAAACAGATTTTACCAATAAAACTTAAAATTTATCACAGTGATTTTCATAGTAATAGAAAAATTGAAAAGTGTTAAAGTTTTAAGAACCTCAATTCCATGCGTTCTTCATATTTGCAATGCTGTGTAAAATACTGTAAACTATTTATGCTTTTATGTGGCTTTTTAAGCTTTCTGATAATAGCCTCATTTATTTAGTGGCATAATCTTTTTTTTTTAATTGCAGGTCTGCAATTGAAGAGGGTAAAGGAATTTATAACAACATTAAAAATTTTGTTAGATTTCAACTGAGCACGTAAGTTAAACATTGTAATCAGATGCTTAATACTGCGATATCAGAAGCTTCTAATTGCATTGCGAATGAATGAAAGGATCATTAAACAGATACTCCATAAATTCACATGAATTTTGTAGACTTCACATACTGTGTTGATAGACTCTGATAGAAAATAATAGTGGTCTTAATGGTGAAAGATTTCTGGTATTGAATTTTCAGTATTCTGGAGTTAGTGGCTTGTTTTATTTTTTAAAGAACAAGAGAATAATGTAATAAACAGACCTTATATATGCCATGTATAATAATATTATATACACTATAATACAGTATATAATTGTAATATACTTGTATAGTGTAAGTACTATACTATAATATATACTATATTGCATATATATATTATATATTTCTCACCTTATTATGGTTATTCTTGTTAAGATGTGAAAAGTCTCTGACCAACCTGAGGGAGAAAAACAGGGCAGCCATCTCTGGGTTCTTGTTCTAAGGGGAACCAGAACATGTGCTCAAAATGCAGCCAACTGGGCAAACAAGAGGACACTGGTTTTTTGATTCCATGTACCTGTTTGTAGGTTATAAGTTAAGTCCACAAAGTTGATTTCCTGAATACATTTCAGTGCATTTGTGGTGTTAACTGTATTATCTGCAGATAGGACAGGGAGACCAGTTTATATAAAGCTTTATTTTCCCATGTGCTTTGAGTCTCCTTTGTTGTGCCTGGATTGAAGAACACGGCTTGCTTTTTCACGGTGTTTCTGATATGTCTCTCTGCAGCATTYGTGGTATTCCCTGAGGGGTTGAGTGAAGTTCATTTAAACAAACAAACCCAAACAAAAAAACCTCTTAAACTCATACAAAGTGTCATTCGTATCTTGTGACTAGTATCGTGTGTTGATAGGAGGGATGTTCAAGAGACCTGTGTCTGTCAAATACCTGAGGACAGATAATTTTGGGGAGTATGTCCTTTTAATCAAGGACTGTGTCAAGATGAGTATTTGAAATGAATCCATGAATTACCACTTAAAATGAGGATTAGGATTAAATTTAGCCATCATGACTTAAGTAGTCAAAATCTGCCCATGTCACCTCTCAGTCGCTTGAAATGTTGTTAAAGAAGTTATCAGTGGATCTTCAGAAAAGTTCCATGCTGACAGGTTTTGAATGGATTCTTTCCACAGGAGCATAGCAGCATTGACTTTAATCTCGCTGGCTACATTAATGAACTTTCCCAATCCTCTCAATGCCATGCAGATCTTATGGATTAATATTATTATGGATGGACCTCCAGCTCAAAGGTGAATTACTTTAATCTCTCTCGGGGGCCTGTAGTCCTTCCAGCAAGCTAAGGGATTGTTAATAGTAGTAGTAATAAAAGCAGAAGTGGCAAAATTAAGTAACAGCATACTTGAGAAACAAAAAGCAAACTTTCTATTTGAATTACAGTAGTTGTAATTTAGTTCTATGTTTGTTTCTTTGATTTGTTTAGTATCTGGCAATGGTTGGGGCAACATGGGTGCCTAAAGCTCCATGGAAGTGCCCTTGAAACCTGCATGCAGGAGTCTGGCCTCTGGGCCTTTCCTCCCACCTGCTTCCTGTAAGAGAGGGTGGAGACAGGAGGAGGAGGAGGGAGGCAGCCCTACAGTCCCTGGGCCAAACTGATCAAGGTGACAAAATTGGGGGAGAGCTTTTGGTAGGCTCCCCTGTTAACACTGACATCTGGTCATTTGGATAGTGCTGGTGACGTACCCTCAATGCTTTGAGAATGAGAACAGAAAGTGTTTATTTGGAGGAGGTGAATTGTGGTCTGTGAAGAGAGGATAGAAACCTCTGTTTTCAACTCCTAAGATTCAGTTTCAAATAATAATCAAGCAGTTATTTTGTGCTGATAAAAATCTAAGATATTTTTCATTTCAAGTCTTGGGGTGGAGCCTGTGGATAAAGATGTTATTCAGAAGCCCCCAAGAAATCTGAAGGACAGCATTTTAACCAAAAACCTGATTGTTAAAATACTGGTGTCATCAATAATCATCGTGTGTGGAACGTTGTTTGTCTTCTGGAGAGAGGTATGAATGTGCAAAAGTTAGAGCAGTAACAAATTAAATTTAAAACTGTTAAAAAATTTAAATACAATTATTTTAATTATTAATTAAAATATTGATTTAAAATTATTCTTTCTTATACCAGCAGTTAGAATTGAGAATATGTATGTACTTTAATTGCAAGTTTTATCCATATTTCTTTAAAAATGTATTCAGCAGATTTATTAAACTAGGTGGAGACAAATAGATGTTGGCTTTGCTTTCACATGCTAGATAGCAGAATTTAAATTATTGTGATAACTTCAAGTTGTTCAGGATTTGAAGCACCATAAAACCATGTTGTTTTCTCTTGTTGGCAGTTAAGAGACAATGTAATAACACCTCGAGATACAACCATGACTTTCACCTGTTTTGTATTTTTTGATATGTTCAATGCTTTGAGTTCTAGATCTCAGGTAAGTGATTTCATACTGTTCATTTATACAAGAAGTGTTTTTTTTTTTCTAAGGAGCATCTCGCTCTGTTTCACTCTTGGATATTTTACTGTATATTTGATTCACGTGTGCTATTAAGCTTTGGAATTTCATATAGTCAATAGGTCTCCTTAAATTCAAGGGAAAAGCTAGGCTCCTGAAGCTGTTTATGTGATACAGAGCTCTCAGTGATGCTTCTGAGCTGTCGAGGGCAAGGCAGAAGAAACCTTTAATAAAAGCCGCAGGGATGTTTGCTTGTATTTCAGAACTTGGGCCAAAATCTGAAATATTCTGCAGTCCGTAATTTTTATTTTGTAAGCTGCAAAGCCCGTAATACAAGGGCAACATTTAAGCTGCTCTGCCTGTATTTGGTTTCYTTTGTAAAAGATCTTGTACTCATTGAAGAAAAGGTGGTTAATATACCTTACGGTGTTTACTCTAATTGGCACTGTTGTCTGTGAATCTTGTCAAGGGCAGCTAAACTTACATGCTTACTTTCCATGCGTCACATCTGAGCTCAGTGTGCAAGTCCCTGGGAAGCCAGGTTTGCACTCTAAAGTGTCCAAGAGAAAATGAAATCAGCCTGTCAAAGAACTTGCTCTAGATAACTTCAAATTCAACAACTGGTTTTTATAGCTTTAAAGTCAGGATGAAAAGACTTGTTATAAATTATTTTCTCATGTAGGTTGTTATTAAAAATTATACAAACAATATAATTTTTTTTATTTTATAGGCAAAATCTGTGTTTGAGATTGGACTTTGCAGTAATAAAATGTTCTGCTACGCGGTCCTTGGATCTATAATGGGGCAATTACTGGTCATTTATTTTCCTCCACTTCAGAAGGTTTTCCAAACAGAGAGCCTGAGTATTTTGGGTAAGAACTTTTCCTCTTTATGCTCTTTATTTTCATTTATTTTATTTATTTTCATTGTTCTCTTTAACATTGTTTAATCTGTACATGCAAGGCTGACTGTTTTAAAGAGCACTTTACAGCCATTTGAATACAAGGGAATAAAAATGCTACTACTTTTTTAAAAAAGAGAAAAAAAATCCTTGTAGGTGTTTTCTGTGGGAACCATGATGAAATACATACATACACAAAAAATGGGTCAGTACCTTATAAAACTTCTTAAGTACTTTATGATGGGGATTTTCAATGGAAATATTGAGAGGCAAAAATGAACTGTGAACTTCCATTTTTTTTTTTTTAAATCTTGCTATTTAGCAAATCTTTCTCTAAAAAAAATACCTTAGTTAGAAATCTTGATCCTTTATTTATTAACCAACTATACCTTTACAGGATAAAAAGATACTAGGATTTTCGGAGGCTATAGATACATTGCTGCTACTGGCCTCATTAAAGCTTCTTACTGTTACCGTTGCAGTTTTCCGGACATAAAAGTAAATGGTTGCCATAAAACACATGTTGTTAAATAATTCTTTGTTTTTTTATTGTCGTGTTATTTCTGAGAATCTGACTTGTTTCAGCATAAAATCTAATTATCTTGCTTTTAGCAGGATGTTGTTTTCATGCTCAAGTATGCTAATAAAAAMGGTAGGGTTATACAGTACTTGGAAAGGTTGAAATCTCATGCCTTTCCTCATG
The DNA here is from genome assembly GCF_003342845.1 of Nothoprocta perdicaria. Classification (NCBI taxonomy): domain Eukaryota; kingdom Metazoa; phylum Chordata; class Aves; order Tinamiformes; family Tinamidae; genus Nothoprocta; species Nothoprocta perdicaria. The sequence goes on from NW_020455644.1 coordinate 4,641,070, forward strand.
ATTTGTGCATCAGTGATGAATGTTCATCTTGTGATTCTGCAAATATTCTTGTGCCATTTCTCCTGAAATTGCCCAGTGATTAGATGGCAACATAAGTCATGYAAGCCTTGCTCTTTTGTAAGTCTGTCCTCAGCCTCAAAGAGGAAATCTTTTCAAATCCGGCTACTGTGTCTTTCAGATCTGTTGTTTCTTGTGGGACTCACTTCCTCGGTGTGCGTAGTGACGGAGATCATAAAGAAGTTTGAAAGAAGCAAGGACAAGATCCAGAAACGTGGAAGTTCTTCTTCTTCGTCCACTTCGTCTTTCCTTGATGTATGATGCATATTGCATTCTTTTGTTTGCAAACTTTTAGGGATTGCTGGCTGAAGATGTAGGGGAGAGCCTAACAATATTTGGAGGATAAAGAAATCCCGAGGGCTTTTGACAAGCCCTTTCTTTTCCACTAATAACGAACGTTCATGTTTCAAGACTGTTGAGAATTTAACTTCCAGGTGTGGGAGTAACAAATGAAATTATGCAACTTTGGTAACATTTTTCCTCAAATGTAAATTTACTTTTGAAATTGGATGGAATTTTGTGTGTGGGAGCTTAATTTAAAAAAAAAGGGTCTACACCCTAGTCCCATTTTCTGCACTTAAGATATATAACTGTGTAAAATCCTTCTCTTAGATATAAATATTTTAGTTTGTTTTTATTTAAAACATTGTACTATTTTACTTTTATGGTGGTGGGACTTTGCTACTAATACAAGGATAAGAATTATTTCAGAGGCATTCCACTGGGTTTAGTCTTGTCACAAGAGTGCCATATTCCAGCTACTGTATTTATTTACTTTATCCTGCAATGTGTAAGCGGCTCAAGTACCTTGTGCTGTTTTTTTGTTATTTTTTGGTTTTGTATCCTGACTTTTTTGCACAGGATGTGACCGCTGTCAGATCACTGTTTATTTTTTTTCTTTCTTTCTGTGATTGAAAAGCCTATACTGCAATTTGAAGTAAATGTTTGCTTTTCTTAAATGGCGTGGGCTCTCAGTGCTTTAAAAATAACTGGCATTTACACCATATTGTCCTACTTGTTCTCACATCCTTTCAGGAACCAGCTTTGCTCCATGGCTGTTGCTTGTTCACTTTAGCTTACAAATGCTAGACTGCAGGAGCAGTCGCAAGCCAGGGTGATTCAAGGATCTTGTAGAATACTGAATTAAAAAATGAACTAATTTGCACTCTGATGGCACAGAAATCCATTCCTCTTTATGGAGAAGTCTGTCTTTTTGCCTCTCCTTTGCTTGCTTTCTTCCTGATCACAAAAAAAATAAATCTTTGCTACAGTTTATCTTACAGCTTTAACTTACAAAATGACCTTTGAGAACTAAAAGCCTAGTGGAATCTTGATATGGTAAAAAGTAGTTTTAATATATGAACAGTGCCTGGTTACTGTGGTATTCACTAATTAGCTTTTTAGCTACCACATGTTATTTCCTAATCTTTAAAGAAAATTAATACATAGCACTTTCCTAGCAGAAGATCTGAATAAGGTATGTCAGTCTCAAAAAGAAATAAGATTGCAGACACTGAAGAATAATTATTTTGCACAGAAGRTTCATTTTAAAGGGGCCAAGGTATGTCGGTAATAAAAAACAGAGGAAAGTTATGCTTAGCAAAATGAAAAAAATCATTGGTCACAGTGAATCAAAGGAAGGTTTTGTGTGAGTAAACATTTACATTTCAGCCACTAACCCTTTTCTAAACTTTCTTTAGAAAACTGCTGATGGAAGTAGGACTTTGCAGACTGCCATTTAGAAAGGTTAGAAAAATCCAGCAACTTGCTCTGTTGTGGAGTACGGATTCCATCTGCTGGTGGTTGAGTAAAGAACAGTTTTGTACGTGGAAGAAATGTCAAAYGCTGCCTTTCCAACTTTTATCTCAAAAATAATTGTTTTGAAAATTGTCTTAAATTATTCATAACTTATTTAATAGGTTATGGCTGGCATTAATATGTCACATTAGATGCAGTAAATTATAGAAATGGTTTCTGTTATTGTACAGCTAAGTTACTTCATATGGAAGTAACTTAACTTCTTCCAGAGCCTCATGTGAGGATTCTAAAGAAAGTGATTTCTTCCTGGGTTTATACACAGCTCTTTGTTGCTATTGTAGTAGGATGAGTTTGCCAAGTATTTTAAAGATCAGACTAGACATGGAGTTAAAACATGTCTGTGCTATTTGTATGCCCATCAAAGAAAGAAGGATAAGTTGAGTAACAACAAATAATATGTTTGAAGGTTGTGCAGGGTTACTCTGGCTTAGCCAACTTGGAAGCTTTCTGTGTGTAAGTTAGAGCAGGTGACAGCAGCCCTTCTTCCTGTACACTAAAAGGAAGAAGTAGTATTTTAGGAACTGAACTCGAGGAGAAACTCAGAATGACCATGTTCTTGTCATTCACTTTCGGTAACTGAAGTTAGCTGCCCCTTAAAACAAAGCATGGAAGTGTCAATGAAGACAGATTCTACACTGCATTTAAACTTGTCCATTTCCAGTTTACCCTGATCTCTGATATGTAACGTACAGCACAGACAAACTGGTGTTAGCTCCATTCCTCAAACGCATGCATGGTTTTGGTCAATGTGTTCAGTGTTAAGCATGTTTTTGAAGAGGTAGAAGAAAGTTAACATTCAATGTCCCAGAAGAGAAAAAAAAACATTTAAAATAGTCCAGATCTGGACTGTCTGATTTCTTTATGCTTATATTAGCACTTGGATTTTTACCTGAGAACTTGTTACCTAAAAAATTTAAGAATAGATGTTGAGAGAGACKAATCATGGACTTCTGTGGGGAAAAAAAAGCCAAGCAAATCCCAATCCAGTCACATTTTTTCCCTTCTGTATCCGTTAAAAATCATTCCATGAAAAATCCTTTCAGTCTTCTACTCCAAGCAACGCAAACTTATTGAGGTCACAGAAAGGCTGAGTTTCTGGTACAGCAGGTCTGGGGCCCTTCGTCTTGTTACATGCTCTCTTCTTACTGCAGGGCTTGGATTTAGTCTGGGGCTTTTTCTGAAAGAAGTCTGGTGGCACAGTCGCCTTCACTGTGTCTAGCAACTCCTGATAAAACTGAGTCATCTTTGGAGATGAAATAAACGTTTCTGCTGAAGGTGCTGATTTAAACTCTTGAGACAGTCTATGCACAAGGGTCCCGTTGTAAAGCCTGCCCAAAAGGAAGGGGAAAACCCTCACTGAGAGTTATGACAACAGGAGCACACAGAAGTGTGTTGCTGAGAGAACACACGTTTAAGTAACACACTATTCACTGCTGGACTCCAGTGGAACACCTAATCCACCCAGTATTTTTCTGCATGTTCATTATCTTTAGGGAAAGGAATCCCAATGCAGGACCATTCACTCAGGGAGTTATGACTCAGAAACCAGGCGTGAGATGCATTTCATCAGGCACGTGTGTGGAAAGGAGATGTCTGAAACACTCCTACCTGCTTAAGTCTGGCTCAGCAAGAGGAGAGCCGAGCAGCTGGTTCAGATAAAATCCCATCTGGAGACAACACTGCCACTGGCAAAAAGAGTGTGCAGCATCTAAGTCAAAGCCTGTATTTTCCACGTTCTTTTCCTTCACATTTGGAAATAGGTTATCCACAATGCTGTCATCTTCAAAACTTAAATCTGTGGGATCTAGATTATGGATAAATAAATGACATAAAAATGAAAAAAAAAAAACCACCTGCWGTGAACAATAAGAAAAGTATCTACAGAATTTATAAACTTTCAACCCTAACTGCTGTACTTCAAGAAGCATAAACATTAAATTGTAAGACATTAAAGACATTAAATTGTAAGAATTCACACAACTATCCCTGAGAATCTTTGTCACCAAACCATGGATTCCTCCTGAAGGAAATGCTAGTACATGTTCTGGCTGCTAAATGCTCTGAAGATTACTGAAAATAGTAAGGATTCACAAAGACTGTTTACATTTTCATTCTCTCAGTGCACCAGTAGATAAACTCTGCCCACACAATTTAATGCATTTTTAAGTACAGATGATTTTAGAAAAAGCTCTCCTGAAAGAAAAATCACGTATCAGAATACATATAACTGAAGTTACTCTCTTTTGATGCATGAAGATATTAAGTTTGCAGAAAGGAATTATTTTGTGTTTTTGAACCTTATACCTAAGCTAATCCTTTGGTCCTAAAAAACATTTACTAATGCAAATCATTATCTTACATAACAGAAAAATACTTATTTTAACACTTAGTGTGCTGAACTGTAGGATAGCAGTGTTTCTCCGCTCTGTATCAATGAAAGGAAGTCACACTTCAGGAAACAGTGTAAATCAGTGCTAATGCATGTGAATTGAGACAATTAAGAAAAAAAAAATGAGGAAAAAAATCCCAAGAGTTAAGGTACAAGGTTTCACAGTAGCTGAACGTCTAAAATGGTATTCCATGGACATGGACACATACCTGGATCATGTGTTGTCCTGTGCAATTCCCCAGATACTATCATTAGAAGCAAAGCCTTTAACTGATGCGGTTCCACTTTTGGTTCTGAACTACGTGTCCAGTAACAGGTTACAGCAAAAGGCAGCTGTAAGTGACTGGGGACAGATTCCAGGAGACTTTTTGTCACTCCTAGAGTCTCCAGCAAAAGCAATAGACGACACGACATGGGCACCTGTAAATAAAAGAAAAACTCAGGAGTACAAAAATAAAGGCAACAGACTATTTGCTGCAAGCAAGTTCTTGCCACTTCCAAAACGTGCATGAACTTAAGCTAGCCCAAGCTTCAGATTTTCCATAAAAATATGGTTTTGCTAAGTTGCACAGACACTCTGACCAGGGCATACTAAGTACAACTACGTTTTGGGGAGAAGGATAACAGTAGTTTTTTACAAGCCTGAGGTCAGTTAGATCTTACGAGATGTTAGAGTGCCCTGCAAAATCAGGTGATTTAAGTTACATGCCTCTGCAAAAACCAACCTGGCTGGAAAATCTAGTAACCAAGATGTATTAGTCACTTTGACATGACAGATAAATACATAAAATTTCATGATGTRCCTTTTAGAAGTTACTCGGAGTTGCAATGGTTACACCTATTTTGTTGTGCTAGAAACACTCACCTGCAATAGTGATAAAAACTTTCATATGAAGCTTGCATTTATTTTCACATGTAAAGTGTGAACTTACAGCACATGTGCATGAAAGAGAAAAGCTATGTGCCCTCTTTGTCTTAGCTTTTTTTTTTTTTTTTAAGAAGTTGGTATAGTTTGGAAGTCTGTAATTAAATCCAGCTTTTAACAGGCAACAGCCGCCTGTTCAGTTGCAGTCAGCCTGTTTTGTGAATGTGGATAAGCTTTCACCTATGCACCTCTATGGCAGAACACAAACTCAGCTAAGTTTAGCCTGGAACAGCTTAACATTTTAAGGGTGAGGTGATATCTGTCCTTGTCGCCTTTGTTGAACCGATAATCCCCATATATTCAGTTATGAGAGATCTTCTATTAAAAATATTGAAGATCAAAGAAATGTATATATACCAAGACCAAAGATACCACTGATGTTTTTAAAAACCCCTAAACTTGACTTCTCAAACTCTTGTTTGTATGCTTTTGAATAATAAACCCACGTAAAATGATCTGAATGCCAACTTTTAAATCCATAGCTCTCTCTAGCATTTCATAGTCATAGCAGTGACTAGTATCCTGTATCAAGTAGGTACCAGCAGCTAATAATTTTTATCAGAATAATGTGCCAGTTGCATATAGCACTGGCAACCCAAATGATGTGCTACAGCTGACCCCAAAGCCTGAACAGATAAACGACATATTATGCAACAGGTAATGGTAAATATATTGAATTGCTAAGCTAACGCTTGCAAAATTGCTATTGGCAGAAGTAGCCATTAGCAGTTTTCCCTTTTAAACTGCTTTCCAGGTGCTGTTCTGTCTGGCAGTAGCAGCTTGTGCTGAGCCAGAAGCGGGAGGCAGGCTACAGAACTGCTGGGCAGGTGGGGGGCTGATACACAGAAATAATGGTGATGTAAGGAAAGGTAGGTGCCAGATCTTGTTTCACAGTATTGCTCTGGAAGATTCATGGCCTGACCAAGTGTAAACTAAGTTTCACAATGTTAAAATAAATGCGTTTTCCTAAATCTCATGCAACTGCCAGGGGCTTTCCTGAAGTGAAAGGAGCAAGTATTAGTTTATCAGCCTACACAGGGATGAAAGAAGGAGATAATAACAGAAAGCTCAAGCAATGCTGAACACAGATGCAACCGACTTTTCCCATCATTTGGCTTGGTACACTCAGAAAGAGAATTATGCAGCTCGTATTACAGGACAAGCTGGGAAGCCTTGAAGTACCTGTGCACTGGGCATATGCTTCTTGTGGGAATCGTCAGCGCGACAGTTCAGTGCAGGCATCACATTGAGAGCATCAGTTTGTCAGCACGAGCCCCAACTCAGAAAATACGATTGACTGTGGTTTGTTATGATAACCATTTACCTCTCTCAATCTCTCCAAAGGAAAATGGTCAACACAAAACTCTGCGGGCAGACTTGCTGCTTGCACAAATCTTTTTTCAATAGTCTTATGGATTCTGCCAAACTCGCACACACCTGGCAGGCCGGGGCCGCGCGCCGCCTCYGCGAGCAGCCCGTAGATGACCTGCCGGATGGGCCGCGCGGCGTCGTGCGCGCTGCGCCGCCGCATGTCCTCCACCTGCACGGGCAGGAAGGTGCTCCGCAGGCGCGCCRCGTTGCTCACCAACGGCGAGAGCTCGGCCCGCGCCAGGGCGGCCAGCACCCACCGCGGCAGGCCCGACTCCCGCGCCGCCGCCGACTCGTACTCCCCGTGCTGTGGCCAGGCCTCGCCGGGCGCCTCGCCGGGCACGTAGCCGTCCATGGCGGCGCGCAGGCACTCCCTCACCTCGCCGCGCCGYCGCTTGCCCACGTACTGCAGGACGCCCTCGATGGCCTCGGCAGGCCCGGCGAAGCCCGAGAGCCAGCGCAGCAGCCCGCACAGGCGCCCGTGCCGCCCGCGCCTGCGGCCGCAGCATGCGACGTCCAGCGGCGCCCCGCTGAAGAAGGCGGCGAGCGCCGGCAGCCGCCCGTAGTCGTTGCCCACCATGGCAGCGAAGAGCGGCAGCAGCGCGGGCTGCAGCGGCCCGAAGTGGCCGCAGAAGCTCTCGGAGGAGAAGCGGCGCGCGGGGATGTAGCGGCCGGGCGCGTCGCCGCCGCCCTGGCGCACGCCGCGCCACTCGAAGTGCCCGAGCGGGCAGTAGCCGCCGCGCAGCTGGAAGACGCAGAAGTCGCTGTCGAGCGCCAGCACGGGGCAGCCCCAGCGGTTGGCGAGCGCGGCGAGCTCGCGGTCGGCCTCGGCGAAGCACTGCGCGAGCGGCACGCCGAGCCGCCGCAGCGCCTGCACGAAG
>NW_020455644.1:4648642-4667521 GCF_003342845.1 Nothoprocta perdicaria
GTCGAGCAGCACGCAGGCGGCCACGTCGCACGCGCGCAGGCTGCCGAAGAAGGCGCGCGCGGCCGCCGCCAAGGCGCCGTAGTCGCCGCCGCGCCGCACGTCGGCGCCGCAGCTCAGGTAGAGCCAGTGGTAGAGGCTGCTGCCGTCGATGACGAGCTTGGTGCCCCGCACGCGCACGGGCGCCAGGAAGCCGCCGTGCTCCTCCACAAAACTCGCCAGCCCCGGGACGCCCATGATGGCGGCGCCAACGGCTTCCAACCGCCGCTCCGGAAGTGGCGCCGCCGCCGCCCAATCCAGGGCCTCTCCGCCCTGGTGGGGAGGGGGGGATGGCGGCCACTGCGCATGCGCGGCGTCTCCTAGCGACGGGCGCAAACACGGCCYGGGCCTCGTCGGCCGCCGGGCCGGACGGAACCGGGCCGGGCCRAGGGAAGGACCGGAGGAAATAAATCTGCAGGAGAGGCGGAGTTTAAGCGTTAGAGCTGTGGAGCTGGTCCTGCAAGTGAGGGAGAAGTGGTGGCTGAGGTACCAGAGGGGTTCGTGTGGTGTGGAGAACCAGGAAAACTCGAGAGGAGCAGGGAAGGGGTTTGATCAGCGAAGGAAGGTTTGTCTCGGGCCTCATAAAGTGTAGGGATACATTAAGYGCCGTGGGAGAAAGCTGAGGGTTGCCTGAAGGAAATGAGATATGAAAAAAGCTGACAAGGAAAAAGTACCGTGCGATTGCCAAGGTGGTGTCAGGCTGAACAGAGAAGGGCTTTTGGAGAGGAAGGGTCTCAACACTTGGATTTTTTTTTTTCCTTGTATTTATCCTGCACTTTAATGAAGCAGTTGGTGTATTGCTGCTTGGAAAATGGTTATCAAGTTGAGTAGGATCATGGCTGAGCCATCCAGCACTGGTGCTTATCCTCTAAATCTGTCCCTGAGTGCTGCTGCAGCCACCGGATCCTGCCCATAATGTGACCGAAGCTGTTTGCAAAGTGGTTTCCTTATTGTAGATGGGCGGAAATTGAAGCATAGAGAGAACAGGAGGTGAGAGACAGGCTTGTAAATAAAGCAGAGGAATTAGTCTCAGTGGGCACTCTGAAGTGTAATGTTGTAGTGTAAAAGGATGGGGACAAACTCCTAGGAGTCAGGTAAATACCTAAATCACAAGGTGAGTGGCAGCACTGACTGTTACCTGGAAAGAGGTGACAGCAGTTGATTTTTAAGTGCTAATTATTTCAGAAACTTAGGTGGCTGAAGCTGCTCTGTCTGGCATTTACAAAGGCATATTCAGACTTCCACGAGCACAGGCTTCCTTAGAGAGTAGTAAGTGCCAAGTCTAGAAAGTTTACATATTTTTCAATGTAATATTTTATGGAAATTTTTCTGTTCTCCTAGCAACCTCAGCGTGGTCCATTCATGCTTTAGAGTGGGAGTTAAGAAGCAGTAAGGCATTTTTTAGCTGACATTTTTTGCTTGCCATTTGCATTTCAAAATTTGCTCCCTGAAGGAGATTATAGAAGCAGAATCTCACAAGTCTGTGTGTTTGGAAGATTGTATCATTGTTAAGATGGCTTGTAATCCTGTGACATTGCCAAGCCAGGCCCGTTGACAAAGCGTGCCAGCAGCTCAGCAGATGGATGTTAAAATAGGTTCATGTACACACAGTGTTACTGTTACAAAATACAGAATCGTAATCTTCATTAGGGCTCTGTAGCTGTTAGGAAGTAAAGACTATCACTTGCAGTCTGCAATAATGCAGATTTTAATATGATGCATTTTTCATTTTCCTTTTCCAAAACAGCACAATGTAATTTTTGGCTTACATTGACAGCTGAACAAACGTGGTGTGGTGACCCTGCACTGCTACAGGCAGTGTTGATGGTGCGAGCAGTTGCATTCATCATAGGATTTTAAACTGCCTTTATTTGCTACAAAGGATCCTGAGGTACAAATAATGCTCACAGCCTCATAAAAAGCAAGGTAATGAAAGCAGTGGGCAGAGAAACCTACCCCTTGCCAGTTGGAATGAGAAAGGGGAAGGATACAAAGTGATTCAAAAGTTGTGTTCAATTACTGGAGGCCGTGGAAGCATTAGACCTTTGCCTGGTGGTCTCTATGTTTGCAGGATCACAAATCACAGCTGGATTATTAAAAGGTGGATCAAGAAAGGCTATTATAGCAAAGGAGAAAGAAAGGTAGAAGAAGCAGGGTTTATTGAGAGGCCTGCGGACTTGCTGGTAGTCAGGAAGTGCAAATTTTCAGTAGATGCTAATGGTGAATCATGTTGAATCAATGAAGCTATCACTGGAATAAAGATAAGAGGAAAAACAATTGGTGCTATAAAGATAGRATATAATTCTTTGTGACACATCTGGGAGAAACTGTAAGGTGAAATACAGACATAGTTGTTCCTGTTTTTGAAAAAGAAAAAACCTAAACTTCCAAATACATTAATGTATAGATATCGTGTTTCATATTCCCCATCATGTTCTTTCAGTACATCTGTTTAGTATTGACATGCCACATCTCCATTATCTGGAGTTTCATTTTCAAGTCTGCTGCCCACAGTTTAATACATAATATTTTTACATAATTTGTGTTTCTCTGTAAGTTAAGCCCTTTAAGTGCTGTAGCAGAATTGGATGAGCATTTTAGTAAGTAGCACATTCACTGAATCCTTTTTTTTCCTCTCTGTTTCTGTGTTTCTAGTGAACATCCTTAGAAGAGTAAGAGACTTGGAAAGCTATAATCTAGAGAAATTTTCAGTTTCTGTTGCCCAGAACAATGCTCAAATTTCAAGAAACTGCAAAGCAGGTCACCGTTACCAGATCTAATTCTTCTTGCTCAGATGCTCTGTTCGCAAGGAGATACATCATTCGGAGGAAACTTGGCAATGGGAGCTTTGGAAGTGTTTATCTGGTTTCTGACAAGAAAGCAAAGCCAGGAGCAGAATTGTGAGTAAGCACTTCAGATACTTGAAATAAAAATATTCGGACCATATATATATATTTTTTTTTTTTTACATTGTAGATGTTTTCTTTGTATTAGTTTTTGTTTTGATTCTCAATTTGGTGTTATCCTGCACCCTTAACAAACACACTGTTTAACTTTAGTGATGGTATGAAATAGGAGCAGGCCTTATGCTGACTTAAATTCCCACTGGATTTGTTTTTAATATATTTTACCAAATATCAGATGGTGCTTGTGTCTAAGTCCTTTTAATTTACTACTCAGGATGAAATGGAGGTTTCAGTTAAAAAGTGAAGAAAATATCTGTTATTTTCTTTTTCTGTTAGCTTTGTTTGTCATACAGCTTAGATATAGGAACTACCTGAGTTTATAGGACTCTAAAGGCTCTATCTTCAGCTTTGGTGTTTTGGACTATAGTCTAAGCTGCTGAAGACCCAAGACAAGCAATATATGTTTTGCCTATAAATACTTTTCTCTATTTTTTTTCCTTTAGACTTTTATTTAAGCAGGCTAATTTGTGGTGACCTTGTTTTGAAGAAACATTYACTGCCTGCAGCATTTCATGCCTGTCTTTTGATAGGGATGAACCTGTGATAACATGTCCCATGTCACCCTCAGTGCAGAGGCTGRGTATCATTTGGCATATTCTTCTTCTTTTGTTTCATTAAATACTGTTGTTAAATACTACAACAGTATTTAACGGGGCAAATTCCTTTCGTTATAATGGTCTGTAGTTCCTAATTATACCACTTGGGGGTAATCGTATCACAGTTATTCCCCTCTAGTCCTCCTAAAGCTGAAACATAGGTTGAAAAGGGTATTCCCCTAAATTTCTGCCATTTAGGCAGGTAGTAGTGAATAAATATTGGCCCAGATRGACATGAAACCTCAGGCAGCATTTCAATAGAGAGGTTAGACAGCTTCTTCTGTTTAATGATATTGATTGTGTATGGTAGTAAAATGTGGTATGGTAGTAAAAAGACACATCGTTAACATTACTTTCAAGTAAGAAAAGAATCTGTTATGGAATTGTACTGCTTCCATAACATTATCCATAACATTTCCCTTTGAGAAGTAAATGCGCATATAAATATATATTTCTAAGAGAAAATGAAAAATTAATGATTATACTTCTCACTTCAAATCTTTATAGAGCTCTGAAAGTATTTTGGCCTATAAAAGGAATGGAGGTATTTAGCTCCTAAATTACCTTAACAGAATTAGAATTTTAGTTTCATTGCCTCAGAGATGATCGAGAACATGTTGAGAAAAATGTTAGCTACAGCATGAATTCAGTCACAGATAGTTTCCTGAAAATCATCTAGTCTTCTCATGTAATAGTCTAAAGCACTGTGAAAGAGCATAAAATAAACCGTAAGAAGTCAAATTCTCAGTAGGCTAAATCTTGTGTAATGATACAGAAGCTGTTCAAAAAGTTATTTTTCATAATTGTTTTAGCTGTTGAAAAATCTACTTAATTTCTTTCAGTGTGTTACATAYGGAATGACTTAACTCACACTGCCTAACACTGCTTATCATGTAATTTCATGTGTGGTCTACATAGCTTTTCCATGATCAGGAAAACAGTTCCTGGACATGCCTTCTATTTCTTTATCCCTAAAAGGATAAAGTATTATAATGGAAGCATTATATATAGAGTTGCTTCAGCTGGAAGGGACGATGTGATAATCTGGGGCATGCCTCAAGTTAACAGGCTTATTTCATATAGAAGCTGTGTACAAAGAGCTGGTCAGGCCAGCARTACCTGCCTCCTGTGGAAATGGATGCCAGCTTCTTGCTTCTACACCACTAAAATTTAATACAGCTTTTTTGAGTACATTGTGTTCTGGTAGGCTGCTAAAATTCCTAGTATTGAGTTGAAATAGCTCGATGTGTTTTCCAGTGAATTGTAATACTCATTTGGATTTTTACTAATATTAATAAATCCACTTGCCTCAATGGCTTTAGGGCATAGATAGTTTTTTTGGAAATATGTGGCCCTGTCTATACCAAGTATACCAGGATCCCTGTTTTCAGTATCAATATTTTTGCATTTAACGATGAGAGTGGTTATTACAGATGAATACAAGTATCTAAGTAGAAGTGCCTCAGTCCCATTGTTATATTGGCTTAGTTCATGCAGAACAATGAAGTGTAGACCCAAGAGTTTGGGCAGAAGTGTTCCTGCAGGAATGGAAGTCCTATGTGGGTGCTCGTCTCATCTGTAGTCACTTCTGCAAAATTAATCTTTCTTGCCCACAGAAGGGTCTGCTCCTGAGCAGGCCTCTTTTGTCAGCAGAGCGCCCAGAGAGAAGYAGAAGTTGCTTCGGAGCCCTCGTCAGCTGCTGTTCCTGGCTCTTGCTTAGCATCAGGCAGATGGGAAGAGAGAGAGAGCTGCAGGGGGGCCAGACCCCATCTGATAGGGGTGAGGAAGGGGCTGCTGAGAAATGTTACTGTGCAGCAGTTGTGTGCTGCTGCTGCTGCCACCTCCTGCTGCCTTGCAAAGCTGTTCCTTGGCCTGCCCTGGAGCTGCTCTGGTCCAGGTTACAGCTGGATGTACCAGCACTGACAGCACTGACAGCTCTGGCAGCTCTGGCTCAGTGCCCTGATAACTCATGATGTCTAAAATCCTCCAGGAAGCATCCTGGGCTGCAGAGAGCTCAGGTACCTTCACATACCTGGCCACATAAGGTTGCTGGATGGGTGTATGGAGGCTCCCATCAGGACTACCTGGCAGCTGGAGAGGAGAGGATTGTTTAAATGGCTTCTTTATTTCATGGTCATTCATTTAATGCAAGTAGCATGTGTATTTGGAGGAACAAATGTTAGATTTTCTATGTGTTTCCTCTCTTTCTGTAACAGCAGTGTTTATTGCTGTTACTTAGATTAGAGTTGGCCAGGACAATATTGTTATGAATGCTGCAAAAACCCAGCACAGAAAGTCTGTACTGCAAAAACCTTATAGACAGACCTTATAGATGTTATAGAAGGGAGATTTCATGCCTGTAAACATGGAAAAAAATACTACTGAGGATGAAAATCTACTGATGTGTTGTAACCACTGGCTAAGCGGTAACAAGTTTTGTGGCTATCGCACTACAGGAAAGTTTCCAAAATGAATTTTTAGGAGAATTAATTATGTGGAATGCATATATGTATAAGTAAATAAGAAATTGAGGATTTCTCAATTTCTCAATTGAGAATTTGCTTACAAAAGCAGTTTGTAAAGGGCTATTTTCAATTTGAAAGTTTTAGAAAGGTACAGGACTCGTGTAAACCTATAGAACATAAGAGCAAAAAGAGGGAAAATGAAGGCAAGTGATGAAAGGTGAGTCTTTAGAGAGAAGGAAGACACAAGTGCACTTGTGAGCACTTATGAAACAGCAAGAAGACAAGTGGATGAGGAAATGGGAATGAGAAGATAAGAGAGATCAGAAGGTTGGATGGAGGTTGGTGGAGAAGTGCTGTTGTTGGAGGTGGCCAAATGAAAAATTTGGCATCTCTGACAGGTGAGAAAGGTAAGGCAATATTAGAAGGGGGAAGAGATGAATAAGGCACAAGCTCGGGATAAGGACAAGGTCATGGTGGAAGAGAGAACTGGTGTATCCACTAATAATAGAGGAAGCAAAGATGATGAATTTGAAATGAAAGTAGGTAAAATATCTGCTACTCAGAATTCATATTTTTTTAAAGCAGGCTGTTCTTTGAGACACTGGTATTTGTAGAATTGAGAAAGAAACAACCTACTTTTTTTTTTTTTTTTTTTTTTTTTTTTTTTTTACTCCTAGATAGTTAAATACACTGTTGAGCAGGAGATCTCTGGAGATCTACTGCCCTAAAAGATTCTAAACTGCATTTTTTTCTTTGAATAACCTTTAGCACTGAAATCTGTATTCAGTAGCTTGTTGAGGTGAAATTATTTACATCTCCTGATTTAAATATCTGATTTCAACAATAGAATTTTAACAATGCAAGCAGTTAACAGTAGTGGTTTCATAAAACAGTACATGATAATGTGAGGCTCCCAAGTAGCAGCAAACAGTGATCGAATTTGCAGTTTCCTTAAAAGAGGTTGGGAGAAAAAAGTTTCTCTCCTGCTGTTTCTGTAGGCAATCAAAGTCAGAGAGAAGGACACGTTGGGACTGAAAAGAAGCACAAGAAAAATCATAATGCTGAGGAATCTACTGTAAAATTCACATTGGAATATGAATTAGCTTTGAAGTGGAGATGAAAAAATAACAGACACATTGGCAAATACTATTCTCACCTTGAGTATTTGTTCAGTAGCAGGTGACTACACTGAGGATGACCTTACTGTCATGCACAGTCCTTATCCTTGGGATCTTTTATTGTATGACTTCTTCACCAGTGTGCTGGAAACTGCAAAAATAAAGCCTTGTGTTTAGAATGTAGATAATTAGGAACAGAGTATAAACAGATGAGCTGTTCGTGGCTCTGTGTGACAGAGCACTCCCTGCTGACAGAGGAAATCTCGTCTTCCATATGAAAAGCTGGAAAAACTTGAGTGCAGAGTGTTAGATTATTTGTACATTTTAAAATCAAAATAGGTATAGATAAGAATATGAAGGTCTAGCAGTATAGTAGTGTATATAGGTGTCAACTGCATGTCACTCTTGATAGTATTGTGTTGTATGATCATTCCTTCATTCCTTACGTATTGCACTACGTTTGTATGTGTGGGTTTTGGTTTGTTTTTGCAATTTTTTTTTTCACGGTCTGGGATGTTTTCTATAATTTTACCTTTTTTATTATGTGACTCTGAAACTCTTTTCCACTTTAGTTTTTCCTTTCACCTTGTATTAACTGGAAAATTACAGATTTCTGTAAGCAGCTGCCACAACTTAGCAATTGCAGATCTAAGTGGAAAATGCCTAATAATACMACACTCTAATGCTGATGACCTCCAGCATTTTCATTTAGAAAATTCCAGTTCTGTGCAGGCCAAATGCATTTTCCTGTGTTCTCAAATGCTCTGTTTTGAGAAAATCTGTACGCATTTAAGCTTCTCTGCCTTTCTTGGCAGTGTTTATTTTTTTCCGAGGTGTATTGTCCACAGAGGAGTGGGAAAAAAGCCAAACCAGTGATTTGTAATGTGGTGCAAGGTGGTGCCTCCATAGAGTTATCTCATACTGGCCATTAAACTTAAGAATTACAGTTAACTTCATTCTAAAACAACTGGCTTGTGAAGACATGTGGTAAACCACTTCGTCAAATTTCGTCATAATTACCTCAAAAGAAAATGTTTTTTTTTTTCTTTTTTTTTTTTTTGGTTTAGGGCTAGAGCAAATGACATTATCCTTCCTATTTGTGTTGAAAGTTACCTAATTTGCTATCCATGTCTTACAAGAGTTATTGATTCAGTTGGATGCTCTGACCAAGCATGGCAGAGACTGAGACACCTCAGATCTTCCTATGATCACTTCCTATGATCTCTGTGAAAACAGATAGCTGAGAACAAAATTAATGCCCTCTTAAAAAGAAAGTCCAGTTCCCGAGCCACTCTTAACTATGGAGGAGCTTGTTTTGTACTAGAGAATCCTTCCAGGAGAAAGACCATCTATATACCACATTTACACCAAAGTCACTGAAACACARGAGATGTGTTTACAAGAAAGGAAGCTTCTCAGTTCAGGATGGCACGTTTTGTATTTTATTTGYGGTTTTCTCCATTAGGTATTTGATAATCTTCTGGTTTTAAGCCATGTCCTGTATATCCTCTAAAAAGAGATTGAATTGCCGAGTATTGACACTGCCATTCCATTCTAGTGATCCCTAAAATGCGCTTTGGTAAATCTTTATTTCAAATTGCAAAGTAACTCAGCTAATATGTAACTGGCCTGTACATAAGGATTACATGTATTGCAAATGTTTGAAGAGTTTTTAATCTTTTCCAGGGTTCGAATTGAATTTAGACATGGTAGGTGGGGATGCAAATCACTGGATGTCCATTTGCAGTATTTCACATATTTTCATATTTTTATTTAGAAGCTTTTTCTGCAATGTATGCAGTTCTGCTTTCTCTAAACATACCTCCAGCTTCTTCCTTCCCTCTAGTATTTCTCCTAGTATCTATACATATTTTTCTCTCTGCATTCCCTAGTTAGTGGCTGGAAAGGTGAAGCTGTGTCAGTCTCTGAGTGCATGCACAGATGAGGTGAGAGCTCTGCCTACATTGACGRTTTGACAGCTCAAGCAGCAAAGAACTTTTGAGACTCAGGAGCTGCTAATCTAGGTCTCTTCCATGTCCCACTTAGCTCATTGAATAGTTTCATCTCAAAATCCCTGGGATTGCTACTGTTCTGATAAATTGGGCTGAAGTTGGCCAGTAGATCCATATTTTGGGTAGTATTTGTCAGACAATTCTTTGTTTCATAGACAAGCTTAATGAGTTTGGGACAATTGGATAAATTTTGAACAGGTGGTTGGACACTTACTGTCAATTTTCCTGCGGCTTTTTAGTGTATTTGATATTTAATATTTACTTCCAGTTCTTTGCCAATATATACTATGTAAATGCTTTGAAGCTTATTTGATCTTATTTGATAGGAAACTCAAGTCAGTCCTCTGTGTGAATATAACATTTTATTGGTAGTTAAAATGAAGTTTATTTACCTCAGAAGTTATCAAATCAGTGCTGCTTTATAAAACTGCCAGTTTCATTGTTTTGTTCAAATCCAATCTGTGATGTGAAACACAAGGCTGGCCTCTCAATATTGCGTGTAAGAAATAGTTGATAGGATTTTTTTTTTAATAATGAGTCAGTATGGCCTTAAATGTATTGCTGCATTCAGAAAACATTGGATTTCCATCATGCAAACTGACATCAGATTTACAAAGCCTATTTGAAATGCAGGCCCTCTTCAATTTCTTCATTCTTTCAAAGTCTGGAATCATCTAAGATTTTGCACATGTTCATCTAAATATCTGAGGAGCTTCCCTTTTTTTTTTTTTTTTTTGTTGGCAATCATAGACCTGTTTCCTGACCCACCCCAAATCAATTATGTATTAAAGAAGTAGCAGGATTGTATCAGCATTTAAACTGCAAGCATGGTAATACTCCTGCAGTCTCTTCTAGCCCTGTCTTCCTGATTAGTTTATCAGTTAACTCTAGCAGGTAATTACGTTTAAAGACAATATCTCTTTACAGCAGAGGTCTGTGTTCAATGTTAGTTTTGAAGGACAGTGTTATCACTCATAGATAATGAATGTCCTAGTTGGTTGTGCAAAGTGAAGCTCTGGCTTAAGTTTCACTAATTCAAAACTGTGCATGGACAGCAGCTGAAATACACAGTGGGCACCAGGGACTTCTAGTTCATAAATTTTCAAGAGGTGCTTATACGTCCCCTTGGTGGAAGGCGCATGCTGAGAGGTGCCAGCCCCCCAGCACTGTTCTGCATGTGGTAATTGTGGGGTGTCAGCTCAGCTTCTGCCTCTGCCTTGCATTATCCCATTAATCCCGGCTCACACTAGGAGTCCTTGGAAACTGTGCACTTAGCTGAATAATTTATCCCATGACTTTCAATTATTTATGACTTCTTACTACAAATGAAATAAAATCTAAAGGTGGAAGAGTTTTGTAACTTATGAATATCCAAGAGCCAGCCAGCAGATTGCTGGATCCTTAAGTCCCGGTGTTTGCTGCCTGTTTGTTTCTCTGAAGCTATTCCAAGGGAACGCTCATTTGAAAGTGAATTGATTAAAACAATAACAAATGACCCCCTGCCAGTTGCCCTGTGCTTGCTTATCTAATCCTGCTGGCTGCCTTTTTTCTTCTCCCGCTTTTAGCCCTGAAAATAAAAATTAGAAATTAAACCCAGGATCCTCGAGTCATCTTAGGTTTTTGAACAAATATTCTTGATCTCCTTGGTAACTGAACAAAGGAGCAGCTCCTGCAGGACGTCATTAATTGCTGCTTCTTTTCCGATAAGCTTTTCTGAGCAAGCTGTTGTTTGCTCTTTTCCATGAGGTGAACGCTGTCCCCTCCCCTAGAGAGCAGGTCACCAGCTGTAACCTGGTCTATCGGCTGAGCTGCCCTAACAGTTCACGTGCATGGTCTTTCTTGGCCTCAAACATGAAATATTGTGACACAGAACCTCAGTAGATAATTTTGGCTGCTTTAACTGGAGCAGTTGAAAAAGTTAGTCACTATAATCTTCCCATTTCAGTGGTTAAGCGTGACTTAACCGCTTCTGTCAATGGTGCATGTGGGATCCCTGACCTCAATGTATGTTGACACTTTACTGAAGCCTTTGTAACCATGGCTAAAGCCCTTGTATGTTCATTTAGGATTTCCAACACATTTTCTTGGAGTCAAACAGTACAAGGTTTGCTTCATTGGTGGTACAGAGTTGCAGCTTGGGCCAAAATTGTTTCAGATCATTTCCAGGTCAGGCCAATAGTAGTTCAGGGACTAGTTTGATAACACAGTGCGTGTTCAAATTAATTCTTAGGTGAAAATATGTACAGCTAATGGTGGGCTAGTTCGCATGTCAAAGCTGGGCCTGTGGATCAGGACTTCATAAGCAGCAGGATGCTTTAGTCCATATGCCCTGCGTCCTTGTTGGGGCTCAGCTGCCCTCCAAGCCCCACTGCCATAGGGTTAGAGACCTGCAGAGCTACCTAGCGATGGACGTAAGAGAGAGAGGACAGGAGCTCATGTTAGAGCCCAGAACAGTTCCACATTTTTCCCTCCATGAAAAATACACCTAYGTGCAGCTACCACAACACTGTGGAAAGCACAGATGCACACGTCTTCACTGATTAAAAACTGATAGACTAGAACAACAACAGTATTGAGGTTTACAGCACACAGGTGTCCAAGACATGGTCTGTATCCCAGTGAAACAATTTATTTAGATCTCTCTTTAGGAGAGTTCAGAAGTTGGATAAGYCTCTAGTGGGGTTTGCAGGACAGCTGGCGCTGGGGCGTAGGCCATGGCATTTGTGGTGAGGGATTTAGCTGGTAGGAGCTGCAGAGAGGCTGCAGGCCTTGGTGTGGGCTTTTCCTTTGTTAAAATTTTGAGCACTCTCATCTTAACAAAGTTTGTAGCCCAGTACTCTGCATGAGCTCTGTGAAATTAAAAAGTGAGTGCTTAGATCATCTCGGTGCCTTTCATTCAGCTTGTGTGATGTAGATGCCTGTGGAAATCCTGTGCAGCCATGTCCGGTATAATTTTTAATTCTAAGTCATCTTTTTGAGCTTTGGGGTTCCTGTATTTTTGCTTCTCCTGTTTATTTTTCTTTTTTTTTTAGTGCACCTTTCTTTCATTTTGATTTTCAGTGGGGTTTGTCCATTTAACTGTGGTGCAGTCTAACCAGATCATACAATCACAGAACCCTTAAGGTTGGAAGGGACCTCAGAGGTCATCTAGTCCAACCCCCTGCACATACAGGGTCATCCAGAGCAGGTGGCACAGGCTGCATCCAAGCRGGTTTTAAAGATCTCCAAAGAAGGAGACTCCACAACCTCTCTGGGCAGCCTGTTCAGGGCTCTGTCACCCCCACGTATCTTTAGTTGATATGATTGGGTGGAAAAGTGCCTTAAAGAAAAAATTGCTCAGGTTTCCTCTAAGTCTCACCCTCTAGGGCTGGCTGAGCTTTCCTGAGCTCCCCACTGCAGCCCCCACCTGGCCATGATCTGAGGRGAGGCAATGGGCAATGCTGATGATTGGGATCATGCTTTTTTTGTTACATTTATATACATTGTTTTTAGTATTGGGTGGAGAATTATGCTTAAGCATTTCTGACAAATTATTGGTTCTTTGAGACATACATCAGAGACAGAATTTAATGATTAATGYAAATGCCCTGAGTTCACTTCTGCCTCATTTTGTTGGAACTGTTGTTTAATTTTATTCGTTTGTAAGATAATTTTACTAAGTAAGCAGAGAGGCACAGCATTTTTGATTTAGGTCAAACTGTGACCCCCTGCATCAAAGATAGTGTGTATTTTTGCAATATTTGAACATACTTGATGTATTGTACATTGCAGTTTGCCCTTGTTGGCAGGGTGTGTTTTCTTTTCATTCTCAATGAAGAATATTGTACTTTCTTCCATGTAGAAGGGGTCTTTAGTGAGTTCAGTAAATGGTAATGAGAAAATGAGCAGAATAAATTCTTGATTTGCTGGATTATCGGTATATTTTTCTTTCCCCATCTCTGTTTTTCTTTGTTGCTCTCATGTGGCACACAGTGACATTTAGTAAACATGGTTCCTAGTTCATGGCTTCACTTGTATTTATGGTGTGCCCTTCTGAAATAACTTCTCAGTGTTGCTGGCTAGTGGCTTCACTTCTSATTTGCACATATTTCACTGGATTCTATTGTATCCAGGAAGGCTAGAAAGTGTAAAAAGACTTTTATCTACCAATAGATGTTATACATAATTAATTTCCTCAGTTAGCTTTGCTGGATTCCCATAGCTTTTGATTGCAGACTGTTCTATAATGTGCTTTTGTACAGCTGGAAGTTCTGCTCTTCTCCCTTGTGCACAGGCTTGCTTCTTTTTGGTAGCATAGTTTAATGAATATATATCAGAAATAAACATTGAAAGAGATGCCTGCTTGCAAGAGACACGTAGGAAGCATGAGCTTTCCTCTCAGAGCTGAAGTAAATTAGTATTTAAATGGCTTAAGGGAATTGGTTTCGCAGAAGAGACAATATTGTTGGCATTAAATGTACTTGCAACATTTAAAAGAACATAATTCTGCTTACAAATTTACTTACATTCATGAACAAGCCAATTACATTTTGCATTAGAAAATGTGTTAATCTGAATTTCTGGAGGATACACTCTGACAGTGATTACTTAGTGTGTCTGACTTTCATTTGGAAATTTCTATTCTTTAAAATTATCTGTATTTTCTATATCTGATGCATATAGATCAGATAACATGTAGATTTTTGACATTTCTAATTTCAGACTGATTTCTGTATTCATATACAACTGAGCTGCTTTCGGGAAGGTGTTTCAACCCAAGACTGCAAGTTTAACAAAAATGTAACATGGCAATTGCAGGATGTTTAATCAAATAATAATGCTTGCAAATAACTAATGCTGCAGTCAAGCTTAATGATATGTGGCTTTTCTTCTGAAAGGGAACGTCAATTAGCAGAGAGCAGTTAATACTGAAATGTATCAAGTGTGTACAAAGAAATTGCAATGGGAAAATGTCTGTTTCAGGTGATTTGGTATTTGATGGAATTACATATTCAAAGATCTAGAGAATAAACAAATTATTTAGCCCTGTCACATTCCTCTCCAGAAATCCATTTAGGTTAGTGACATTTAATTACATTCTTAAACAAGACTAGACTGGAGAAAATACAATGAAGGCTGGTAGTCCTTTTCAGATAAAATAATGAACAGTAGATGGTGATAATGTAACATCTAGAATACCTCTACATCTAGGGGTATTTTTTTTAAATGCATACACAAATGTGTATTCAGTCCCTACCCTGCAATGTTTTTAGTAATTGTCCTGAGTAGACATATATTTCTTCCCTTTAATTGTGCTCTATCAAAACCAGATTCTGAGCTGAAGTGCATAAGAAGCTATAAATGTAATTTTCGTTTCATTCGCTTGTAGGAAATAAAATGGTTTGAAAAAAATGCAGCTCTAGGAGGAAAATCTTTCCTTTATTGATCAATGTCCATTCTTAAATTTATTTTTAATTAGTATAGATGACTTGAACCAAAATGTTCCAAAGAATTATTAAACACATCTGAATATCTAAATAAATAATCTTAATGGATGCTATCATGCAAACTAGTAATAGAGCACAATCAATTCTGTGGGATGTAGCAGGAGTATCTGCTTTGCTTTATAATTGCTGTTTTTTTTCCAGAATTGGCAAACATGCTTGACTAAAAATAATTTCAAGCATGCTCCTTTGTATATACAAGATTTTGCTCAGTGCAGAAGGAAACCAGATATGCTCTTCCTTGGAGCAGATTTATTTCAACATTATTTTCTCTCATGAATTTGTCCTAGAAAACATACTCTCCTCTGGGAAACTCATAGGAACTGTTAATTCAGGAATAACCATAGACTGCATCATGAGCTGAACAGTTAAGTGCTAGTGAATATGTTAGAGCATTCACAAAATCAAATTTCTTKAAAATTTGTTTTGGGGGCTCTAGTTTTGACTCACTGATGGAAATGAAGCATGAATCATTCTTTTCACTTGTGAATTTAAGAAATCATTTAACCATTCAATGATGCTTAAGAGATACTAAACATCTTAAAATTCTTGATTTAGAAAMTGAAATAATGATTAATCCATCTATGAATATTACAGTACTTAYACAGTGGGACTTACAAATTTGAGGCAGGTAGGACTATGTATCAAAAATTATTTCCTAGTAATGTAATGTTTTCGGAGCGGAAGTTTCAATAGTAAGCTAAAGTGATCATTTGAGGGCTGCACATCAGCTATAACGTGAAAATGTTGGTGTGTAATATTCCAGAAAGCAAGTGGCTGTGGGGGGCAGTCATGATGGGTGACTTCAGCTGTCTGCGTGCAGGTGGTGCCCCTGGTAATGAATTCCCTAAACAAACAACCTGAATCCGGTGGAAGCTGCTGCACAGACAGGACTTGCATACGGAGGCTGTAGTCCGATCTTCATTTCAGTGCYCACCTGCCGTGCCGTAGCTGCCCCGTTTGCCATTTAAGGGATAGTATTTAAGAAATCATGAATTAGGTAAGCACTCCTCTCAMTGGGTCCAGTTTCCAGCACTGCTGCAAGGTGCTACGTTTATTTGGAGTTGCATATGGTCCTTGTAGGGAAGAGTTATCAGTGTGTAGGGGTAGTTCTGCAGAGGATGGAGGGCACAGAAATGCAATACGCAGTTGTGAGATACACTGTGACTCCCTGTGTTATCAGCAAACAAATGCAGCTAGTCAGTAATTGGCACTGCAGTTTTCTTAGTAGACAGCGCCTTTGGAGATAGGCTGTCTCGTTAACTTTTAAAAATTGCATCTGCTCCAATAAACCAWATTATGTAATAATAAAACATGCCATCAATGTAAACAAATACCAGATGGGTTGTCAAATATTTTGGTTTAGATCAGTGCGAATAGAGGGAGCCACTATTGTGGCATATTGTGTGTCAGTGACTACTGAGAGCTCAAAGAAGCGTTCCCGCTGGGCGGCTGTGTCCTTGCGGCCCTGCCGCGCAGCCACGGCCTCCCCGGAAGGGCTGGAGAGAAGCACGGCCAGGGCTTTTCATATCCAACATGTTAATGCATTCGCTGCAAGACTCTCGCAGTTGCAGTTTGTTCAAGATTAATATGGAAGGACCTTTACACTGTTAAATCACAAGACTCGGGCTTTTCACAGAACGAGATGTTGAGGCTGGTACCTCTGCACTGAACTTCAGGGTATCTGCCAGCCCTTCCAGAACAATTCTAACTGATATGTACTTACATATCTAATGGGCATATGCACCTGTATTCTAAATTCAGTGAGACATAACCATAAACAAAACAGTATATCTAATTTAGCATTGTCTCAAAAGGAGTAGATCTATCTTGCATTTAGAGGGCATCCACATTTCAGTTATTTAAACCTCAGTTGCTGTATCTGCCTCTCAAATCTATGAGTTCTAAATTTATGAAASTAGTTCTGAAATAGTTATGAAAATAGTTCTGGACCTTTTAATCCTGCTGGAAGCCTGAGGCTTTGTTTCAGAAAATTTAGGGGACAGATTTTAGGAAAATCATGAACTTCAGATGACCTGTTTACTCCAAGGGGTCTCAACAAACTCTTAAGAGGAGAATATTATCTCCAATATTCAAAATAGATGTGTGTATCACATACTTTGAAAGCTTTTTAAAAATATTTYGTGTAACCTATCTTCTTCTATGCTGTTCAATACTTGGAAGATTTTCATCAGATAATACACAAGTGTTATAGCTGGATTATGAGCATGGATAACTTATTCTTCATTATGAAACAACTTGAAATTGCAAGTTGTATCGTGTGCAAAGAAACCCTTTGGCCCTTTCAGATTGTAGAGCTGCTTTTTTTTCTTCAGAGAGGGGAAATTTATGCAGTATTGCTTGGCTAAGGCAAGTTTGTTTTAGTTTGTTTTCTTATGATTAGAAATGCTATTGCTTTTCCTCTTTTTAATAGGCAGAAAGCCTCTCAGCTTATGGTTTGATCAGCAGGAATGCCAGATTTGAGATCTGAGAGTCTCTTAATCACAAAAAGYGCTGATTTTTGCTGCCTGTTAGGGCAGAAGTTGCTTGTGTTAATACTGGAATGGGGTCAAGTGAATTTATGCTCAAGGGTGTGCTTAAGGGATTCAAAAAATGTAGCTAATCTATGTAGAAGAAATTCTGACAGAAAGCTTTTAGTTTTGTCTTTTTCTGCGTCTTATCAAACCTGGTTCTTCTGCAGAAGGAAACTGTAAGTTCATGCAATGTTAGCAGTACAGCCTGTAATATAGTGAATTCTGTAATGTACAGAAACCCCATTCAGTGTACTTTGTGTGAAAAGAAAACTGCTATTTTTTTYGTCAAAAAGTGCTTCTTCCAAAGTTAACAGAAAAGAACCAACTTTACATCTGGAAACTGATGTTCATTTTCTCTGAGAAATGGGGGGGTCTCTCTCTGAGACCCTGAGAGAACTTATTTGTCAGCRCTTAATCAGCAAAGAATTTTTTAAGTACATAATTGAAAGTGTATATAATTTTCTAAAGTATATRTAAAAGCTTTGCAGAAGCTCCTGTTATCTTTTTCATGTTTGACATGGTAAAATCAAAYCTTATCCACAGAGACAGTGCACATATTTACCAGTGGCATACAAATATACTTAATCTTGATTAAACAAAAGTTTGCTTTCTTGATGCGAATGAGTTCCAATTCTGGATATGAATTAGTTTTATGTAGCCAAAAACCCAATGCCTTGTTTTTAAAAGTACTTTTTCTTGATTGATTCTGCTGGGAATGAATTTTAATAAGAAAAACACCTGTCTTGTTGTCTGACAGCTGTTGACAGCATCAAAATCACTGAGTGACTAAGATGACAACCTATCCCCACACCTCAGGATTTTATTGATGTCTTTGGTATATAAGGAACTTGGCTCCTGCGCTGTTTAACAAGGACTCATTCGGTTTGTCAGTTCTGYGACATGATCTATGTCAAGGAGGAATAATGTCCCCATGCCAGCCAAAGATGAGAAGATTGCAGTAGATATTACCAGTCCTCGTTGTAGGAACCTTGTCTGTAGAGATGCTGGCAAATCAACTTGCGTGTTTGTTCATCATGCTGCCAGATGGGGATTAGGCAAGTTGATGTAAAAATTCATGCACTGTTACTCAGTAACTGATGATTGAGATCTAGATGTAGACTGAGATTTCTTTCTTACAWAGAAATTTTCTTATGAAGAGTTACAGCTTTTTTTTTTTTCCTTAGAACAAGTGAATTACTGCAGTTTTATTGCTGTTATGCTTAACTCCCATGGCTTTACAGCTATGTGATATTGAATGAAAAATTATTAAAAGGACTATGCAGACATTATTTCAGAGTGGAATTTACTTTTCATGTGTTCGTCATTTTGTTYCAATGAAATACCTGCAATATTCTCAGATAGGCTCAAATGACCCCATCAGATGTGAACTAGTGATGCATTCTTCAGCAGCTGGTTGAAGTACATGGAAACCATATTCCTTTCTGTGCAGTGTGCCATGCTTTATAAAACATTTCAGTGGGAAAATCTTGGCAGAAAACGCTTCTTCTTACTGCCCTGAACTAAGCTCTTTTTCAGGGCGGATTTGCAGTCAACTCCCCAACTCCAAGCATTTTGGATAGCTGAGTCTGAATACAAATTCTACCCTGGCACATTCACCTGCTTAACCTGAAGAATAAGAGAAAAAAAAAAAAAAAAAAAAAAAAAAAAA
>NW_020455644.1:4667923-4739307 GCF_003342845.1 Nothoprocta perdicaria
TCCTGTGCTCCAGCTTGTGGACATTACCCCTCATCCTATCGCTGGCCACCAATGAAAAGAACTTGTCCCCTTCCTCCCTGCATTCTCCCTTCCTGAACTTATACATGTTAATCATATCCCCTCTGAGCCTTCTCTTCTCCAGAGAAAACAGGCCCAGTTCACTCAGTCTCTCCTCATACGAGAGATGCTCCAGTCCCTTAATCATCTTAGTTGCTCTTCTCTGCACCCTCTCRAGAAGCTCCACGTCCCTCTTACACTGGGGWGCCCAGAACTGCACACAGTACTCCAGGTGCGGATTGTCCTGATCATTGTCCTGATTTTGTAATCAGAGTCACAGAAATGTTATGTTTATTTGTCTCATGCCCCAATGGAGTCTATTTGACAGAAGAAGCAAAGACAAATTGTTCCTCATGACTCTGTACTTCACATGCGAAGCTTGAACATATGCTCTGGGTGGGTCTCAGATCACTTGTGTTTCATTTTTCAATTATGTTTGTTATTATACAGTAATCCATAGCACTGAAAAGCTGTCATGAAGAAAACAGTCTGGGAGGAAAGTGAGAAAAATAATACTTTTAAAAATAATACTTTTAAAAAATACTTTAAAAATGTTGCTAGTCACTATGGAGACCAGCATCCCTATTTGCATCTTAATGCATTCTCTCTGTTTACCTACGCTTGCTCATTGTTTTATGTTGCCAAATACTTGATTAATATTATTTTGCATTTTAAGGAATTATGAGGGGATTATGAGCATTATGTGATTCTGCATTTTTCCATTTTTGTTAATACAAGGATTGTTTTTTCCTCTCTAGCAAGGTTCTAAAGGAGATCTCTATTGGAAATCTAAAGCCAAATGAAACGGTTGAAGCAAATCTAGAGGCACAACTGCTTTCCAAATTAGACCATCCAGCCATTGTCAAATTTTATGCAAGTTTTGTGGAGCGAGATAGTTTCTGCATTATCACTGAATACTGCGAGGTGAGATCTCTAAATTGCTTGGAAGGAATTTTTCAGAATGTGTGCACTAAAACAGAGTTTGAACAGAAACCTAGCTCAGGTACTTAATGTATTACTTTGAATTTTCTTTTTAAGTTATTTCTTATTAAKGATATTGTCTGTTATTGTTAGGCATATTTCAGATAAGCAATATTCCTTGATTGAGTGATCCCATAGATGAAGAACCATCAAATCAGAAGAGAAGGAGTAATATTAAATTCAAGTTCGTTTCACTTGGCATAGCTAGTGTTACAGGAACAACTTAAACACAGGCACGTTATCAGTACATTACCAGTGGCACAGTCTGCACTACATATGTACTACTGACAAATCAGAGAGGATGAGATTGGGAATATGTGGACACTGTGTGAAACTTGGTGTAAATGAGGAGGGGAAAAGGTACTTGTGCTTTCAAGGTGATTACAAGAAGCATAAGCCTGATCATCTGGATGATGGGCTTGCAAACAGCGTTTGCTTTATTAGAGAAGTGGAGAATGGCATGCAACTCAAAGATCACACTGCAGAAGGTATCACAAATATTAAGGGAGGATAATATACTGCAGTATAGTTACCAAATTTTTGACAGTGTTTAATTAAAAAAAAAAGTGAAATCTCTCTGAATACTTTACAAGTAAGATTTCACATAGTGCGGTAAGTTTTCTTTTCTGTTTCAGAGTCAATACTTCCAGAAGGTACACATTTTTTTTCACTTGCTTATCTATAGCATCTTTATGAGTACTTTATGAGTAGTGAGATTTAAATTTTTTTTTTCCTTTTTTATTCTCCAGAGATGTCTATTTAAATCCTGCTTGAATGGAAAATGAGAAAAAGGTGTCACTACCTGTTTCTCCTGCATAGAACAATTACCACGCATTGCAGTAATTGGTACTCTTGTGGCAGGCTCAAAATAAAGAAAAACCATTAAGTTGGCATGGAAACGGAACTGCCCTCTCACCCTCATTCTGTTTTCTCTAAAATGCTGTGGCTTTTTTGTTCACTTTTACGTGGACAGTGCAGAGCAAGTCTGCTCAGTGCAGCTGCCCAGTGCTGAACCTGTCCCATGAACAAAGGAGAACATAGGGCTCCATTGCTCAGCTTGGCATCTGTAGCCAAATTCTCTTAAAATTCTCAAAAGACAGTTCTCTGTTTTGATCTTATTGAGTTCCTTCGGCAGTTGTCCTAATTCAACACCTCACAGACAGTACAAACATTGTCACGTAAGCCATTTTTCAAGCCAAAATGCCTTCATGAAACTTGGATCTCATGTTATGCCATAAACTGGGCTTCAATAAAATATATTTTTTAATTAAAATAAAATGATTGCTCTAAATGTTGTGTTATCTTAATGCATCATAAAATACATCTATTTGTACTTTCTCACAAATAATTATTTCAGTTTCTTCAGTGTAGTCTCAGCTGTGTTGTGAGTTTACATATGCTAAGGCAATCTGAGAAAAAGGAATAACTACAGCAATGAATACTTATTCACATTATCGGTAATAAAACCTAAATGTTTGAATTCCATTTTAAATACACACAGTGATGTGTTTGATGCTCTTGACATTTAAAAAGAAACTGCAGCTTGGAAATTTCCTTTTTGCTCCATTTGTTAACTTCCGTGTGAAGTTCATTTTACTGATCTTCCAAAACAGAAAACTGTGTTACTAAGTGTCTTCAGAGTTTCACAGCAGTGGTATTTCTGCAAATCTTTTATGATGTGTTTTTTTTAAACACAAAACGAAGATTAAATTAGTTGTAGGACATTGAAGGCTATCTTCTCTGCTTGAGTAGTACTTTATAGAAGTACTTTTGTCCCTATTAGCCCATGCCGAGGAAATATCCCCCAGTCTACCAGAGTACCCACAAGGGCTAACTCTGCAGCTCCTGTGCTGCTTTTCTCTGGTTGGTGGCAATATGTGTTTGAGAGGGAGGACACAGTAGAAGAGGAGAAGCGGTGACCGGGTCTGCTCTGTGTGGGCCCTCCCTGCTGGATGGCATGTAGAGGCGCCGGCCGGGCCTGTTGGACCAGGCCCGGGGAGCCCCGGGATGTAAATGCCACTGCCTCCTGAGGCTCCCCAGCAGCAGTCGGGATAGGCGAGTCGTTCACGTCGAGGTGTGTGCCGAGGCCCCGGCACAGTCCATCTGGTTGCTCTGCACTGGAGTTCCCAGTTTTCCTCCCCTTCCCTGCAGTCCCYGCCGTGGGGAAGCTGTTGAACAGTTGGGCTTGCAAAGGGAAGGCAGCTGTGCAGTGTGCCAGGGTCCCAGAAGAACTTCCCTCTGGGCTGCAGGAGGGAGGCAGATGGACGTTTGAAGCCATGTTCCCTTCCCTGGTGAATGTGTTGATTCATACATCTCAATTTCAAGCTTGCTGTGCATTGTCAGGAAATGAATTTTTTATGTACGATAAGGTTTTCCTTTTTAACACGWTTACTCTTAAATGTTGCAACCTAGAACCACAAGGGCCAAGAAAATTACTGTAGCCCAAGTCTGTGTTCAAGTACAGAGCGGAAATATATAGGTCTTCAAAGCCAGAACCCACTTCATAAAAATTGTGGCTGCAGTAGGGAGCACAGTGAGTTCGAAAACCAAAGAACAAGGAGCAGTGAGGAGGCCATTAGATGTTGAGAGTCATCAGTGGAGGGGCTGATGGAGGGGAATGGCTTATTCACACACAGTTCCCATAACTGGTTATCTATAGTCTGCACTTTTACCATAGTGGTAGAGGTTAAACTATTTTCTTGTATGTGACACATAAAACTTCTGATTTTATGCAGAATGTGTAAGGTAAAAATAATGATTTATTGAGAATAAGGTATCCTAATGTAAGGTCATTAATCACTGAGAGTGTAATAAGAATCACAATCCCTTTGCTCTGGGGTTAGTTACCTCAGCTGAGGTGCTTTCTTGTAGGCAAAATACATTCATTTAATGAACTAAATGAGCAAGATGACAACCATCTCTGTTTCTTTTTTTAGAAAAATGAGCTTTGATTCATATGCGTATTTCTGGATAATTGACAGAAGTTTATCTTGACTTTACAAACTTGTTCAGACCGARGGGAAAATTTATTTAATTAAGTGTCTACATAGGAACTATTCAATATAGGCCCTCATCATAAATCTTGGTTGAGAAACAATATTGCTAC
This sequence comes from Nothoprocta perdicaria, assembly GCF_003342845.1. Taxonomy (NCBI): domain Eukaryota; kingdom Metazoa; phylum Chordata; class Aves; order Tinamiformes; family Tinamidae; genus Nothoprocta; species Nothoprocta perdicaria. The sequence goes on from NW_020455644.1 coordinate 4,672,068, forward strand.
AGCATGATCCATCCCTCTTCCTAAGATGGACATCTAAATGAAAGAGATAAATTGCACTCCACAAGTGCCTGTTCCTTTGTATTAACTCTAAAGGGCATTTGAAATGACTAGCTCAGATATAAATACCTAAGTTGGGTGACATGAAGTAAGAACAGTTGAAGACTTCCATCTAAAAGAAAACTCTCCTACCTCTGTGTAGTTTGGCTGCTTGAATTCATTTTGATTTCAGTTCTGTAAGCATCTGGTGCTTGTGAGAGTTCAGAATTCATGTGCATGCGTTAATTTTACAAAATATATAGTATGAAGCCTGAAGGCTGAAGAAAATGGAATCCTATAACTTAGTAAAGGAGAAACGTTTAAAAAACATATTTTAAATGTTCAAGTGTGTTTTGTTATTTTTCAGGGTGGAGATCTGGACTTTAAAATACAAGAATACAAAGAATCTGGGAAGATATTCACTCAAAACCAAATAATGGAATGGTTTATACAGCTCTTACTTGGAGTCAACTATATGCATGAAAGGTAACAGTCATTTACTTTAATATGAAAGGTTGTGAGGGGATTGAGTAGACCTATACTAACTAGCTAAACAAAKAAAAATAAAACCATTTTGATCATTTTCCACTGATATAAAATATAGATCAACAAACTGCAATGTTATCCTGTAGTATATCTAAAACAATTATATCCTGCAAGAACACTCTCCTTTTAAAGTGTATTGTATTTCTAGCAGGGAAGTAGTAGATTTCAGCATTCAACATAGTTTGTCTAGGATCAAGTGAAAATTTATAATAGAAAAAAAAAAAGTATAATAGTTCAATATTGTTAGATTAAAAGGTTAACTTGAAAGTCATCTTTTTAAAAAGGACACAGTGTACTGCCTTGGATGTTTAATATGAARGCTTAAATGTATGTGCTTATCCCACTGAAATCAGTGAAATTGCAAAGATATTTCTCTGAAAACAGTCATTAATTTCATCGACACATCAAAGATTCACCAAAAAAATTTGCAGCAAGTCATCCATACAATTATGTCTCTCTGATTAATTAACACATTTCGTAGCTAATAACGTAAGACTCCATGCCACCAACGGCATCAAATTAATCACTCTGTAGAGAGTCCAAAGAGCATTTGTGTAAAAACTTCCCTGCTGCTTTCAGTGCAAGTTGTGCTCGCGCCTCAGGAACCTGGCAGCACCACTGTCCTCTGCCTCTGCTTGTAACCCGCTCCCCACACAGTGGTGGCCCAGGTCGATGGACTGTTGGACAACTGTGGTGATTACACTTGGCCTGAGCGAAGGTCATTTCCAGTGACTACCCTRGATAATCCATCTCTGCTGGCATCGTTCTTGCCTCGAGTGTGACTTCCGTATGTTTCACCTTTAGTGGTTTAAATAGTTCTGTCATTGCTAGTCCACTGGTCATGCATGGACACCTGTCTGGGGCGCCTTATGTGTCATCCTGGGCTGTCCCCCTGGAACCGCATGGGGCCGCTTGGCGTGACTGGCATGATAGGGCGGCAAAGCCCTTTGCTGAGTCAGGAACGAATGCCTAGGGGGATGCCAGATCCAGGGCTCGGGGAATAGCCAGGGAATAGCCAGGCAAATGGAAATGAAAGGCTCCTCTTCCTCTTCTTCTTCTAGTAACTTCTCAGAAAGAGTGAGGCTGAAGAAACACACCTGACTTTCAGCCTCTTGCCTTTGCCTCTCCGTTGTTTTTGACTGCTGCAAGCTCTGTGATACCATATTAATGAATAAGACAGAGAATCCTTTCTAGAGAGTATCGTCCAAAAGGCAAGGATTTTTCATCCTGCCAARTTGAAATATTTGGACTGTTATTACTATTGATCTTCCAGAAATAAGAATTCCATTTCTGCAAAGCCTCTTAGCAGAGCCTAGGATGTTTATCTGTAATCATTTTGTCTGGCATTTGCTCTGTCAGCTGGAAATAACTATTTTGGACACTACCTCACTGAAATTTTAGGTGCATGATCTGGGGAGGAAATAAGCCAATCTGTCTGATTTAGCGGTCTAAATTATTAATACAGTCAGTAGAGAGAGATGTTTATGTTTGATGCTTAGGTTGCACTCCCAAACTTGGGAGATGAAGCTTCAGTCTTTATAAGCTGAACAGAAACTAGAATCCATGGTATTCTGCTTTCTGCATAAGTACTCGAAATCCAAGATATTATACAGCAGACTGAGGGGGAGATCAGCACCAGATTGATGTAGCTCTTCCAAATATATTTAATCTTTCCAATTTCACAACCTGAGCTTAGTTTGATTGCCTAAACCTGAATTGCAACACGGCAGTAGATGGAGATAGTCACCTGTCACCGAGAATAAACATTTCTGGGCATGCATGAGCAGCTAAAATATACCTGGGAAATTCTTGACCTGCACCAAGAGGTGCCTAAGGAGCTTTTTCACGTGCAGTGTCAGACAGCACAGGAGGAAAAGCAGAGTGAATCGCTGTCCAGCACTCACAGATTTTGTTTCCTAAATGCCTGTTTATGTGGGACTTGGATATGATGTGCCACCCCCACAGGCTACAGTGGTGGCAGCTTTAAAATATGTGATTAGGCAATGGGTTGTATATACTAATACATAACAGTAATAATAAATTTTTGAAGTTTTTTTCTCTAATCCATATGCCTGTGTTATCCTAATTTCTTCCATATGTTCCTTTTGTTTACTCATCTTTTCTCTCATTTATTTTTCTCATCTTCTACTTGTTCTCCAATAAATCTTCAAAATTCCTGACAAATAGTTCTGCTGTAGCAAATAAATACATTAAATTACTGGATGTCCTGAAAAGTACAGTTTAATTTAATACCCCAGTAAAAGTAAAAATTTGATTTTACAAACAGTATTTCATTTTCTGTCTTTGAATCAGAGATATTTTTAACACCTTTCCAGACTTATTCAAATGATCTGACAGTTTGTTTTTATTTATATTTCCTTTATTGCATTATATGTTTAACTAGATGCATATTAGAGAATGAATTCTCTCTTATATGTATTTAGCCAAAAGAAGCATCTAAAATTGAAAAACTTGGGCTTAAATATATTTAAAACTTCTTACAGCACTACATATGAATTCCTGAAATATAAGGATATAATTTTCCTGTTTGTATAGAGGATTATATATAATTTCTTTAATACTAGTATGAAAAAAGTATAGTATATGGTTTTAATTATGTTCTAATGCCAAGAAAACTTTGCTTTAGAATTAGAATCTGTAAGTGCTCATAAATTATGGGTTGTATTTCTTAGAAAAAGCCAGCTGCTGTGGATGGGATTTTTTATTCCAGGACATTTGGTTTTATTTACGGCTCTTTCTTCTTCTTTGATGATAAAGATTATACAGATCAGGCTTTCTTGTCTTTTACTTATGCTTGGTAAATCACAAAGGGAGTATGAATATCTCAGGGTGACTCTACTATCTACTGTGTATTTTACATAATTGGAAGGATTTTGTATTCAAATTTGAAAATTAAATTATCTAGTAGAAATAGATTCACTTCTCATGTATTGCTGAGAATAATAGAGAAAAGAGAAGAATAATAGACACATAGTTTAATGGTCTTAAATAGATGAAGACATTTAGCATGAAGCCATCTAGTCTTTCTGRCATATGCATTGGGGAACAAAATTGATCCCACAACATTGAGGCAAACAGACCATGGATCAGTTTAACCTTTATTTGAACAAAGCTGACCATTACACTGTCCATCACTTTGTTAATCTTTATGAACCATATGTTTACACAGAAATGTTCATATAGTCACCAGCTGTGTAACCAAACCCATTGCCCTCAGGCTGCAGGATGGCAGCCTTGGCTCAGTCAGTCTACCTGGATTTCACTTTGTGAGCCCTCCTAGCACAGGAATCAAGGTCGCCAGAAACATCTCGGGTCTGTGAACCTGAGTTCTTCAGGAAGAGTTCTGCAGAATATTTCACAGCAGCAAACTTTATTCAATGTGAGCAGGCTGCCCACTGCACACTGATTCTTGCTGCTTTTTTATGACGACGAGCTATCCAGCATGTACTGCTTAGTATGGGTACATTTATACTATAACAACTACATTTACTCAAATTTGAAACCAGTCCTAAGGGTTGAGTTCCATCCAAAATATCAATAACCCTTTTTGCTGCCTGTCAAGTTAGATTAAGTTTTGATAGGGTCCAGTTAACTGAGGTCACCATTATGMATCTCTCTTTGGCTGTTTTCAGTTAAGGTTTCGACTTGTGACTTKTTTACTTTTTAACATATCCTAACCAAATAAGGTAGCTGGTATCCAGAAAAAGCAGCTGAAAATAGGATGTAATGCTTTTAAGAAGAGCCAGCAAGGAAGACCGTGCAGCTCTCTGCCTTCTACTGCAGCTCACGTGAAGTGTTTATCAGTATTCTCAAACTGGGGTCCTAGGCACAGTTTTATTATCCTGCTGCTCAGGCACTCTTGCTGCCTGGGGATGTCTAGGGATGTACCACTGTGTTTCTGTGGAGCTCCTCAGTGCCGTTGTCTGTCCCTGATAGGTMAGCCTTGAATTATAAGGAATGTAGGCCTTGCTAATAAGGAATGCAAATTGAGGAGATGTTTGAGATGTTTGATACTTGACTGAATCCTTCAAGTTTGATGAGGTTGAGTTTCCTTTTATCTTCCAGGCGAATACTTCACAGAGATTTGAAAGCAAAGAATATATTTTTGAAAAATAATTTTCTTAAAATTGGTAAGCTTTCCTTACTCTTAAAGGAATATTTTAGTGTGATAGAACAGTCTAGCATAAATGCTGTGAATAAGGAGATTTAGATAAGGTAATATCAGATAAAGCCTTTTGATTTCTTGTCAAACATACATATGATACTCAGACACAAGAAGAAGGGGCCAGAAAGGCTGTAGGGTCTGCAGCGTGGGCACTGTCAGAACCCAGCTGGACATGGACCTGAGATTGTCCTGATGCAACTCTGAAGCTGGCCCTGATCTGAGGGTTTGGAATCAGATGACCTCCAGCATCCCTTCAAACCTRCACTGTTGCTTAGTTCTATGATTTTGTGATGTTTTTAAGAATTACAGAGAGTTGTTTTTTCCATATTTTAAAATTCTGTCAAATTATTTCCATGCACTGCTATTCTACTATGTCTAACAATAAAAACAGCAAGTAATATAAGCAGAGTTGAGTGAAGATTAATCAATCCTCTCTTGCTTTGAAACTGAAGTTGTTGAGTGGATGTGGAGCAGTTTGGGGCAGTTATGTCAGATATTTGCAAAAAAAACCCTACATCTTTGGAAGAATTTTTGACAGGTTTTACAAACTAAGTATATGATTCCTGATTAAAAAACAAGTGAACGTAAATGTATATGAAACTGATAGTAGCCTTTAAGTTTTTTGTATTAATTTTTTGTCTTCTTATCAATTTTTTGTGTAATCTTTCTGTTGTTATCATTAGGGGACTTTGGAGTTTCCTGTCTCCTSATGGGTTCATGTGACCTTGCGACTACATTTACTGGGACACCGTACTACATGAGCCCAGAGGCATTGAAGCACCAGGGCTATAACACAAAATCTGACATTTGGTGAGTAGTCAGTATGATATTCAGTTGGATTATTTGTTGATCAAAAGGAAAATTAGATAAAATGGCTTTTGCTAAGTCACCATTTGCTGTATTTAGGAAATTACTTTAAAAGAAAGATTAATTTTAATGTAAAAGGAAGCARGTCGTCTTCAGCAAGGGGCTCACACTTCTCCATTAGGACTGTTCCAGCAAATTTATGTTATATATTGCCATTCAAAAGTTTGCTCTTTGTGTTAAGAGGTATGGAGTTTCYTGCTTTATCTGAGCCTGCAAAGCAGAGTAGGATTCAGCTCTTTTTTTGTGCCATGACCCAGGGCAACTGTAAACTAAGTCCATGTTTTTCTAGGAAGAAAGAAATCTTTTTCTTATTGAGAAATATGAATGAAAACAAGAAACTTTCTGTGAAATAGGAGTGAAAACAAGAAACTTTCTGTGAAGCTGTCAAGCCAGCAAGAAAATAGTGATTCCAGGATCACTGGAAAATCAGAAAGAGCATCTTAGGAACTCAACTGGAAATTCTTGGCAAGTCTTGGCTCAGCTCAGCTTTAGAGAAGGCTTAAGGGTGGGTGCCTGAGGAAGAAAACAAAGTACTTATSCTGCATTGACGTGGTAAGAAGAATCCTGGAGATCCTGAGGGCTCCCTGAGGTGCTGACTTAAGAATCAAGTTGAGAGCCCTGTTGAAAGACTATGAAAACTTAGGGTGTACAGTTTCCTTTTTATAATATTTCAAATATGGAGATTTCTGTCATAAAGCCTTTAACCACAGGAATGGAGTTTTTTTACTTGATAATTTAATCAAGCTTTCACTTCATTCTGCATTTTCAAAATATGTTTGTATGTGTARGATATGTGTGAAAGTTGAGAAAACAACAGAAACCAGTTTTAACTTGTAACGACCATTTTTCCACAGTTAAGAGGCTGAATCCAGACAACAAATAGGCCTAAAATTTTGTCTCACACTCCCTATAGTGGAACTGATGTCGATATTTAGTGTAGGATTCTGTCCTGTTCATCTGTATCAAAACAAATACATTTAGTCAATAAAAATATATTGAGAGGAGATTTCAAATGATATGGAAATTAGTGAACAGGCAGAGAAACCTGCCTTTTGTGTTCAGTTACTGAAAGGAATAGTTTCCTTTCATAGCAATTGAAATTGAAGGTAAAGAATGTGGTTAAGTTCTAATCATAATTACAGGTCTCAATCCATGTAAGTTATAGAGAGTAAATAAAAGCAGAAATTGTTCCAGTATTTTTATAGACCTTTTAAAATTTAAATTTGCAACACTGYGGGAAAAAAAAGCCCCACAAAACAGGTCACTAGCTGGTAGCTAGTGCATTTTGTTTCCAAATTTGGTACGTTTGTGTTTCCAAAGCAGTMACCTGCAATGAGTAGGACAAGTGCTGGTGTTTGGGGTTGGCTGGTGTTCCCTGACACCTGCAGCTCTAGCACGGCATCGTGTTTTAACAAACTGAAGACAGAATGAGTCATTTTAAGGAACTTTTTTCAGGGAAGATTTAGATTACTSCCCTCTGGAAAGAAACACTTTTCATTTTCTTCACACGACCCATGTCTGTTTGGGCTAGAATTATCGGTTTTAGTCACTGTATGAGCTAGAATAAAAGCAAACTGACTAAAATTGTTACTGTGTTGGGAGACTTTCATGTAATCCCACTGGATCTCTGATCACTTTCTTGGTAATACACTTGGTAATACACTTGGTAATACACTTGGTAATACACTTGGTGACACTATGCATTCATCAGTGATGGGAGACCTATTTTGCCATAACCCTTGAACAGTTTTAGTAGGATGACATTGATGTAATATGGGTTGAGTCTGAACCCCTATTTTCAACCAAAAATATTTTTAAAAAACAACATCCCTTCTCCCTCCAAAAAGAAAAGAAATCTGCCTAACTAATAAGAGTGTTAGAGGTTGTTACTGAATCTAGCTTGTATAAAGGAGAATTTTGGGATGGGATTTTTACAGTGAAAGAAGACTTATTTGTTAGCATAATATGAATACTCTGTTGCTAATTCTAAGTCCACCTACTTTTTGAGAAACACAGAAGATTTCTGCTAGCGTATAAAATACTGTTTATTGACTAAATGAATGGCTAACACTTCCAAGAGGGTTTGGTACTCAATTTCTAAGGTGCTTTAAGCTGTACATGTGCATTCAGGAGATCCATAAATCTTTAGATGATTAATTAAATGTTAATGGCTGCATGTTTGGAAAYGGCTGATAAAAGCTAGAGGGATCTTGAGAAACTAAAAATCTTTAAAGAACTGGGGAGATGCTTAGCCAGCATAACAGAAAAYAAAATGTAACTCTGATAAAAATAAATATAACAGCACTGTAATCTGTGTTTTTTTATAAAAGCTGCTCTCTGTTCAGCCTTAAGCACTCTCTGAGAGAAAAGACCTGAGAGTCATAGAGGATAACTTAGTGGAAGTATCCATCAAGCACATGGCCTTATTCCAAAATCTCGTGCATTTTTGGGGGAGCGTTGATTCTTTATTCCCTTCCTTCAAAAAGGCCTCAGGGGAATTAATGAATATGAGCATCAGAAAACTGCCCTTCCATCTAATGGCTGAGCCCTGTGGTTCGGATCTGCTAGAAGGACCCCAGGGATGTTCCAGGGGGTTAATGGCAGGTTCTGTACTGCTGTGGAGGAAGAATCCCTGCCACGAGGACCCGAAAGGCAGCGAGGAGCGGGGCCGCGCTGCGTTCATACAGGCAGGAACAGACCCCTCGTGGGGTCTAGGTCAGCAAACCAACTCTTACGGACTTGTGGTCCAACTAGGCTCAAAGATACGTGCCACAAAGGTATATGCTGCACACGGTCTTTTGTTCAGAGGTTAATTAAAAAGCTAATTTGGATCTGTCAGCCTTTAAAGACTGTCACGTCGTTTGGGGCGACCTGCACAAGACTGAAGATGTTAAAAAGACAGCAATATTATGTAAAGAAGTAAGACCAAAAACAGCAGGGAGAACTTAGAGGCATGTCAGCTGATGTGAAAAATAGAGTGATACCTGGCCAGACTCTCCCCTGTATGCTGTAACTGAGCACCAGTGGCTTTGCTGTGAAATGAGGACACATCAGCTTTGCTGAAACCAAGTGCTGCCCAGCACCTTGGTCAAGGCTATTCAAAGACATCGAAGTCAGCAAACCAAATGCTCCGGCTCATATTTTTATGKCTTTCTTAAATAAAATTAAAAAAAAAATTATAACAGCCATCCGGGGAAGAAGTGACTCCACTCGGGGAGCCAGGGYAACAACTCTCAGCTTTGGAGATATTTACTTCAGTTCACAGAGCAGAATCCTACAATAAAATCTTTTTATTTCCGTTGCTTTTTCTCCTTTTCTATCTTTCTTTTTTCCTTTTTTTTCCATGGCTTTCCCGAGGCACGGCTGGGCTGTCCCTGGGCAGCCCTGGCCCCGTGCCTCGGGYGTGCTTTGCCCTCCTTCTCCGGAGCCGCAGGTGTATTCGGAGCAGGAAACCAGCTGCCTAAATGGGCTTCCCTGAGGTGCCAAATCCCGGCTCCCTAATGGCTCCGCACGCAATTTCTTGCTGCTACAATCAAGCAGCCTGCAAAGCAGATTGATTTTGCAAAAGGCAGTTGTAGTGCAGTCTGTCGGGTTGGGATTTCCCCTTCTGTTTTTTATTCYTTCCCCTCTAGCTGGCTTTCATTTTTATCTGATACATTTGGATGCTCTGCGTTTTTTTTTTTTTCAAAGTATCTTCTAAGTAAGAGTTGACTTGTTGCAGCGTCTCAGCCTGTGTAGCTCTCCCATAAATATGTATCATTGTTGGTATGTTACTGTTTACTGACTTTGGAAATAAAAAAGTTAGTAGATCGTCAAATCTTATAAAAACTAGGCAATTATTTGCAGTCGTTATCAAAACTTTTGTGCTGGTTGTTTTCAGACACTGCTTGAAAAGTGCCAGTGAGAGAGCCTTCCTAGTCTGCCCCCTCCTTATTTGTTTTGTATGTAGATACTGGGTTTCAGCTTTAAAATTATTTGTTCTTGTTCTTTTGCTGCCAGATAGAGTGAGTTAATCCTTTGTCTTTAACAGCAGCAACAACAACAAAAAAAGGGATTTTATTTGTTGCTTGCTTTCAAAAACAAATCCATACCTTAAAAAAAAAGAATAGAAAAAGAAAAAAAGCCATCTATCTATAGAAGTATACTACTTCTGTAAATTAGAAATGCCACAATCAAGCACAACTTCAAGAGTAAAGCTGCTCTCATTTGTAAGCTGGTTACTAAGGTGATTTAGATCCTGTAGTCAGCTCTCCCGCCGACCTTTTTTCATAGCCTTGGTCAAGGCCTTCATCGATGTTACAGTTCTGTGGTCTGTAAAATGAAGGTAATACTGGGTATGCTTCAAAGCCCCTAAAACTTAATCTCATTTAATTCCCCTGGTTTTGTTGTTGTTTTCAGTACGTTTGTCAGGATGCAGCTGAAGTGCAAGCTGTTCTGAATAATCGTTGCATAAATTATTATGAGGGTATTTATGTTAAAATGTTCTGTTTGGGGATCATCTATGATCTCCTTCAGTATTAAAGAGAAAGAGGCCTGGTAAAGAGGATGATGGTGAAACAAAGGCCCATTTAAATTTTCTTCTTGTGCTCATTCATCCTGKTTTCTGGTGGGGTAAAACTGACACAGGTTCTCAATTAGGTCTGCAGACCTGAATGTCCAGTTTTCCTCCTTTCTTCTCCAAACATATTTTCAAGGAAATTTAGATGTTTCAACAGGAAATTATAATCTAAACTTGGTACTACCTTGAATCCAAACTGATTCTCACCACCCTTCTGCCCAGTCTAATTTGAATGTGTGATCATTACTGAACTTATGCATGGAAACATGTCTATTATTTAAAGCTGGCATCATTTAATCATTTAATTTGAATTTAACCTCGTTCTGCTGTCAAAAATTAATTTGCAAAACCAATTTGAACAAATTTATGTGTAAAAATTGCTAAACCACTTTCTCAGTCAGTCACTAATTAAAATACTTCATGTTTAACTTAATGAGTAAAAACAAGTTGATTCATATAGTAGGGTTTTACACATACACACACACATATATATGCACATATTTATGAACAAGTGTATGTGTATATATTTATATTGAAAACTTAAGTTTACCCCTCCATTTATGAAAATACAATGATGATTGCTCCTGTTTTTAAACATAACCTATGATATGAATAAGAATATTTCAGATGAAAAGCATAGTGTGGTACTGAAATATCTTATTCTCAGAAGAGTGTACAATGTGGCTAACCCCAGATACTGGCATTTTTATGTACTGTAATGTCATCATGCATGCTGTTTTTAATAACATTGCCAACACTATTCCTATTATTTTGTTCTTCAGGTCTCTGGGATGCATTTTATATGAGATGTGCTGTATGAACCATGCATTTGGTGGCCACAATTTTTTGTCCGTGGTGTTAAAAATTGTAGAAGGTGACACACCTTCTCTTCCTGATAGATATCCGATGAAACTGAATGCTGTGCTGAGCAGGTATGCTGTTTTATTGTTTAGCAGTTTTCTAAGTTAATTTGGAAAATTATTGAATTATCACTTTTTTCTTTTTTTTAATATTTCAGTATGCTAAGTAAGAATCCTTCCATGAGACCAGCAGCAGCAGAGATTCTAAAAATCCCTTATATTGCTGAAGAGCTGAAGGTATATCAGACAACAGAGACATAGCTGTACAGTTACCATTTGAATATGCATTTTGTAAAAGTGAAATGGAGGCAGGAAAAAAGAAGGTGCTGACAAAATAAGTTCATAGAAATCCACAGGATCTGCAGTCCATGGGACTTGCAGAGCTAACTTGCAACACAACCGAGGTAGGGAGGCAGAGAGAAATGAAGCCCGTGTCACTTCACGTGCTGCACGTGCTCACTTTGAGAGGTTAGGTGCAATAAAGGCAGCAGGCACATACCTGCAACACATGTAGAGCATTTGGGTTTGGATACACTGAATCTCAAAACCTGGTTAGCCACAKCTTCAAGGGAAAGCAGTGAGTCTCGTCTTTTAGGTGCCTGACAGCATATATACTAGTTAGCTTTCTAAGGAGTTGGGATAGAAAACTATCTCTGTTAGGACTGTATTGGATCTTAGGTGAAGAGGCTGGATTGCTTAGCCCTAAGCATTTCATCTGCTTCTATTCTTTTTTTTTTTTCAGAATATGCAATATAAATTCAAACATATGGCTGAGGAAAATGAAACATTTCACTGGCAGAAAGAAGCTGCTCACATTGTTGATGCTGTGTAAGTATATTTAAGTGTTCTGGGGCACCAGTATATCAAATTACAGAGTTTCCAAATGCACTCGTGTTGTAAACATTTTTTGTGTTAATTTCATAGTGCTATATTCTTATAGGGACCTGTTCTGCAAAAATGCATATGCAGGAGGGCAAGTACACTAATGAGATATATAATTAAGTTTTAGGGTTAAGAAGTCACTTCAACAGCCATATTTTTGTTACTTAATTGTGTAAACTGTGCATGCATATATGGTATATGTTATATGGTCTATGCCTGTATTAATTTAATACTGGTTGTATATAATTAAATTATGACCTTACTCTCTATATTTTGAAGGCTAAGACCRTAATTTATTTATGTCGTGATAATTTATAACTCTGTTGTTTATGTACCTAGTAATAACTGAATTTGAAATTTATAGCTGCTAAATGATGTCAAAATAAAAGTATAAACATTTAAACTAATATTCAGCTACTACGTCTGTAGAATATCATTATATTTGTCTTGTAGCTATCCTGAGAAATTAACATCAGTGAGGTTTGCTGGATCGCCCTCTGCACATAATCTGTCTTTTAAAACACTGACTATATTTTAAACTAATGAGTTGTATTCACTTACAATGCTGCAATGATTAAAGCAAGTGTCAACACAAGCAATTTCCTTCTGCCTTTGTAAATTAAGTGTTTTCCTTTGCTTCCTGTCCCCGCGTCTCTTTGCATAGCTTTGCACTGTGGAAATGTCTGATTCCAAATCAGACGTTTGTGACACTTCATCCTACGCAGAAGGAACAGTCATCTCACTCTCTTCCTTGCCTCTGAGTGCTTGTCAATACCTTATTGCTCTTACCTAATAAATTGAAAGAAGCTTCAGATAATGAGTGAGGTCCATGTTGCTGCTGTGCAGCACCACTGGTACCTTTAATTCCCTTTGAGGTGAGAGGCCTCCTGYCTTTCTCCTGTGTTTTGTGTCTCTGGTGGAGTAGGTTGGCAGCATTCTGTCCATGGCCCCACTGCAGATGCTACTGAGCACCATTTTGAGGCATGGGACCTTTGTTAGCTTTTCAAAAAAAGTATTGTTTCATAATGCAATAGGGAAAAAAAAGCCAAATAAAGGCAGAAGAATTCAATGCAGGGAGGCTTTATGTGTATCCTTTACCCAGTGAAAGTCCTCAGTTGTATCTGTCARGCACTGCTAGAAATTGAAGTGCAGGTTTCAACCATGTGGATCCTGTTCTCACCCTCTCTGACCAGAGGAGTCCCTGTCCTGTCATGAGGCTGGAGTCCTTGGTTTGGGTTTCCCATTCGGTGTGAAACAGGCTGGTGATCATTGGAAGGGTAGTAAAAGACAATAAGTGACGCCTGTACTGCCCAAGAGCAACTATCTAATAAACRGAAGCAAATGGAGACCACAGAAACTGCTGTCCAGTTTTTAGCCTTCTTGCTATTCTGCTGTTCTTCCTCTGCTAGTAGTAGCCCTTTGCACAGCCCTTTATACTGGAAACACATCAGTGAGATGGATGTGTAATAATYATGAAATATTAGACATCTCTTATGCCTATTGCCTCTGTATTCAGATTGATTCAATCAACTCTGCCTCTTCAAATGAAATACAGGTATCATTTGGTACCAAAGTGATGTTCCTCAGGGATGCATCTTAAATAGTTCCAGGGCATTGAAATCTAACTGAGAGCTAACTCTATCTGAATTATACTATTACATACTTTTTAAAGCATGAAGTATGTGAATCATTAAGGACTAATGCCTTTAATGCCTTTGTTTATTTTCTGGGTTTTCCTTTATAAACTGTACATGATTTCAAATTATTTATATGTTCCAAAAGAGTATGGATACATTGAGAAATCCATATTTTACCTGCCAAAGGTATACTTAAACTTCAGATAGCCGTATGCTTCTAGAATAGACAAACAGGGAGGACATGAGTGCATATCCCCAAATCTGTAACCACACTTGTACCTGCTCAAAAGCAAGTCCATTGTATTAGAGATGAAGGGCAGGTTTTAACTAGAAACATCATGTTCTTATTTCATTACATTTACAAAAATGTTGTCTGCCTATATAGCTAGTGGTAAGCAAAATGTCAAAGCATTTTTGCAGCTCAAGTTCTAAAGAAGTAGATAAAATTAAGTCAAAATACCTGCAAAGTGATGCCATTCAGAAAGGAAAGGAAGGAGTAGCCTGAGTATGTACACTGTGGTGTCCTCCCCAGTCATTGCCTCTTACATATATTGTTCTTTTTTCTTTCTTTTTTTCCTCATGAGGAATTTTCTCTGTGTTCAGTTCAGTTTAGATTCTTCTAATAAAAGCTTCTAGTGGTTTAGTTTATTCCAATCCCATGCAAGTCATAAATTTTAAATATTTAAGAAAGCATAAAACTGTAAAAATTCAGTTTCATCCTGGAAGAAAAATGGCTTTTTCCCCCTAGAGGTTCTAATGATTTGAATTGGAGTTTGTTCCAAGGTACAGGAAATAGGTCTACCTTATTTATACTTGAAGGGTTAGTTCCATTCTGATTAATAATTGAAATGTGCTTGTCTTTGTCCTTAGTCTTTCATATTTCACTGTTCCCCTCTATAGCCAGCATTTGAAAAGGACAGCAAATACTTCCCTTCAAATGTTATTAAAATCCAGATTTCGCTATGATAATCCACAAGGAGCTTTGCAATTTAAATGCCTGCAAAAGTGGACTTTTAGATGATCAGAAGAGAAATTATCTCATAAGAGCAAAAATAGCTATTTGAAATTCATGCTTGATATCATAAAAGTATAAAAGCCAGAATTTTGGCATAAGTCAAATAGGACTGCCAAGGTACTGCAAACTAGGGTTTAATTTGTGTAATCACTACAGGCTGTGATATTGATCTCACATTTTATAGCCTTTTCTAACCTAGAACAAATGTTGCTCTTCCAYGTTGATAAATACAAATGAGATACGTATGTCAATAATTCATGCTCAGTTTTCAGGGCTGGTCTACAGAGAACATTAAACTGGTAAATTGTGTTGTTCTTCATTAGGACCAGCAATTCAAGAGGGTAGCAGGATTATTTTAATTTTAATTAAAGGCCCTTTAAATTCTCTTTTATCCTAGATACATTTTATGTTGTTTGTTAAAAGTTATGACTGATACTACTTTTTCAGTGGTTTTYGTTTAAATTAAAGGCTATTTTTAGATGGAACTCGCTGACTGGCAAAACCAGAGAAGGTAAATATTTCATTGTACTTCAACATTTCATCTTTTAAGGCACTCATTTTGCCTTTTTCATACCATATTTCATTATATGAAATATCTGAAATGCTTCATGCTCTTCCTGAATCGAAGTATAAATATCTTGGTTTAAGAGAGGAGCTTGCTTTAGGAACAAAGGTCTACTTAGTCTCTTATAGTACCTGCAGTGACTTTTTCGTTATTATCCATTTTTATTCATCAGTTATTATTTTCATTATTAGTCATCAATGGCATTCATTTTAAATGTCACCACCAAAAATCTYGTTTTTCACCTGTTTGCGTGAGGACGGGCTTGCCTGCATTCAATTTCAGGCAGAGGAAAGTCCATTTGCAGACTCTGCGGGAGCGCTCGGAAGTGCAGAGGATGACGCCGCGGGAACGAATGCGGCTGAGGAAGTTAAACGCTGCGGACGAGAAAGGCAGGAAGCTGAAGTAAGCTCTGCATCCCACTGCCACTGTGTCCTAGCCAGGCACTTTTCCCCTTTGTAGTAGTTTTATGAGAAAATTATGGCAATCAGGATGAAAAAAAGAGAAGGTGCTGCAGGTTCTCAAGGTGAATGAAAATAGTGGGTTATTAAATGAGTAATTATTTACTTAAAAGAAAACTCAGAGCATTAGCCCACAAMTGGTACTTTGATACAGGCTTTTGTTATCAAATAAGGAGTGAAAAATGTTCGAATCCTTACTGTAGGACTTTTTTGTATCTTTTTTTTTTTAAGAAGTACATGTTCAGTGAAGCTAGGCATTTAGTTAAAATCCATTTTTTTCTTTCAATTATCTTAACCTAAGAGATTTGCCAATAAAAGTTAATAGCTCAGAGAATAGCCTTACCAAATGACCAAATGCGGGGTTAGTGAACATCTTATAAAGCCTTTATGATTTATAGTTTTTTCCTAACCGAGGCATAAGAAAAGCAGGAGGATTAAAAGGAGAGTAAGTATCATTTCTGAGTCAAACTTCAGAAGTAGTTTGAAACCAATGAGCACATGCCTCTATAGAATATTCTATTTTGATGGCACACAAGAGAAAACAGAAGAGTGCCACGTTAATTCAGTTTAATGTTTGCCTCAAAACCATTTTTCCAAGGGCAGTATGCATTTTCAAATGCTTATTCTATGATTTAGAGCTGTGAAATAGAGGGGAATAACTATTTCTGGTGAAGGAAATGTACACTGTGAGCTTGCCACGCTGAAACAAGCTSTCAATGCATGTGGCAATGACTTCCCATTACAAACAACAACGTGAGGCCTCAGTAACTGCAGCTACCCATATTCCTCCTGAGCTGTCCTCCTGCCTTGCCTCCCTTCCAACAACTGCAAAATAGCTTCCCTATCCAGCCTAGGAAGAATGGGCAATGTGAACAGTAATAGCAGAAGAGCTCTGTAAAATCACATCCCACTTTTACTTGTAGCTACAAGCACAGCAACAACAGAAAAATCAAGGGCTTGATTTCCTTTTAGAAAGCAGGTCTGACCAGTGTTTGTGCCTAACCAACATCTACCGTTGCTGGCGAATGGAGAAAAAGTTGTATTTGAAAGTGGGTATGTTTGTTAGTCCTCAAAAATAAAATACTTGGAATGAAGCAACCATATAACACCATATAACAAATATTTGAATTTAACCTTTCTGCATGATGTGTTCAAGAATATGCTTAACAAGGCTAATTTTTATAATTATATGAAGTTTATAAATAGGAAGCCCATTCCTCCCCCTTCCTTTTTATGGGTAGAGATTTACAAGTAATAGTAATTGCAGGATATTTTGCTTGCTTTTACTTTTTTTTGWCTTCTTAAATTTCATCATTTCCTATTTAGATTTTCATGTTTTTTCCCCCTAGTGACAAAATCAAATATATCCCATAATAGAAAGGCAGCATGTTAATCTTCAAATCTTATTCTCAGTCCCGAATCTTTAACACAGATGATTCAGTTTAGGATTATTACCAAAGGACTCTGCCTGGAAATATTTCTACCAAAGCAGAACTTTTTTGAACCCGAAATCTGCCTTCAGCAGTGCAGCTCTAGACAGGGGTGGGCAGGGAACTGGAAGACTTGCTTGGTGTAGTACCTGGATCAAGKACAGACAGCTACACCTCCTCCCCTGTGTGAAGTGTTTAAACTGTCTCAATGCTACATGCCTTTCTTCAGCTGAGTGTTTCCTCACTGACATGGTGAAACCCAACTCTAAGTATTTAAGATCTTTGGGAGGACATGAAGAGGCAGGGACTAATAATTTGCTTTTTTTTTCAATATATTGTACAACTGGTGAAAAGTATGTATGAAACTAAGGCCCAAATTCTGTCTGTGGATCTGCAGAGACAAACCACTGCTTGAGAAGATGCTTTGAGGGTTTGGCACTGTGGTAGTTTTATTATGGAGTTTTCTTGTCCATATATACTTGAGAGCATCCTGCTGCGCACTCCCTGACATGGTATCCTGTATACAAGCAATCTGTCTTTACAGGCAATTGGCAGAAGAAAAATACCAAGAAAATATCAAGAGAATGCAAGAGTTCAGGTCCCGTAATTTCCAGCAGCTGAATGTCAACGTCCTACATGTAAGTGTGGCCAATTGCTTTGGAAGTCGTTTATGCACAGTTAGTGTCCACCACCTTTCTGATTTCCACATACTTTCTTTAGAGGCTCAGTCCTGCTCTTAGAATAATAACTGGAACATGAAACAAAGTTTGGGTTGTTTAATTGAATCTAGGTCTATGTTGATAGATAGGGTATTTGGTTATTAATGAATGGTTCAGCAAATTTTTTATACGTTGCATAATTTTCTCTTTTTATTCTTTTTTTTTAAGTGTCTCTTAAATCCAGTTCTGCTCTCTGAAATGTTGCAGCTACTGAGCTTTCTATTTGATATTACAGTTCAAAATACATTCATTTTCTGGATAACTTTAGAACTGTAGTCCCTTAAATACCATACTTTGGCATGCCTGTTTGTTCCTATCATTTGATTAGTTTAGAATATTAATGTTCCAACTGGCTATTTAGTAAGAAGAAAGTCTTGGAGTGACTCCCAGTGTAAGCTGTCATTTACTTTTAAGACCCATGCGCCCCAGCACTATGGCTTTTCAGAAACAGCAATGTCAATTTGAAAGCATCACCGAAATAATGAGGTTTGGGGTATTTTTAAGACTTAATTTTCTGCCTCTTTTCTTTTATGCACTCTGGTTTCCACTTCCCTGTGTCTCTGGAGAAACAGTCATGTTAAGCCTTGTTTATAGCTGAGTCACTGTTGATCATTGTATAAAATATGAAAGAATTTGTTAAAAGCATTTGCTTACAATAACACAGGGATTTTTTTGGTAAGTGTTTGCTTCTGCAAGTCCCAGTTCAGGATAGCAATTATATTGTGGTCCCACTGAAAGCTCTAACAGTACTCATTTATCCTTGCTGCTTCAACTAAGGTATCTGATGAACAGGCTTCAACCCCCCTAATTCATTCTCAGCCAGTCATTACACGGGACTGTGTGTCCACAGGACATGATGAATCGCATGGAAATGAGACATCAAGTTGGCTCCGTGTGTCTGAACCTATGGAGCGTGGTAAGAACTTAAAAATTGATCTTGAAATGAAACCTCCTATATCAAAGCAAGATTTAATTTTATCTTTGGTAGTTAATCTCTGGCGAAGGAACTGCAGTATAAAAAGCAGTTGAGTTTGTGAAGCTGTCAAAAGATTTACAGAGAGAAAAGGAAAAGAATCTGGGTGGTTGGGCATAGAGTAGGACTATATGGCAGGGCCATTGGTGTTCCCAGGGACTGAGGGACTGGAGACCATCCTTCTCCGGAGGAGGTGCTGAGGAGGAGGCAGCTACAGCCCTTGCACTCATGAAATACCTGGTGTTAGGAAAGCAGCTCCTAAACCATCTCTCCAGTGGAAAAACAGGTACCAAAGTGCAKAGCCTTTGCCAATTATACATCTTGATGTTGTTTTTATTATATATAATGAATGTGGGAAGCAGATGAAAACTCTTTAAACTGCTAATCTATATTGYGTTGAAATGCTTAGTCACCATCTTGATATGAAATACTACCTGTAACATGTGCTTTACAGTAGACAAGAAAAAATAGTCAAGCTTTTTGCAAATGTGATAGACTGTAGAAATAAGATACTTCCTCATTAAGGAGAATGTTTTTGATATCACAAATATATCTTTTGTTTCTGTAATGTTCTGTAATAGTGTAAAAGCACTATTTTGGTGAAAAAAAAGATCAGAATGGAATCTTACAAATATGTCCTAGTACAGTTTTAAATACTTAAACTACTTTTCTCAAAGATCTTCTGGCTGTTGATATTAGTACGTGTGTGCCTATGAAGGGTTACATCATGGTTGCTTCACGGTGTAAAAAAATGCGATTTTTTTTAATAGTGTTTTATTTTTAGTGTAGCCTCATTTCTGTCTGTGTGGTTGGCTTGCTCCTTCACAGTATGAGGAGGGTGATCTGTGTGGGAGAGAAGGCAGCTGCTAGAAAGTGCATCCTGCGGGGAGGAGATGGCAAGTAGCAGGCCAAGAGAAAGCAGCGGATGTGGGTAGGAGGTGTGCTGGGGGAAGCAGACAAAGATACCTAAATAGAAGCAGGACAACATGCAAGAAAGGGAAGGAACTGATGTCTCTTTTATCAGGAGACTTTAACAAGTTAATGAACTCTTAATCAGATGTATTTACATCTGTGATGGAAATGTTTGGCCTGTCCATTGTACCAAGCTGAATGTGGATTTAATGTTGTTGCTTTTATCAGATTCACTGATGAGGAAATGATGGGTTCATGAGAAATTACATGATTTCTCTTTTGCTTCGTGATTACTTTGTTATTCCTGAGGTTCATGTCAAAGCTGCTACTTACTCTGTTCATTGTTCATGCTCTCTTCTTTACACAGTTCCGTTCAACTATAAATGTCCTACCTGTTTRATTTTTGGTTAAGTTACAACTATAAAATAGGTTTAAAAGGTTGTGTGCTATGTGTTAATAAATCCTGCTAACCCATATTAGGTTAGCAGAGAAGTTAGGCTGTGAATACCCCCCTACCAAGCTCCCCAGTTACAGCTGGTAACTAACACCAGTGGAGGAGGTGGAGAAAAGGCGGGAGTGCGAAGCCGTTCCTGGCTGCTGAGGTGGCTCAGCAGCAGCAACCTTCAGTCTGGTTACATTGGGTCAAACCCCTCAAATCCCCTCAGGAACGAGCAGCCAGGGTAGTGTCCCCACCCCAGCAGGTGGGGCACRAAGTTCAAACTGTTTATGTGCCCTGCAGGCCTTGGGGAATTTGCAATATAAATGGAGAAAAACTATTGGCGCCTGATGAGTTGGAAGACCAAACCCGTAAAGGGTTGGGATGAAGAGGAGAGAATGAAAAACTTCACATTGTGTTTTCACTGCAAATAAGCAACAGTGCTGTGAAGCAGCTGTGAGTGGAGAAGATAGAATCAGATAAAATGTCAAAATTTACTTTTAACAAATAGTTTTTAAAAGCATGATAACTTGTTCCAACTTTGGAAGATTTTGGACTGCATGGTGGACAAGGTTCACTGAGGCTGAAACAATTACTTTCTATAGACTTCCATAGTAAGTCTAAATTTCTGACCATCTTGGAGTGATGGGATCAGCAACGACTTCCTGATTGCTTTTTTCAGACTAGTTGTCACCTCAGTGCACTTGAGGTGAAGAGTTAGCTAAACTATACTAAACTAAAACTATACTAAACTAAACTATACTGARCTAAACTGTAGAAGAGTTAGCTAAAGTGGTCATAAGTAGGTGACCAGATTGTTAGTCTTCAAGCAGCTTTCTTTTCCAGAGTACAAAAGTGATCTAAGCAGACCTAATGCTTTTGGTAGTGGGATTAGTGCACTGTGCTACATCACAGTTTTGTTCTGGCTGTTCACAAGGTTTCACAGTGACTTCTGCAGAAACTCAAATAACCGAATTCTTATTCAGGTTCTTACTACAGAGATTATTGGACCTTATGACAGGGAAATACTGTGGGCCAGGTAACACTGTTTTTAAACAGCAAAATTCAGTTAGTTCTTCAATAACCCAGTTTATAGAAGATATAGGTAAGCTTTGCCAGTATATATTTTTCTAGAGATGATGACTATCTTCTGAGTGTATGTACTTAGCTTTCTATAGTGARCAGGCTTCAATACTGGTTGTGGGAAGAAGGACAAGTTACATTGTAGTTCTGGCAGCGAGAGGTCAGCTTATCATGACAAAAAAAAGGAAAAAAATGATTAATTAGCCTTATTTAAATGCTTATTTCCATGAATGATAATRCATGTAGCTGGAGAAAAATAATTTTTGAAACATAGGCAAAAACTATCTTCTAAAAAATGAAAGTGAGTCACATACAGCCTTTTTATTATCAATGAACATATTCAGTGCCTTTCTGTGGCTGTCTTAGTGAGGCAGGTTCAAAAGATGTTTAATGTACCTTCTGGTGTGGCCACCTTTGAAAAATCTACAACGTCATGTACATAATACATTACTTTGTGATACTGTGATATAGCTCATCTTCATCTAGTAATTAAATTTATTGAGCTCATAATTCACTTATTGTACAAAAAAGTAACCGGAAGAGCAGATGCCCATTGTACCAGAGAATTGAATTTTGAGAGAAGTTTCAGATATCGGAGGTCATCTTTCCCATGCACTTTGTAGTACTGTTAAATAGCTGGAGATTTTCTGTGCAGGCTTGCACAAACAACATTGCAGCTCTGTCACAACATCTCATTAAACATTGTGTGCATTTTGCTTAGATTACAATCACTTCTAATTGAGCTGGATTTAACACCGYAATTCCCCTCAACCATGTGCACAGCTTGATTCCTATTTACTGGCTCCAAGTTTACAAAGGTATTTAATGAAAAGGAAGCACAGGTTAGGGGGCTTGTTTGGAAGGACTCCAGAGAATCTGTACTACAGCATGCCTTGTACTTGTCCATGTGGGAAATTACTGTGGAATATCTAAAGTATCAGAATTTACTACCTAGAAAATCCTGTAGGTAAAGACTCGGTGTTTGCAGTGGTGTAAAGCATGAAGAACAAGACATAATCCTGTTATACAACTGTAATAGCTGAATGTTCAAGGTTTCTGATTCAGTTTCTACAGCAGAATTACCTTGAAATTGACTACAAAATCATAAACTGTTTCTAAAACCGCTTCCAGATATCTCAGTAGAATTACAGATGCAATGAAAACTACCTTTTCCTGACCATCTTCCTTGATCCTTCTGATTTGGATCAGTTTTTCACAGTTGAAAAATACTGGGTTTAAAGCTATCTCCACCATAAAAATATAATATATTTTTTTAACAGGGGCCAAAAGGAATATTAAATTCAACAGGCTGTAAGCTAACAGCTTACAGCTGTTATAATGGTAAAATCCTGGACTTCAGGAAGGATGAGCTTGGTAAGTCGCAGTTAGAGAGACAGTTCCTTAAGAGATATATAAGCCTCACTATTTTATTCCCACCTTTCTATGGCTAGAGGATGTATTTTTTATTTGACAACAATTTAAACTTCTTTAGGAACATAGCAGCTAATCGATTACCAAAGATTATAGACRAGGAGAAAGATGTGTTGAAGTTCTGCCCCTCTGCTATCCTGGATCCATAACTCTGTCACAGAGTTAATGTAAATGGGTAAAAGAGAAGAGGTAGATGTGGCTGGATGCTTGTGGGAAATAGGCAGTATAATTGGTATATTCCCAATACATTCTGGTTTCCGGCATTGTGCAGGACTTGCACTGCTTTTCTGGCATTGCTTTGCAATAGTCCAACATTTAATATCTAGACTTGCCAGACCATATCTATTTTATCATGTCATCAGTAAAACAAAGTGGGTATAAACGTTGATGAAGCAATGAGAACTTAAAGCCATGTGCTTGCACCCTGTGGCTTTATTGCACCCTGTTTTTAAAGTGGCTAGAATTGCACCCTGTTTTTAAAGTACTTAAGAAGTTCTCTAGGCAAAGGCACCCATATTCTGTAGGCAAAATGGCTTTTCTCAACTGCAGCGCTCGAGAGGCTGGAATGAAAAAGACAATGGAGCAGAACAACACTGGGCTTTAGAGCCATCAATAAAATATTGTACTTTGAGTTATTGGGTTGCCAGTACATTACTACGTGGGCTTCACTTGAATGAATCCAAGAATCTATTCCTGATGAAGCCATTTCCTTTCATCTCCTTTCTGTAAGAGCARTAGCTCTGCATAAACAACTCCTCTGCTCTGCCTTGACATGCTGGTGTGTGGGAAGGGGTCAAGTCAGGAGCAAAAAAGCTTAAGTTAAGAGCAGAAAARCTTAAGCTGACAATATGATATGTTCAGGTTCTTTGTACAGAAAAAAAGACGAAAAAAAGAATGTGAATTAAAGAGGCGTAATACGTATTAGAAATTTATGCTTGAGGGTATTCTTTTTGTTCTCAGCTATACTTGTAGAAATTCATAATAATTCCATGGGCTTAAATTACTGCTGATTTTGTGCTGGTATAAAGAGGACACTGGAGCATGTTTTTCCATTTTCCATGAAGTTCCCTCCTGAGAGGGATCACAGGACTTTGCTTCTGCAAAGTGCTTCAAATAGACGCTTAACTTCAGCGTGTATTTAAGCTCGTCTTTCCTAAGGAACTTTTGAACACAGATAACACTGCCCTGGAGCCACAACTAAAGCAGCAGCCATAGAGAAAGGCTCTTCCTCTGGATCTTGATGTTGAGGAGGAAGGTAAACATTGTTTCCTCTGTCCCAGCCCCCAGATATGAATGAGTTATGGTCATTAGGAGCTGAAAATAAATCTTGTCCCATTTCCCCCCCGATTTCTCTGGCCCTTGTATCCTGTATTAGCAGAACAGGAATCTTCTCACCATAAATGTTTAGTAATAATCTGTATTAAACTTCATTTCTTAACTGTTTTCCTTCATGCAGAAACTTCTGAAAGCTTTTATTTTTAATTTTGTCTATCAGGTAGTTCTATATGACCAGTATTTCTTGCTTATATTCTACTCCCTTTGCTTTTTTTTTAATACTCCGTAGATTATTAAATTCCTTAATTTAATATGTTGAAGTGTGTTACATCTGGCAATCCCCTGATTTCATTATAATTCCAAAACAGCTGTGTACATTGCAATAATTGCATGCATTATTTCTATATTTCCATTGCTAATTGTAAACTACAGGTTTATTGTTATGAATTTCAAGTGAGTAAAGTTCAACTGAATCTCAAATTCAAAATGCTCATTCACTCTAAAGTAGTGTTTTTCCCCCACTCGTTTTATAAGCTTTGTTGAATGATTTTCAAAATGGTTTTAAATTTTAAAAGATATAACACCTCCAGTGTTTCTCAACACATTTTTAAGCATCTCAACGTATTTTGCATTGTGATTGTAAAATAATATTCATGCATAGTGATTGGGAAACTGAGTAATTCTCCAAAATATGATTATGCAGGCAATCACACAGCTCAAAGGCTTTTAGGAAAATTATATGTCATGTTTTGTTTCTCACTCCAACTGGTCAAAATAGCATAGAATCATAGTTATAATCATGAAGCACCTTTCTGTATTGTTATAATATCCTCTGCAACCTGAAGGGCTTGTCTTGATTGAGAGGCTGCAGGGATTTCTGTGATGGGTTGTCCAGTGGTCCCCTTTTTCATGTGGTTACCCTACTTGGTGTAAAAAGCAATAAATCCTCAGTAACCCCAGGGTAAATGAAACTGCTTTTCCTGACCTAAACACTCCTGACACTGCCAGCACACCTGCCTCCCCTCCTTGCATGTCTGTGGCTTTTCTTTCCTGCTTTTATATTGAAATCCTGCTCTACACATAATTAAAATAAAGGGAGAAGAATAAATCTGGTTTATTTGAGCAAGAATAAGGCTAGACAAAATTTGTGAATTTTAGACGTGAAGAGGAAAATGAGTCAGTGGATGAAATATTTCATTTCTTGAAACATTATTCTTCTCATTTAAGGCATTCTTCCCTAAAAATATTGCCTTTGGACTGTTGATACCTTACTTTGGCCATAGCTCCCATCTAAATCCTTCCTCTATGAAGGCAGCCATGGACCTGAGGATATCCTTGGGAATTTCATGACTTATGTTTAGCGTCATTAGAAGCTTCTATGAAGAAATATATTGTTCATTATCTTCAACTTTTTAATGAAATGCTTCAGCTTATATGAGAGCAATCATTTTTATTGAGAAGCTGAGGCCTTTCTCTCCGTCGGGAATTGAACTCTGCTCGTAAACCCACCAGGAAACCTTTTCCAAAGTGAAGTGCTGTTCAGTGGGCCTAGCTACATCAATCTTTTCATGGCTTTGCAAAAATTCACAGCTTGCTTCTTATTACAGAAGTCTTGCTCTGACAGCTGCTCTGAGGGAAGCTTGCAGAATGAAGTAACTGTGGACTTTTTTAGCAACATTGGTATAAAAAAAAAGCCAAACACTTTGGAAGTGTAGGGATAGCAAAATATGTTACTCTACAGCTGGTACTTTTCTCTGATGTATTTTTTGTGTTGGTTTAGTTTGGTGTCAATAAATAGGGCCTACCTCAACATTTAACCTTGATCAATGACAACAGTTAAAAATGTTCTGGCTGATTGTTTTTAAAACCTGCCTTGGGAATCCTTTCACTAATTCCAAAGCACAGCATTAGAGAACAGGTACAAAACACTATATAGGTTTAGGAAACACTTAAAACCAAGATACCCAAATTAGTATATCCTTTTATTTATTTATTTATTTTGGTTAATACATTGCTTATTTAGCAGGCATTTACACAGTTTAGTGTTTTATACCTTCTTTAGATCCTAGTTTTGGTTGTAGATCCATTCAAAATAAAGGGCAATGCAACTTTACATTGCGCCTCAAGGATACATGGACATAAATAAAGGCACTCCAGGCATTTACTTGCAAAGAAAGCATCAGTGAACAGGGTGATATAGAGAAACACCGAATAAGTGTTTCCCCTCCAAAGCAGCTCTGTAGCTCAGTTGTCAAAGTAAGCAGCATTTCTGGAGAGCTCAGGCAAATTTCATGGGGGCATCAAAAGCTGGAGCCAATTCCAAGTGGGAAAGAATTTTCTCAGAAAGGAGATTTGTGTCTTGTGAAAGCTGAATTAGTTTGCAGCTCCTACCAGTCTAGCCTTTAGTCCTTGTGACTGTCAGACAAATAGCTGGGGGGAAGTGAGAAGGTGACACAAATAAAAGAGCTTAGTTTACATTTTCCTGCTATTTTATATGCTGTGCTGAGCAAAGCATGCTAGGATCTAACAAGTACATTGACTTTCACCTATTAAATTCCTCTAGTTGTTTAACCTCTCAGTGCTTTGTTTTTCCTAGGTTTCCTACCTGCAGTCATTAACTTCTTTTTGTATAAATACAACTCACTTTGTTGTTCGTATCCAAATTAAATGTACTTTATGTTTATTTTTGCTACACCCAGACCATTAGAGCCATCGAACTGCTCGTACAAAGTTTGCATGTGAACCACTCCATTTGTATTTGCCTCTTACAGTAAGTTCTGGCCGTGAAAATAGCCCCATTTTATGTTTTGAAAATAGCATAGCTGAGCAGAATCTGAAGGGCTGTGACTTTCCTAAGGTGCAGGGTTTTGTAGGAGCACATAGAGTCTCTCTTTCCAAGAGCTGTCATCAAACTGGGAAGGAAAGTTATCAGGCAGGCTCTGCTGAACAGAGCAGCAATACTGAGGTTTTATTTGATAGTAGGCTTCGGCTGATGAAAAAGTTTAAAATCACTGAAGGACTAAGGTAGTTTTAAGGTAATTTTGTGGTCAGTTTGCCTTTCATGATTTGTATGGCTCTTGCTGTGTTCCTGCTGGATACCATGCAAATCATAGGGCAACCTTTACAGTAAGAGTCTCTCCTTGTGCATAGAGAAGATGCCTTGCAAGACTCACTCTATTATTGGCTTCACTGTTATATTGTTCTTTGTCCTCATCCTCCCATTAGTAGAAGAATGATTTCTGAATATTTCTGAACTTTAAACTGTGCTTGAGAAACAGCAGGACATCATCCTCAGTGTCGCTGCCTACCAGAGCTCCCCATCCTGTCTAGGCAACAGTTAGAAAAATCAGACCATCCCTCCTCCCTCTACTTGCCCACTTAAAATCAGGGTACACATCAATAAAATACCATGGAGTGGGAGTTCTGGGGAAAAAAAAGTGTCCTTGAGATGGAGGGTTTTTTCCTGGAAATCTGCTTTTGATTAAAAGATCAATTTTTCATTATAAAATTATTTTGAATAAATTATATTGTTTTGTAATCCATAAGACTATGTCAATCTGTATCTCTTCTRTATCTCCATTTTCCCTACAAATTTTGTGTGTGTTAAATCATCACTCACAAGTAAATCAAAGCTTTTATCTTTTTATAATGCTAAAACAAGGTTGTGAAATGTCAGTGTTTAACTTTTGCTGCATTTCCAGTTCTCATTTAGAACCAATCACTTAACTTCATGGTTGCATTATGTACAGCCATGGCAGAATGTGCTGCTTTTGATGACTGCTTAGCCCTTTTGTGCTTAGGCACAAGGCTGGCACAAGACATTCATTAAAGTTCTGTTGGGTCCCTTAGTTCATTTCCTAAACTGTGCTCTCCTGGAATCTTTTAAAGCCTGACTTAGAATAGCCTGACAAAAGCCTCCTTTGACCTTCAGAAAAACAAAGTTTTGTAGCTTTGGTCAGCGTCTCATCTGAAGATGACCAGTGGACGTCGATTCTTTTGGATGGCAATTTTAAGGTTTTAAGTTTTGTCCTGCCCTGGAAAGAAACTAATCTCTGTGAATTTAAATTGTAATGTTGGAGCTGTCTTATTTTTACCTAATCATGTGGATATTGACCTGGATGGTGGAGGGACCCAGAGCCATATAGCATTGCTTTACAGTGTTTTGTTTCATGCCACTGTAACTTAAAGATTGCATTATATCTCATGAGAGCGTATGTCTGTCAAAGCAGTTGAGTGATTTGCCTCTCACTGAAGTACTTGTAGTGCTTTGGGAATGAGGAGTGGAAATATTAACAAGTTTTCTGCTTAAAATTTGGAAATGACAACTGATGAAATCTAGCCCTTTCCAGAGACACAGTAAAACTGTGGGGATAAGATAATAAACTATCCCTTAAGAGTCAAGTGTGACTTCATTATTGTGAATACAAGTGGTGAAAATGAACATATAGTTCTGTTCCATTTCCTTTTTTTTTTTTTTTTTTTTAAATAAATTAACCTTATTCTTTGGCGTATACATTCAGTGATGTTTTAGAATGCTGCTTCCTTACACCAATTATAACGATGACTTGAAGACAAGAGAAAATTAAAGATATTTATCAAAATGTTTTCATCTCATTGGTAGAAACAAGAACACTTGCCACAAAAATACTGTGATACCTGGAAAAGCTTTTGGAAGATAAAGCAAAATATTACAAGCACTGCCTTCTTCATTTTTTGCTTAGCTTATCTTCTTAGGAAATAGCTGKGCTTTTATTATTTTTTTAGATAACTCTTTTTTTTTTTTTTATCTTTGCTTGCACTACTACATCATGGTATATTTATAGAAAGAAATATAAAGAGAAATGTTATTATTTGATTTTTTCTTCTTTTGAATATTTAATATGCTTTAAACATACCAAGCTTCTCAATGTTATGTGCCTAGCAATTTTTAAACAATAATTGTGTTTGTTCTGAATTAAGTCCTTTGCAAGCAAACAAAAGATACTTAGTGAGAAATACCAAACTAGGGAAAATGCAGTATCAGAGCAAGCCTACAGGGTGAGGGGGTGCAGAAAAAGGCAGTTCATGCTCCATAACTGTGTCAGAGGGAGAACAGGTATCTGAAGGACAGCTTCATTACCATGGCTTTTAGCCATGAGGCATTATGTTTAGTCACGCTGGTGGCCCAGCATTAGGAAATTGAATATTGGATATATCACAGCCTTTCTTTTCCAGAGATCTGTGAAGGTTTGTACCTGCTTACCACATGTAGGCAGCACAGAGCAACTTTCCTGGCGATTTGGGGTAGTTCTGTGCTTGGGCACATAGTCATTGCTGCGCGAGCACAGTAAGTGTGGTGCCCTGCAGCGGGTGGCAGGACCTTCTTGAACACATCACTGTTGCTCTCCTGGTGCAGCTGTTGAAATAAGGAGACAGGGTATTTTGGGTCCAGGGGCAGAATTTTTTTCTCTTTCAGTATAGTAGGCTGGACATTAACATCACTAGCACTGCTACTTTAAAAAAAAAAAAAAAAGTAATAATAATAATAATACAAATGGAGATAATTTCTACCTTAATTTGCTCTTCACCACCTGGCCAGTGGAAATGAYGTAGGAGCTGAAGTATTCGGGATAATGGGAAGACCATACTGGWGGATGCTCTGCAGATGAAGAAGAGGGACCCAACCTCATCTGATGACACCTGCCCAGAGTCAAAAAGCCTAGGCAGGTTCAGCTTGTCTGCACTGCACTAAAGCGAGGGGAAACCAAGTGGTTATCAAGGAGTGAGCTTGGATTTTACTCTGTCTGTTCCTGCCGGGTCTYGTGGAAGTGAGTCCCTTGCTGCTGTTTCCCTAGTGTCCCTCGCAGCGGAGCAGAGCCGCACAGCGCTGGGATATTGAAGCAGGTTTGATGGGTGGCCAGCACGGGTGCAGCTTGCCACAAGGACTCATCATCTCTGCTGTGCTAAGGCCAGCTAATCTGTTCTTGGAATCAGGCTGACTGTGAGCCTCAGCGCAGGAGGCTGTTCTGCACCCAAATGAGCTCTKCAGAGACCCAAAGCTTTGCCTCTGCACCTGTGGCTTGTAGAGAACTGGGAATTGACCCTCTTAAGGAGATCTTACATAAAATGATATATGTACTAAATCAATTTGCTGATATTTTGAGAGCCCCTTCTTTAAAGATCCTGGTTAACAAAAAAAGGAAGTTTTAAATATGATCTTTTTATTTTTGTTTGGTAATATATAATAATGTAGAGAAACTATTTATTCTGTTTTTTACATTACGGCTAGCTGCAAATTCCAATCCACTAGACACGCAATTTTCTTTCAGAAACATCATTTAGAATTTGAATTGAAGCCAGTAAATGTTTGTGAACATGAGTGAACTCTCTCTTTTCAGTGTCTGAACTAGCATTTAAGTTATATTACTGAACTTGGATTAACAGGCCATCCACATATGTAGGTCAAAACAGCTCACAAACAATAAAGTAGGCAATTCTGAAAARGATGTGAAAGCTGACGTGGTGCTGGGATGTGCCTGGTGTCAGCATCCCATAACTCTGTCCGTGGAACAACCTGTCTGCTCATAAGCTATTTGCAAGCTATAGGACTTGAGAGAAGCCAGAGCAGATATTTTGACCTTATAAATAACAGAACTGATTTTGATACCTTGTTTGGTTGGGAGAGGAGGGTTGTGCTTTTTAGTGTGACAGTAAACAAATGCAGAACRCGGGAGAACTCAGAAAATACCAGTGTAGTACAATGTTTGCATTAGGATGTAATGAATAGGCTGATTAATATGTATGTGAATCTAGATATCTGTGCAGATATATGCATAGATATAATGCAAATGAAGCTAATACATTTATAATAATCACAGGAATGAATCAGAAATCACAGGAATCTCTCTGAAGGAGAGAAAAATTASTACTCACTCCATCTGGAAGCAAAAAGGAGACATATCTTAATTTAGTAGTGTTCTTCCATGATAAAAAGGAATGATTTGTAAGGTTTTTATTTAAGATGAGTGTTAGGATTCTCTGTCAAGTGGCACTTTCAAGAACATAAACACAATAAGAACTGCTTTATTTTGTGGGAAAAAGATTTCGATTTTGTTGTTTTCCTGGAAGCCCACATATTGATCTTTTATTAGAAACTATGAAGGATGAAAAACAGAACAAGGAAGGATGAGAAATTGTGTCAGTGCAGCACAGTACTGTTATTCAGCTTGCATAAATATTTTAAAATAGAAAAACTCGAGTGAAAATGTGTCAGCATTTTGGAGGTAAATCARCTTATAAAACAAGGAAGTGTTTGTGCAAATACTCTAGAGAGAGCAGATAGTAGAAAGCATATTTCAAAAGCAAAGCTTCACCTACCTAATGCAGTATATAAAATGCAGTATATAAATACTTTTTTTTTTCCCTGAGTACCTTTTCTTTCTTAAAAGATTAGAATGGTTCTCCTTGCCAAMCTCCAAGGACATCTTTTAATGGATTTTAACTGTATTCCCTTTTTTTTTTTAGCCATGTGAAACAATTAAAACAAAATAGCTATTAGTTGTTTCTAATTCTTAATGACATATTGATTGAATTTAATTTATTCCAAAGCAGGAACATTTAATATAAGTCAGGTTGTATTTCTTTAAAGATGTAACTGTAATGGGGAAGAATAGGACAAATCAGCACTAGCTAAAATCAAGACTATGGTGATTTATGTCAGATGAATATTAGGCTGTTTGTGTCTTCAAATACCGTTTTGTGTAATAATACCAGTCAAGGAAGGATGCCAACAT
Organism: Nothoprocta perdicaria; assembly: GCF_003342845.1. Classification (NCBI taxonomy): domain Eukaryota; kingdom Metazoa; phylum Chordata; class Aves; order Tinamiformes; family Tinamidae; genus Nothoprocta; species Nothoprocta perdicaria. The sequence continues at coordinate 4,703,709 of NW_020455644.1, forward strand.
TTTTCTTTTAGAAAACCATAAAAGCCTTGGCTGTGAGTTATCTTCATGGTAACTCAGTAAGGGCTTACCTAACATCAAAGCAAGGGGATTAGTTCCCTTGAAACATCTCCCTCCACAGATGCTTCAGATGGYCCCAAGTGCTGAGCCAGGCTTTCTGCTGCTCTCATGCTATTTCTGTCTCTGACCTCTGTCTCTCTTGGGCAAGTCACTGCACTGCAGTTCCCTTTCTGGAAGAGTGGCCTTATCTGGCCACAGATAGCTGTATTATTGTTGGGAGGAAGTTTGGAAGAGAGAGGTTTTATCTACTGTACTTTTTAAACTTCAGCCTGTTATACTTTATTTTCCGTAATAATGTACTCCCTTATTCACCAGAGGATACACATGCTGGAGAAAACAAAAATGGGGCAAAAATTCCCCTCTCTGCAGGATTCGGCTCAGTGCTGACTCTGCTCTGAGCAAGGCTGGATCCCCTGAGGTCCCTTCCTGCCTGAGTTAAATTATGGTTCTGTAATTTCAGCCCCAAATCAATACAGTTCCTTTGAGGTCATTCATTTGCATACAATGAGGAATCCTACCTTTTGAAAGAGATGGTTTTAATACCACTCTGTCATCTAAGGTGAACATTTTTAGCTGAGAACCTATCCCCTGATGTCAGTTACAGAATTTGCTGTGAGTGATATAAAACCCTTTGCATCTTATTAAACTCATGCAGATTATCTGTCTACCTGCTACAATCTCTTCCCACCTTTAGGGATCCCTGAGGACCCACATATTGCAGAAGAATATTATAATGATGAGTTTGAATCCTGCTCAGAAAGCAGTGAAGAGGAGGAGGAGGAGGATGTGGAAGTGTCGCAGACAGTCTCTAAGATGAATCAACAGGTATATGTGGCTTTTGCGAAAACAGTATGATARCAGTATGATGCTTGATGCTTATTTTCTAAGAGAAAATTAAACTCACTTTTAGAGATGTTGTTGCACTGGTGTGGTTTTGAAGGGAGTATATATGTGTACACGTCAACACTSTGAGTTAATTATGTGTGTATGCATATGTGTAATTCATCAGATATAGCTATGGTAGAGAAACTTGCTTTCTATCAAGTTTAGGAATAGGATCCCCAAGAATACCTTATGGAGAACTGTTGTTAGTAAGCTACTTCATCATTGTAAAACACTGACGTTCTTTCATATAAGATTAGCTATGTGTAATTTAAGTTAAATGCTGAAGTTCCCGTTAATCATAAGATTGCGGGTCCCTCTCTTAATTGCTGGTGAAGGATTTGCACTTCTAGATGTCACTTCCTCCTGCCTAGTTTAGACACATTTTCTAGGGTAAAATGACAAATTATGGGCTTAAACACCTGTGAAACCTGAGCAGCAGTCTTCAGATGTGCAGATTCTCCCAAGCATCACAGAAGGGATCAATGAAAAGCAGACATTATTAGAAGGCTTAAAGTAGCCTTATCAGGTGAGGRTGTCATGAGAAAATGTTAGGGATTGCTGTTGGAGAAAAGGTTGGAGAGTATTGAAAAAGACRCCTAATTTACAGCTGGTCAAAACTGGTTGAGGTGAATCACTTTAGTGATCAAAGCTCAGTGTAATCAGTGACTTAAATGCCCAAGTCAGTTTTGAAAAGGGCTCTTCAAGTGACATTGAGGAACAACAAATTTTTACCTTGGGCCATCAACTTAAGGCATTGTGTGCAGTGCCCCTGAAAGCTTCATTTGAACAACTAGACAGATTCTTTCAAAGCATGAAATTTTCTTTTGTAGTTTCCCTATGTAAATTTTCAAGTTCAGGRGTGATTTATGATAATGTTCTATAGAAATAATTAGTGAACTGTAAAGCAGTGGGGTGTCCAAGGCCCTGCTTTTGTTGCACATGTGCAGTGTGCTGGGTCTGCGTGAAGCGAACAACCCCTGACGCACAAATTCTCTGTCGTGTGGCAAATTTACCACAATGTACTCAGGAAAATGTAGTATTTTAATATTACAAATAAAGCATTGCTCGCTTTCGTCAGACTTTATGTGTATCTTTTTCTTTTCTAGAATGCTTTTAAAAATTTTTGTTTGACTTTCATCAAAGGTATTATTAATTGTCAATCAGTAGTGTTTTTGAATAGGCAGATTGCTGCTTTGAATTAGTGAAGGACAGAAGATAAAAATAGATTTGTTAATAATGCAGAATAAATTAGGCATTGGCAGTCAGATTTTAGCAGTGACATTTAGTCATCTGTAGCCATCACCATTTAGTGTTGACAAGAACTGACATCCTGATTTAGAAGAAATGTTCCACTGACATCTCTTTTCTCCTAAAGGACTGTATGGCTGCAATTTGCCAACAGTCCATATGCACAAATTSCCTTAAATCTCCATGAATTGGCCTACACACAGTGATTAGTAAATACAGTTTGTGAATGTTCACCTTTTAGAATCTCCTCTGGCAAAGGGGCAAATTGTCTATCTTTGTTTTTTTCTCATACTGACCAGCACCTTTTTCTGCTGGATAGTGACTCAGTCACCTTTTATTTTTCTTGAAAAGTGATCCGAATTTTACATTTTCTCTTTCTCAAGTGAGAGGTTCTGCAGTGAGTCCACTGTCAAAGCAGATTAGACTTGTATGTGCCTGTAACTAGTCCATAACTTGTTGGCTCTAGACTCTTCAAATAGGGAAAATAAATAATTTTAGGGCATAATTTACCTTATCTTGCTGTATACATCTAACATAGGTCAGATAAAATATGCTTTAAAGTGCCTCCTCCTTTCCGGTCATTACAAAGGGACCTGTAGTTTTTAGTATGCCTGGAACCTCTTTGTTATGAATGACAGCAGTTTTCTGAGATGAATCCCACACACAGGTCAGCCTTATGATCAATATTAACAATATTAAACTTCRAAATCTGCCAGAATTGATGTGACCTTGCTAGTATATTGCAGGGGGTTGCTTCTGCAGTCATYTACTTCATACCAAAACTCCCACTGATCTCAGTGGAGACCAGACCAGAATTCAGAGATAAGATTCATACCCTTCAACTCTTCAAAAATGCATTCACAAATTAAGTTTTTGGAAGAATGTGCTGTGAAAGAAGCCATTCTACTGTATTTCAAGATAGGACTTGTAGGATATTTAATGTTTACCCTTGTAATCTGTGCAAACCTCTCAGCTCTCTGGTTTTGTTTTAGTGTTTTTCTTCCATGCGGAGTGGACACAGAAATGCTGCAGTCTGGCAGTGCTCCTTAGTGAGGCTGTTAGCACTTCAAACAAAGATTTAAAAAAGTCCATGCCATAGCATGAGGTCAGAAAAGTCATCTAATTGAACAGCGTATGYTCACACATGGAATTGAACAACCAGTGCATGATGTAGAAAGATATCTGAACTTATTTCTTCAAACTGTTAGGCTTGCATAGATATCAAGGAAGACTGAGACATAGTGGCCTGACTCGGAATGCAATACTGGTTCAGGAAAGAACATAGAGTAAAGCATTGAAATTCTGTAATTTTAAAGCTTTAGGATGGCAACTGAGATAGCTGTTTTCTCCTTATTATTATCTTCTAGTACAGCCCACAGATGTGCCCTCAATTACATCACCCAGTTGTATATTTGGAGTTGACACACGATTCTGACCCAGTGTCATCCAGACATCTCATCTTGCTGTAGCTTTGGAGCTCCGTGTCCCTTCTCCCGCCCTCTCTTTYCTTGCACAAAGTCCGTATGTCAGATTTCAAGCAGGAATTTTCCAGTACATTTCCAGGCTTTTGGCTCCTTCATCTGATAGCTTTTTTCCACAAGATCTTTTTTTTTTTTTTTTTTCAAGGAACGCTGTTTTTCTAAATTCAGGAAAGCTAATTAAGGAAAAACTATAAAGGAGAATGAGAAACTCCTTCTTTCTAAAAGAAGAACTTGAGAATATGAAGCTTACCAGAGTTTTCATCTTGAAAAGTTAGCCTTCCGTGAGAGTTTCACATAGGCTTTGATTTAGCTGAGATGCTAATGTATGGTTTTTACTGCAATTTATTGTCTTGCTTATTTTGTTGGGTTTTTTTTCTTTTCCTTTTGAGACAAAAATAATGGCAGATTCATGCTCTTTGTTAAGACAAGAAACCTAAAACCATACTAATATGGTACATTAACCCCTATTTTCCATTTCCAGGTTATAGGTCGTTCCTGAGCTCATCAAGCCAGATAATCAACTGGCATCAATTATCATAGCCCAGTGGTTTCATCCCTGGCCGTATGTAGCGTGTGTGCCAGCACTCAACAAATGCTTCACTGGGTTCCTRTCGCGTGCCTCAGCGTGGCTAATTGCAATTATTATGTGGTTCATTATTCTGGGATTTGAAATATCCAAGCATTCTTCCATGCTGGCTCTTGTGTGTGTCTGCTCTGTGTATCTGTCAGATTCCCTTTCCTATTCTGTAGGACTTCCCTTTCCATGCAAAAGGAGAAATATTAAAGAAATAAATAAAATATCTAAAATCCTCTTGAACTGTTAAATCCAAGTGGAGAAAAAGTCCAGGAAGTCCAGGTAGTTTTATCTCAGTGTAACTTTTCATTAAAGTGCCATAGAAACATCCTGTTAGATGATAGGATACGGTGTTAAATTCTGGTAAAACATTTTTTTGCTTGGACCTGAACAAATTCTGATCTACTTTCTGAKCACAATATTCACTTAATGATCAGCTCTTCAGATTTCATGAGTGTACATGATTAACATATCACTTTAAAGATATCATGACGAAACTATTAATTATCTGTCTACTAATATAAAACTTCAAATAGAAAAGTGATATTTTCTTGTTTTTTATTTAAAACATTTTTGATTAGTAATTATTACTAGATTTTAGTAATGCAGTTAAATGAAACATAAATATTTATTTCCAATGGCAGCTATCAGAAGCCTAAGAAATTTTGGGCCAGTTAAGAAGCTCCTAGTTTCTTTTTTTCCAATGTAATCTTGTTTTAGGTGTTTCAGGATTAACCAGTACTAAAACAGTGATGAAGAACTTCCAGAAATGGCCTACCATCCTCAACAGTAATCATGTATCTTCTTTAAACTCTTTTCTTAGCCTACACAGTTGCAAGAAATCTGACCTAAATAATTATTTGTATATAATGTCATTCCCAAACCTGTTATTTTGGGAGAAGAAAACATGGAAAAGCTCTGAACAATATATTAATGTATTTCTATGTTCTAGTGCTGACATTTGTTGGTGTAAGTACTGTCCAGTATGTTTGTGGGATTTTACCCCTGCTACAGATTTAAGTTTGTCTCACACTACTGCTGTTCCTTACCTTATTTATCCACAGGACAGTGATACTGAGGCAATGGTTGAGTATTTGGAGAGTGTGCTGAACAATAGCTCATTGGGTAAGATGATATTTATTCTCTAAATGTAATGGCAGTATTTATTAACAATCTTTATTCATGAGCACTCCAATTATTTCCATTTTGCAAGAGAACAACTCTAATGGCAATCAAAAAAGTGATCTTGAAAATTGCTTCCTTAATCTATTACACAGAAATATAAATATGACAAAAGTGAATGTGTATACTGTTATGTTCTTGGCGTGAAAATAATAGAGATATAAAACATGATGGTCAGGAGTGTAAACGCTATAGTAAAGGTTTTTAAGAACTTCTGCCATTCTTACTCTGGAGAAACCTATTTCAAGATGTGTTAGTGAAAAAGCAGATCACTTTCTCTGTAGCTGAAAGAAGTGGCATCATGGAGATCAGCCAGAACATGAAAGATTCTAGCCATTAAAAAATCAGGATAAAATATATTATCCTTAATTTTCCTAGAAAAAAAATGCTATGCTTTATAGGTAGAACTTGGGAAATCTTGCTTTCAGTTGTTTTCTTTAGAAATTTCGAGCTTTGAGACTTGTAAAGCTAATTAACAAGTTGTCCTAGGTAAGAGCAAAGCTCTGTCATATACTTAAACTGGAAAATCATAAAGACGTACATTTTTGACTATTGAAAAGTATCAATAAAAATAATATACTGGCATTTTACAAGCCATTGAGACAAGGAACTTTATGATGTTACTTTTGCTTTCCCGTTATAATGTACCTGCATGGCCTGGAGACCAGAATATATATTTGTAGGAACCTGGAAATGTTGGTTCTCCTCTTCTTTCTGCTGTTGCCATCGGCTTTAAGCCACTTGGTACCTGTCACTGTCTGAGTTTTTAAAGCGGCAGCTAAAATTAAACCTAAAAAAMCCCCAACTCTTGATCTGATGCTACCAGTGCTTTATAAATATACATGGAATATCTCTGACTAGATATGAGAGAAAAAACTCAGACGCAGAGAGTGTTAAGTAGTGGAAATGGTTTTGTGGAGAAGCTGTGAAATCTCCATCACTAGAAATGCCCARTTTTGTAATGTGAAGACTCTGAGCAAACTGATTTCACTTTGAACTGTACCGTCCRGTATGGAACTGTTGAACTAGATGTCCTCCTGAGGTCTCTGCCTCAGGCACCTAAACTGTTCTGCAACTCTGAATTGCTAAAAGCAATGAACTACTAACGTTTAGCAGTTACATTTTATTATACCTCGCAAGTGTGATTTTTCTCATTTCATATACTGGAATTCAAAGTCCAAGTCATAAATGACTTGGATGAGGGCACAGAGTTTGCRGATGACACCAAGCTGAATGGAGGGGCTGACACTCCGGAGGGCTGTGCTGCTGTTCAGAGGGACCTGGACAGGCTGGAGAGTTGGGCAGAGAGAAACCTCCTGAGGTTCAATAAGGACAAGTGCAGGGTCCTGCACCTGGGGAGGAATAACCCCAGGCACCAGCACAGATTAGGGGTCGAACTGCTGGAAAGCAGCTCTGCAGAGAGGGACCTGGGAGTCCTGGTGGACACCAAGTTAACCATGAGTCAGCAGTGCCCTTGTGGCCAAGAAGGCCAATGAGATCCTGGCTRCATCAGGAGGATGTTGCCAGCAGGTCAAGGGAGGGGATTCTGCCCCTCTACTCAGCTCTGGGGAATCTCCATGTGAGGAGGAACTTCTTTCCTGTGAGAGTGACAGAGCCCTGGCACAGGCTGCCCAGGGAGGCTGTGGAGTCTCCTTCTCTGGAGGTCTTCCAAACCTGCCTGGATGCTGCCCTGTGCTCTGGCTGTCCCTGCTGGAGCAGGGGATTGTTGGACTAGATGATCTCTAGAGGTCCCTTCCAATCTCAGCCATTCTGTGATTCTGTGAATTATGTGGATTTTTTAATAGCTTCAAGCATATGTAATAGTGAGAGAAAATGAACTAAAAGAGGAAAATTCTTTTTACATTTATCCAGTTTGGATAATAAAATATTTATTTTACCTTACAGTATCTCATTAGAGGCAGATAGCAATCACTGAGAATATAGGTTTGCAATTTAATCCTAGTTCCTTTCAAATTCTCATTACAAATGTAGAGTTTGAAAATCTAATTTCTCCTGGCATGCTTAAAAGCTGAAAATAATATGTAGATGAAAGAAGGGTATTAAAGGAGATTGGCTTGGTCACTACCCTTTCAGATCAATGGGTTTAATTGTGCCAGCAAGGCACGGTCTCAGGACTGCTGGAAAGCCCAGCCAAGTTGCCAGAGGCTCCTGCTGTAACTGCAGCTTTGTGTAGCAGCCTCATTTACACTCATTCAGTGACGTCCATCCTGACTCAGTGTTATCTCATGGCTCTGAAACAAGAGTACAGGGGAAGTGTAGGAAACCCTGCTAGAGACTGCTCTGATGCAGGGTTTTGACTCACCCCTCTGCATGGGCATGGACTGATGGGAAGGGAAAACCTAGGAAAGAGACAGAGGGATGAAAAGGAGTAGCAAGAAGTCAAGGCCCCTGCAGTCCTATAGCCACTGAGACGCATCTGGCCATGGTTTGTGTCCTCTTTCAGCAAGGGCTGGACTCGGGGAGGTTCTTGGGCCTGTCTGAAGGGAGACCCATGCTCGTGCTCTGTGTCTTCACGCTAACAAGACCCCTGCTCTTCTGCTGCTGCTGCTCTCTGTGGCGCTTTGGCAGCACATCCTCTGTAGGGGGCTTGCAAACATGGAAAGAAGGACAAAATTTAGCTCCGGGCATCAATGTTTTGTTATTCTAATATGAGAGGAATTGCCTTGGGAGCTGCCAGGATGAATAGAGACAATTTGAACCCCTCCAAGTTTTTTGGTTGGTTGGTTGTTTTTCTTTTTTTAATATTAATTATTGAAGAGATTCTTGGCTTCCTCTTTTTCAGTATTAAGAGCAAGAAGATGCCTTTTGAAATAATAACACTACAGGATGAAATTGTGCTTTAATTATTAAAACTATCTGACCAGTCAGTGCTGAAAGTTAAATCCTTTTCTCTAAACTGTGTTATAGCAATTAGATATGCATGATGTGTTCCAAAAAATTATGTGATGATGACTGGAGAATCTGCTAGAGTCCCTTTTATCTAAACATTTATTATTTTAAACTCTTCCAATATCAAGCTATAAGGATGCAGAGAGTACTATCTTTAAATTAAACTACTGTATCTCCCATCTTATTAACATATATCTTAATCAGAAGAGCTTTATAAAGGGAGTCTTTTTTTTTTTAAGTCAGGATTTAAATCTAGAAGCATCATGTTTAGGCAAGAAGATTACTTGAAAGATTGTATTTCACTCATCAAAACCCAAGTAATTAAATGCAAGATTCAGGAATTATTCTCTATCTTTTTTTTTCTTCCCCGTTATTTTTTTCTGCATTATTTGAAGATTCTCCAATATTCTATTTTCAGAAGATGCATTCATAAGGCTAAATGTCCATTTGCCTTTAGCTTGTCCTAGTTTGTTCACAGATACTTAGTACGAGTTTAGAGACATAATTACTCACTAAGTCTTGTTGAGGATGAAAAGGAAAAACAGCTTAGATGTAACCAAAAAAAAAGTTTTTTTAATTAGTTTAACTGAAACCTTAATAGTCCAGTCAATGAATTGTTGTTAGTCTACAGTTATTACAGAAAAAGAAAGAAAAAGAGAATGAATAAATGAATACTGCCATGTAGAAGAAGTCTCAATAACAATGCAGTTAAAATACTTAAACACACACTTCTTACTATATCTTTTCTTATTTCCTTACTATATCTTTTCCTTTTCAATATTCAAAGCCAATATTGCTTTTTACTAGCAATGGCAATGCTGCACTACAGGGCTACAGCCATATTATAACTGCTACTCCTGAAAACACCCATGGATTTTTAAAGAATAATAGAGTAGATACAGAAGTTTAGCCTAGCCAGAATTTACCATGATGTTTTTCATTTTTAAGCTATCATGAAAGATTTATGTGCTGTTCTGAGTAGGTCTTAGAAAACACTGAAGTAGTGCAAAACCAGAACATTGCTTATGGTAGTTAGGGCTGCGATACAGAGGGTGCTACAGGTGAACACTGTTTTTCCACAGCTGGCATTTCTTTAGGATAAAATCTCAGTGGTGAGAGAGGAAGCCTGCTTTATTTATTTATTTATCTATCTATTTATTTATTTATTTATTTGCTGATTTTTCTCCCAGAGAGTTCTCTGATTGACTGGGTACTAGCACTTCAGTGTGGTGCAATATACATTTTGGAATTCCTTTGCAGCTCCTTATGGAACAAATTTGAACTGAATTAAGATCATCTATGCTGATACAGTTTGCAAAATTGGGAAGATCCTGGAAAAGAACTGGGGAAATTGAAAAAAAGAAAAAAAAAAGAAAAGAAAGAGAAAAACTGGCTTTACAGTTTATGTAATCTTTTTAGCTTAAAGAGGGAGAGGTTAAGGGCTATTTCAAGACTTTTTATGAATATCAACACAGGAACATATATCTGATTCTAGGAGACTTTTAATCTTGTAGAAGGAGGTACGCTAAGATCTACCACGTGTAAGTGAAAGCTGACAAAAGAAAAACTGCTCTATTATTTAGTAAGATAATAGTTTCACAGTAGATAATGACTTGTCAAGGGAGATAATATATGACTGACACAAATTTTTGGACTGTTAACAGAAATGTTGATAGGAAGTCCTTTAGGACATAATGTATAAGAAAGCTTATGCTATGAGCTAATCACAGCTGTCCTTTTTAAATGTAAGTACTTAGGTGAATAAATGCAAAGCAGGTGATTTGTGTTTTTATAGATCCTTTAGCCTTCCTCTCTCTTGATAAAGTGTGAAGGATGCAATAATAACCTCAAAACTGGTGTTTCATGACTCCAGATAAGGAACATTTGCCATTTTGCCCTCTGTTATCTCCAGTGGCTTGGACTAGTCACTGGCAGAGTATTCTTCTTTAAAATTCATTTAGAAAGTGGACAATATCTGTTTTGAAAAACAGCTCTTTGGATGCTTGTCTAAGTAGCATGGTTATTTATTCTGGGCTGATGATTGAGTATGTAAGTTGCCCAAGGCTGAATGCAAAGTATATTATTAATCAAGTAACTGCTTCTAAGAGGCAATGCCTTTTCTAAGAAAGATTGGAGATCAGCTCAGTAAAAACTATTTTATGCCTGTCATAGTATCAGCACAAAAGACTTAGCAGTTTTCACTGAGAACTCATTTTTTATGACTACCCACACCTTTGCAGCATCCTACAATCTGTATTCCTTGCAGCATATTTAATGGAAAGGAAGGTATTAGTTTGTGTTTAGAGAATAGCTTTTTGCTTGGCCAGTTGCCAATGTAGGTAGAAGGCAAAGGAAGAGCTACTTCGCTGTAATCCCAGAAAAAAAAAGAAAGAGGATATTTTTAATAATGAAATGTCAGAGGAGATAAAATATTGTAGCAATAAATAGACTGAGCCCACTAAGCAGAATTGCTCAACTCTTACCGCATGATATCACAGAATCACAGAATCACAGAATATTCAAGGTTGGAAGGGACCTCTAGAGATCGTCTAGTCCAACCTTCCTGCTCAAGCAGGCACACCTACAGCATGTGGCACAGGGTGGCATCCAGGCGGGTTTTGAAGACCTCCAGAGTAGGAGACTCCACAACCCCCCTGGGCAGCCTGTTCCACTGCTCTGTCACCCTAACAGTAAGGAAGTTCCTCCTCACCTGGAGACGGAACTTCCTGTGCTTCAGCTTGTGGCCATTACCCCTCGTCCTATCGCTGGCCACCAGTGAGAACAGCTTGTCCCCTTCYTCCCTGCATTCTCCTTTCCTGAACTTATACATATTAATCATATCCCCTCTGAGCCTTCTCTTCTCCAGAGAAAACAGGCCCAGCTCACTCAGCCTCTCCTCGTACGGGAGATGTTACATTCCCTTAATCATCCTGGTTGCCCTTCTCTGGACTCTCTCGAGAAGCTCCATGTCCCTCTTATACTGGGGTGCCCAGAACTGCACACAGTGCTCCAGGTGCGGCCTCACCAGAGCTGAGSAGAGGGGCAGRATCMCCTCCCTYSAYCTGCTGGCAACACTCCTCCTGATGCAGCCAGGATCCCATTGGCCTTCTTGGCCACGAGGGCACACTGCTGACTCATGGTTAGCTTAGTGTCAACCAGGACTCCCAGGTCCCTCTCCATGGAGCTGCTCTCCAGCAGGTCGACCTCTAGTCTGTACTGATGCCTGGGGTTATTCCTCCCCAGGTGCAGGACCCTACACTTGTCCTTGTTCAGCCTCATGAGGTGCCTCTCTGCCCAGCTCACCAGCCTGTCCAGGTCCCTCTGGATGGCAGCACAGCCCTCCGGAGTGTCGGCCACTCCACCCAGCTTGGTGTCATCCGCAAACTTGCTCAGGGAAGCGTATATATATTCTGTACTTGTGGTATACTTATATACTTACATATATCCTGTTAGGATATACTTACATATATCCTGTAAGTGTAGTAATACTTGTAGTAATACTGGAATTTAGTCGAGGCCTGTGGTTAAATGTACTTTGTCTTAAAAGAATGTAAAGATTATGTTTTTCATCAAAATGCAAGTGGTTGGGGCACCATTTTTCTAATTGCTGTTTGAATCTGATGGTGATGTCATAGCCCAAAGCTGCACATCTGGACTCTAGTTCTAGACTAGTTCAAGAAAGACCAAGCATTATCAAGGATAATAAATCATGACCACAGCACTTGAAGCTTCCTTAGGGTTTCCTGCATGGATAGCAAACTACTTTAACACTGTTAAAAGGTAATGGAATGTTTGTAAAGKCCAAATTAAAATGTATGGATGTGTGTGTAGTGGTGGAGTAAATTATCAGGCATTTTCTTCTTCATCCATGGGTGAAAGTTATTGACTGCTGTAAGAACTGAGCTTGTCACGTTTCCATATTTTTAACTACATTAACAGTACCTCTATTATATAGTAAAAGTTAGCCACCAAATAATTGTCAGTCATTAGGTGTAAATACAAGTTATAAAAATGTTTTTAAAAAATAAATGGTTTATCTGATCAGACAGCAGAGTCAGGAAAACATTTTTTCTCTCGTCTCTCTGCCCATCTGCTTTCTACTTACACTTGCAAAGCTCTCAATCCTGCATGATGTGAGCTATGCGTGACAGTATGTCAAGCTTTAATGACAGTGTGTCTTGCTTATTTATATGATCAGGATCTGTACTCACATGAGATATGTGAGCTCCTGGGAAAGGCAGGATTATTCATTCAGTGGGAGCACTGGATGCTCTCTGACCATGTCTATACTGCTCATGCCAGGAGGGTAGCTCTCTTGGGCTGTGGGTGATCRATGTTAACCCAATTCAAGCTAAAATCTATCTTGCAGTCCAAGCTGAGTCCAAGCTAAAAGCCCCTGCTAGGAGAACAGAGTGGATTTATTTAGCCCAATGTGTCTGTGTGACTTTGGTGCATTCAGAGCCTGTGCAGTGTCTGCACGCAGCCTGGGCTCTGCGTGCAGCTGCCTGCCTGTTGACCCAAGGTGCGGTTCCACCCCGGAGCATATCCTCCTGGTTGGGAAGTGACCTACTGCTGCTGACTGTTTTGCAAGAGGAAACTGAAATAGCTGCTTTGGCTTAGCGGGGTGAATGCTGAAGGGATCTCTATTTACAATTTTAAGTAAGGGGACTACGCCAAAGGGAAGAGAAGTACTGAGTACACTGAGGGACAATTTGGGCACAGGAGAAAAATGAGCACAAACTGGCCAATGACTCGTTTTGTCTGGAAATCAGGAGGGCATCAGATCACAGTAAGGGTATGTTATTTTTTTTTACAATAGGAGTTGTAGGGGCAATAAATAAAGAAATAAATAAATAGAATCTGAAGTTTGACCAGAACCACCACATAAAATAGCAGGATATTCGAGTTGACAGCTCTGCCTGTTCTCTATTCCTGTGAATGAATACCAGAGCACTCTATGAGTATTAGGTTTTTAAAGATCTCATTACCTCGTAAGATGTGTGTGTGTGTATATATGCACATATGTATTTTTTATGTCCCTTATTTACACACACATATATATATCTCATCATCTGAATCCCCTCATCTGAAAGGGAAGTTGATGTTTCATATAAAATGCAATTTACAATTTATGTGTCTCAGCACTTTCTCGTGTAGATTCTTTCTGTTATAATATAATTTGCTGTACAAGATATTGAAGGAAAATTGTTGTCATAGCTGTAGTACCTTTAAGCTATAAATCTACTTGTCACTCAGAAAGGAGCTGCCCTTAATTTGGGTTTAATAATCTAATTCATCTTTAATTAATGTGGCATTACCTTGTGAGAAATGGGAATAGTCATCCCCCCTCCGCCTGCCCTTGGCTCTGCAGTGGTGCCCRGGAGATGAAAGTGAGTAAGGTCATGTGTCTGTGAATTGATTTGTAGGCTCTGGGACCGTCACCAGAATGGCTCCTGAAGTGCCCCAGGGATTGAGGGCTCTCAACAGCACTATGGCTGGGACCAAACTGAAACGCATGAGGGAGTAAGTAGCTTATTTTTGTGTTACTGGTTTCATGATAAAGGGGATGGTTTTGAGTAACAGCAGAACACAGGAAAGCAAACCATGTTGTTTCCTTGCCCTCCAGGATCTCCCCAACTAGAAGAAGTGGATCCTAAGGTATTTATTATAAACTGGATGCCAGCTTACCCCAGGCAAAAATGAAGACTTTTGAATGTTTTCTTGTACTCATAGCTTCTTTCTCTTCTCATTTTCTTGTCTTCATAGCTTCTGGTTCATTCTGGGTTTCTCTGTCATCTCAACATATACCCCTGGATCAGTTGCAGATATATTGATGTTATTATCATGTTTGCTCCCTTACCCAGGCTTGACTGGCATGAGGGGCTAGAGAATTTGCTTTCCTGTGATGATAGCCTGACTGAAAACAAGCATTATTACTGTTGCTTGGGATTTTCAAATAAGACTAAGGAATTTACCCGTGCTGTTCCCTTTGCATCTCAGTGTCTCATTACTGATACTGAAATTCCAGCTTTCATTCTCTTAATACAGCAAAGACTTATACTGGTTAAGATATTTGAAACGTCATCCAGTAAATCGCTCGTAACTTCTTGCCTTCAAAGATATATTGTACGCTTACTTAGGTACTGATCTGGTAATCATGGGGCTATGCATTGTCTCTCAACTCAGATCTTCCTAACAGTTGCACCATTTCAGCTATCTTGGATTGTAAACACTTCTAGAAAAGGTCAGTTTTGTCTTCTGTGAATGGACAGGCACGAGGACATGATAGATGTTATTGGAACACAAATAATACAGATAGTACTATTAGCTATTTAAGTGACTCCTCTACCAAAAATGCACCCAACTATAACAGTTTTGACACTAATCACTTTCTAAAATGCCCTGGAATAATAAACAGACCATATATATTCAAAAGAAATTCCAGTCAGATTTTCTTCAGATAGATTTTGTTCGGTTTTACGATATGTCAAGATGCAGCAGCTCCTAGGATTTCACTTCATGAGTTGGCCTGTGTTGTGAAACCAGGTCTCTCTAATTCCTTTCCATTTATTTTTCATGAAAAACATTTTCGTAATCAAAAGAAAAAAATCATCATGTGCTATTTGGTTGTAGGATCAGGTTGTTTAGACAAAATTGTTACTGATCTTACAGCCTTTACATTATATTCTCATAGTAATGGGATAAATCTGCACTGAAAGCTATTAAACATTTGACTTGTTCCAAGTTATAGTATATATAGGAGTATACATATAGAAGGCCTGGATGAAAATATTTAAATTTCATTCCTTGAATTGCTTATTCTTGTTCCTGAAGATGATGCTGTGTCTCAACCTTTTGAAATTCATGGTCATTGCCTTTATGGCTGAAGTATTACTAAACCACTTGCTTCGTTCAGGCTCCATTTTTAAAGAGCTRTTTGTCAGTTTTCACAACTTAGTGACCTTGAGCTGCTCAGAAGCCTTTGAACTTAGTAGGATAGGCACGTAATGACACATAAAAGCTGATCATCCCAGAATAGTTTATAAAACAGATATATGTTCATGTAAAGCCTAATTACCCAGAATAATTTGCATGTAATGCATTAGGCCTCCCACTAGTTGCTTAGCTCCTGAAAGACAACCAACAGCAACAACCAAAGCCCCACTCAAATGCCACCTTGAGAACAACCAACAGACCGTGCCCATGAACCATTCTAAAGTTATATTAATATCCAGGATATTAAGGAGCTTTGTGCTTTTTTTTTGTTTTTTTTTTGTTGATTTTTCGATTGTGGTTAGTTTGATAGAGAAGTGTACAGAACTGTTCTTGTGACTTATCAAACTGGTTAAAGGTTTATAGCAAAATGTCTACTCAGTTTATCACCCTTTCTCCTAAGTAAACTGTGACCAGGACATTTTCTGAATATTTTAAGGTGAGACAGTTTATTATCTTAGAAATGAGGATGTTAAGAAACAAGCAAATGAGCACGGTACACGCACACATACCCAAAGAGATCCCTGCAAATTCCCATCTGGGCAAAATGTATGCTTAGAGCAAGGTGGCAGAGTTGTCAGTGGGGAGAAGGAGTACCTCTAACTGCAAAATAGTGCTCTGAGCATCAGTGGTTCTGTTCATCCCTGAACAAACTTCACATAGTGCATCATAACTCATCTGCACAGGAGCGCTGCTTGGACAAGATTATATAAGATTAATGTAATTTAGAGTTGTGCTATTCAGTTTTACTTGAGAAGTTGCAGGGATCCGCCAGGTGACAACTTTTRATAAGACAGAGAATGTGTTTTCTTTTGTCTTAAAGAAAATGAGTAGCTGGAGTTCTTGTAAGGACACAGGAAGAAAGAACAGTAGAAGCCCATATGAAAGCGCAGTGGCATCTAGGTGCCACCTAACCACGGAAAGAGAAGCATGAAATTTGATGATTAGTGCCATTATCAGATATTAATAGGGATAACTGTGGTGAGGGAGGCTCAAAAATTACTCAGGAAGTAAGCATAGTGCCTACACGCTGCAAATCCCATTAATGAAGGAAACTCTTCCAACTCTTCCACTCTGATAAAATGGTATAGCAATTTAAAGTGAGCACAGAATCTAACTGCGGAAAAGGTCTTTTTGTCATACTTAATTGATACATGTAAATGGTGTGCACTTGCAAGCAAATGTAGCAGGACATATGCTTGCAAGATGTCATGTGCTCATTACTTGGAGTCATTGTTGCCCTGAATGTTTTCTTGTCAGTATGTAGACTTGGTGTCTTGACAGTGTGTGGTGGCTTCTGCTGCATTCTGGTGCATAGCTTTAAACATATATTCATATGAGAGAGGCAGGAAATAGTGCTAAAAATCTTTACAGAGATGTAGAAGCCACTGATGTTCTTGAATATGGTAGGTAGGMATCCATTGTCTCTGACTATTTTAAATAAAAATTGCTTATAGCTTAACTCATAGATAGGCTGATATAAGCTTCTGTCACTACAGTCCAAGAATTCTTTTACAAACATCTGCTTCCAATCCCCCTTGCATTCTCTGTTCCAGCATTTTGAATCCCTGTAACGGTCATGATAAAACTACCTACTCCAGTGACAACAATTTCTAGCTTGATATATTTGGCATCAGTATTCATTATGAACTTTGTGGCATCAGGGATTTAACTTTATCATTCAAGTGGAGTTCATTCTCTCTGCAAAAATTTTTACTTCATTGCTAACAATTTCAATACTGGGATGTTCTGCAGAGATGATAAAAAATTCCATTTCTTGAACTAGCTCCTGCAAAGGTTATCTGAACTTTTCTTATAATTCTCCCTCCCAGCCTTACATGTTGTGGTGGGAAGTCAGCAAGATACATAAATCACASTTATGTGATTCATATTCCTCATGTTGAATTTCTAGGCTGAGGAATCATGTTAGATGCAGAAAACRGAAGGACTCATGTCCTGGCCCCTATCTCATTGCCCTGACTGATCCCATTCCTGGCTGTACTGGATCACTTGGCACATGGAATATGCCGAGCCATGAAAGATGGCAGAATCTGCAATAACAGACACAGAAACAAAATTTTTAGATTTGTCTGAAAAAAAATATTCTGCCTCCTTTCAGATTACTGTATCCTCCGAATGTAAGACCACCTCAGTTGGCCCTTCACAGTGCAGTGCCCTGCAGAAGCACACAAGTACCATGAGCCTATGGGAGGTCTCCCAATACGTGGTTGACATCTCAAGTCAGTACAGGAGGCCATAGTCTAATAAAGGAGAAGGGTGAGAAATAACATATGTGCATGCAGAAATTTTTAGAAATAAAAGTGCCTTATTTGACTTTGTGCAAAGGGGTATATACACAATTGCACTTCTATATATTAAGTAGTATTTGCATTTCAGATGTTCCCCTTGAAGCCTCCTCAAAAATGTATAAATAATATTTATATTATTCTCCTTGAAGCCTCCTCAAAATTTTAGTCAATTTTTTTTTCTCAAAGTTTGCTTGTAAAATCAGGATTTGTGTTCTACAGAGTAAGGCTTATACTAGAACAAACAAATATCTATGGAGCAGACTTTTTTATCTTGTACCTTCTGACCTGAAAATATGTAAAGAATTAAAAACATTAGAAAGGAGCAAAAAATAATATTAGAATAAAGTGTTTGTGGTCCTTTTGTATCCTGGAAGAATCCATGAATACACACAATGAGCCAGTTTAATAGCAGTGAACTTTAATATGCAGTTTATAATTCAATAAAATGTGTACTGGTTAAATAAAAAGGCTTTTATGCCACAAATTTTAGGTAAATTAAAACCTCCAGCACAGCAGTAAGTACCTCTTAGTCAGTCCCTGAAGTCTCACACACAGCAGCATACCATGGTCAGGCAAAAGACTTCAGCATCACCTGCTGAGTGTAGGTAAAATTGTCTTTCAGGAGTCATGGAGAAAAGGCATTTGGTGGTATTTTTATCCTGTTCCTGTGAATGCTCATAATGCTACTGGTTTCAATTCTTGAACAGTATGCATATATGCTTCTTGTGTTTGTGACATTCGCGTCAAATGTCCCATTTATCTTAAAAATTCAGAAAGAAAGGTCACACTGAAGTGATTGAATGAGCACCGGATAATATTAAGTATTCCTGAAATGCCTAAAGCAGAGGAGAGTTTCTGTACATTTATTCCTGCACATCTTTGGAGTTCTGCAATAAAGAAACTGATTATTTGATTTTATTCTTGAGCGTTAGATGCTCAAAGTTGGATGAACTTTCCTAAGGGCCAACTCAGCTCATACTGAAACTAGTTTTGTTATTGGCATCACTGAGGGCAGCTTTAGGTGAAGACCAAATGCAACAAATGCAGAAAAGTCAGTGGATTCTTTGACCCCCCTATGCAAAATAGCACCACGACCTTTCATTACCATTGATTCTCATGATGGCTGAGTCAAGACTTAAAACATGCCTGGAGAAATGAAAGACATTTTTAGTGAGGAAACTTGCTGTCACTGTCTGATCTACCACTGTTTTTGAGAGCTAAATAGAGGACATCATTACTCTTCTGAGTATTCATGGCCTAAGCTGATATATTAGCTATGTGAACATGCAGGATCACATTCAGAGCAACACATTGAGTTCTACACTTGCAAGCAGAATTTCTGTTTCTTTTCCATAAAGAGAGAAAAGTTCTATACTTCTGAGTTTGAAATGATGACATCTTTAAAACTGTTAATAACATTCATCCCATGTGCCCATAATATTACAGCTGTTTGCTTTCAATGTTAGTGGTTGTTCAGCTCTAAAGCCTCTCTCATTATTCTAGACAGGTTTTCATAGTTGAAAATACTCCCTGGAGGAGTATTCTGTTGGGAAGGCAAAAGGGCTGAAGCAGGAGATGTGCTGGCTCTCCAGGATGCCTGAGCTCCCGGAAAGCTGCAAGTGAACCTTAATTTAATTGTTAGWCAGTGATGTACTGATTAAACAGATCTTAATGTGCTACCCTGCCAGCTATGGGTCGTGTAGAGATTGAACAGCTGCTACTGAAAGGTATTGGGAAAAAACAGCGCCTTTTGCTGGGTTTTTGTTTGTTTGTTTGTTTGCTTTGTTTTGTTCGCTTCTGAAACAGTGTTTTTGTATTGCCCCAGCATAATGATTCAGGGAAATGRAATTACATATTGAAATCCCAGGCAGACCTAATCCAAATGCTTTCTTGGATTTTTCCACCAGTCTGCTATATAGGACCCAACTGTGGGCTTCTGCATGCAGAAGTGGTCTGCAGCATGAAGCCAGCAGCCATGTAGTCCAAATTAAACGGATAATAGTTTTATTTTGTTTTTCATTTGCTGTACCTCATTATAAAATTGAGCAGAAATGCTGATGGTTACTTGCTACATTTATTGTCATAGCAGAAGTGCCAAGGACTAAGTATCCAGTTCAGCAAAATTATGTAAATATTCGACAATATTCGACTGCTTGGTTTAGTCAGGTGTTGAACAGAATAGCTACATAAGAGGATATTCATATCAGTTTGAGGAATATTTCCTAAGTTCCTGCTATCTGTGTGAACTCATGATGTGGAAAGAGGTGGAACAGTTGAGAGTGTATATGTGACATTCCTACTCTGCATTTCCCTGAATTTTTTTCTGTCTTGTCTTACACATTAAGGTAAGTGTATAAAGTCAGATTGAGGGTCTGTCACTCGGGTTTTGCCTGTGCTTGCATGTTCTTGCAGGTCATGGCTTGTTCTTTGAGAAGTTTATACTTCTCCTTTCCGTATTACTGGTATGGATAGAAAAGGAATATCAYCTTCCAGTGCCATCACAGCAGCAGAACTTGTAAAAAAGATGAACTTTGAAATAAAATAGAAGCCAAACTTGTTAGTCTGAGTGAGTGAGCACTTACATTAGCTAATATGCAAAAGTGCTTTTTTGAAGGAAGCTGTGGTATATTTTTGGGGGTGCTCATCCTGGTGCTCATTTTGCTCATTCCTTGAGCAAAACCCCTAAAAGAAAGCATAAGATTTTSTGAATTTTCTTAAATATTTAAATAAAATCCAGCCTTTTTCAATTTCTTTGCTGAGCTGCATGTCAAAGGTTCATGAGTCATTTTATTATCCTGGATGTTTGAGGATTTTTTTGTTGTTTAAAATGGATACTAGTGTCATAATTGATTTAATGCTAGACAGTTTTTATCCAATTTGAAAATTGTATTCCATTAGCAAAGCACAAATAATTATKAGTATAGACTCTAGACTCACTCATTTAAAAATGTCAAGTAGTCTCTAACAGTCAAAACATTAGAAGAATTGGACTAATGTGTCTTTTTGTTTTTCACAAAAACATTACTTCCCTWGTTTTCTATGCTGTACATGCATAATACATAGATTGAGCTATTCAGTTCTCAAGCTTCTTGATTTTGCCAGTAGTTTGCAAATGTGGGGATGTTTTTGCACAGCACTAATTATATAGTCTGTTTTCAATACAGTGCCACTTAAAGTATCACGCTGGGGTTTACTAGATGCAGCATTCTGACCTTGGAAGGCTCACAGACATACTTGGAAGCAGTGTAAGCAGCTCATRTATATATGTATATATGTATATATGTATATATGTATATATGTATATATGTATATATGTATATATGTATATATGTATATATGTRTATATATATAACCCTAGCCAGGATTATGAACATGTATTGATTACTGTCTTGCTTTTGTCTTCATGTGCTTGCCTTTCTAGTACTGTGCTTGCCTGAAAGAAAAATCAGTTCCTTTTTCTGCTTGTCTTCTGCACTTTTTCCCTAAATCGTCATAAAGTGTTTTCGAAATTTCTTACCCACATGTAAGTCATTGAGGCACAAATCACCGTTTTTCTATGTGGAAGGATGCGAGCAATGCAGAGCYTGTATGCTTAAAAGAGTAGATAATGGGGTAAGATATTGCAGACCTGGGCAACTTGCAAACCGTCTGGCATGAAGGTGAGTGGAAATGACACATTTCCARTTATTCCAAAGGGAGCAGCCGTGACTTCTGAGGGTGCCATCGCACCAAAGGGATGGCTCTGTGCAGGTGTCTCTCCTTACATTATAGCCCTCCATGATGCACAGCTCGTTTTCATGAGCTGTTCAGCTTTAGCTTTTGGAGGTAGGATCAAGCTGACCATGCTGTGGTTACAGTAGGAGTGTTAGCCAGCAGGACAAAACCAGAAGATACTAGTACTTGCAGTCAGGTTTAAGGTAACACATTAGAAATGTTTCTCCTCAAAAGAATGATGGTCATCTTRGAAAGAAGTGCTAAGTATGGTAAAATTGCACTTTACATGCTCTTTACATGTCTAAATAGCTTTGTAAAGCTCGTCTTGTTTTGATGGAGAGCCAGAGAGAGCTGCATGCATAAATTCTTCTGAGTATTTTGAGTATCATAGGTCTTCTCTTCATTGTTATTTACTTTTGTTCCTCTCTCAGTAGTAACATGGCACGGCCAGAATATGTGTGCTCAAACAATTCTGTTTTGAGCTATGAATCTTTTCTAGTTCAGATGTGGAAAGGGACCTTCCTTGACCAAATTGTTGTGTAGTAGCTTTGCATACAAAGTTTCTTATGTGTATGTCAATAATATATTTTTATTTATATACACACATACACACACACATACATATATCTATATACTTATAACCAAGCATCTTAAGATCCACAGCACCTTTTTACCTTTGAAAATTTCTTTTTGATAGGCTTACTTAAAAGTACTGTTACTTTTCYGATAACCTTTTAGGGTTGTTTAGCATAACCATAATTTTATAGTTCACATTTTGGTGAGAGGCCCTAAATCAGGGGAGTCCCAAGAAATCTGTGCAAAAGAAAAAGGAAATCAGCATTAACCTTGAATTACCACTGATCTGAATAAGAGATACCTCAGTTATTCTCCTATCTAAGATTTTCTTGTGAGAATTGTATGTAATTATTGATTCTTCAGAGCTAAATACTCCATACTTGCATGCCCAGATTCAAGAAGCAGCTGTATATTGTGCTGCTGTTTAGACACATCTGTGTTTAAAGAAATGCATTAATACACAAAGTAAATTGGATCAGTGTTCTGTTAAATGTGCCTTGAATTTTTGCTCGATCCGGCTCAGTGATGCTGAATGAATGAGAATGATGATTTTTCTAGAAACTCTTTGCATGCTGTGACACTGGTAAAAAAATAGGATGTTCTTTAAAACAATTTTACTGCGTTTAGGTTATCTCAAAATGTCTATAAAGAGACTCAAACCTGTGGAAATGGATTTYAGATAATTATTTGTAGGACCTAAGCTGTATTACTTCTACCAAAAGATGAGCCCACAAGTTTCCCAGATAACAGCCTTTAAAGACATAAACACCGACTGTAATTTAATAGTAAAATTTATCACTGAGCTAGATTGAAATAGTCTGTCAATAACTAAGCTTCTTAAGATGATAAAACAAAAAATGTTTCAACTCTGTGTTGAAAAAGGAGAATATTAACAGTTGCAAGATAAAACTAAGTCTTGTACCACAGATATTATTGATTGTCTATCACTATAGTGCTAATGTGATACTGCAGTATTACTGCATCTCTGAAACTAGGACAGAATTGCTCTCAAATTTGCAGATCTATCACTGAAATATAGTGTATTTAATCAGTTAATAATTATTTTTCCTTCTTTATTATTTATTTCTCTTTGTTAATATTAATTCTTGAAAAATAAATACTCAATCTGTACCAGGCCTAGAGGTGATATTGAAATTACATTTAAAGTGTAGAAATGCTCTAGGTGTGCCTGCTTGAGCAGGAAGGTTGGACTAGATGATCTGTAGAGGTCCCTTCCAACCTTAAATATTCTGTGAATCTGTGAATAAGTAAGTTTGTCAAGCAAATATTAGTCCTTGTAATCTGTTTGCTGTTGAATGTCCTGAAGCAGAGCTCTGTCTCTACAGAGGTGCTTCCTCTCTTATTCTTAGTGTCAGCAGTGGGCTTGTTAGAATAGGAAGAGCTTCAGAAGTGCAAAAATAAGGTTTGACTCAGCTGGTAAGTTTTGTACATTTATCCACAAAGRACAGCAAGTCTGGTGAAGGGAGAGAGGTAGAGAAAATGGTGATTGTGAAAAGACCTTGAGAAGACTCAAAGAGAACTTGTTCCTTCATCATGAAATTTGCACATTTTGCTTCTTGTTTCACTGAAAAATCAAAATGTTTTGTGTTGCAAGACAGTGTAATAGTGTGCTTTGTTGTGTTGCATTTTGTTTTGTGGGAAAGGTAACACAGAGGGAGGAGAGTATTCCATGGCATCTATTTAGAGCAAGGAGGTTTTGGTCCGTAGTTATTTCCAAGTTCTTCCGGAAGGAAGGTTTTTTATCCCCAAATGAAAGATTTACAATATCATTCCACTTGCTGAACAGGGAAAACCATTCATATCCAATATGGATTTAATTTTTTAGCCCTAAATAAAGTGGTGCGACCAGCTGCTTTTTTTGTTGCTGTTGTTGTTTTGCTTTTTGTTTTCCCTTAGTATTGTACAGTAAAAAGCCTTTGCCTTTTTTCACAAGCTATACCATAGTTTCACTAGTTAGAATTMGACTAACAATTTTGAATTCTGCTTCATGCTTCTTCCAGGAGCAGATGTCAACTTCAATTACTATTTTACAAATTAATTTATCTCAGAAAATGAAATGCATGGAGAATATTATTGTTGGTATTTCTTCAGCTGTGTGTCTACAATTTTATATAATAAGATCTTCTTAACTCATGGGAAAACATGTTCTGAATATGCTTTAGATTTTGCAGGTCTTTCAAGTAGGACATTATAGACTTTTGTTTGCAACCAAATTAAAGTTCCTTATTTTAAGAATCATGAAGTAATTAAGGATGAATTATAAAAATTATTGTTGTTTCTTCAAGTGAAAAAAAAATCGCATTTAGCAATAATGTAATTAAAGTCAAAGTCCACTGAGGCTTGGAGGTGAAGTTAGAGGCTGATCTTAACAATCCAAGTTGTATTTCKGTGCCTTTTATATCATTTTTTTTCTTTTTCTAGTATGCAGTTTTTCAGACCTTACTGTACTTTTCATGTTCTCGGGACTGAACAGATGTCAGAAATGGAAAGGTGTTCCCCTAGCTTTAGGAATGAACTTCCAAAGAATAAATCATGGACTTTATAATGTGCTTTACCCAGATCTCAAAGGACCTTTTTAGAGCAACAGTCAAGCTTTGCTGCAAATGAACTCAGAGCAGTTTGTTTCAGTTGTAGAGAAACTGTAATGGCTCATAGTCAGTAATGTCAATATATTGAATGACAGGAAAATAACTTGAGGGAAAATCAAACCTTTTGTATGGTAATTGAGATGAACCTGTTTACTAAACCATGAGATGCTATAGCAGATATTCTAAGATTTTCTAAGATTTTCTGGTTCAGTTAGAAAACTGTATTGTATATGAGATCAAAGATATATAATTTCCTAAGGCTTTTTTTAAAGAATCATTTCAGGAGATAAATACAGCATTTTTTTCTACCAGGATTCATGTTGCTGTTACTTAGCTGCAAAGTGGCATTGCACTCTTTTGTTTGTTTGCATTTTTGTTTTGTAGAAAAATACTAGGTTTATAAATGAATGACTAGACATAGGGGCAAATCTTGTTTGTTTTTATTGGTGGAAATCCTAAGTAACACTGCAGGACTTCATATACTTGAGTTAGGGAGAAGAACATTTAGCCAAATGTGTTTAAATATTCTGTCTTCAGATGTTGCAAGTTAATCTTATGGCTGTTAATTTTTTCAGATGACACTGGAGATTTGGAGCTCACCTAATATAGGCTAGAGTGGTGTATATGCCCTAAAGAAGAAGGGAAAAGGTATCTTAATACTTCCTTCTTCCAGTTGTTCCTTGGCCCCGGARAGGACTTCCTTAACCCAAGCTACTATCTGAAACAGCGTCAAAGTTGATTCCCAGAGAAACAGTTTTTCTGAACGTACTTAGTGGGAAGCTTGCATAATAGCTTCACCAAAAAACTGATGAATTATTCATCATATAGCAATATTAAGTCAACATGTATGCCTTTCTGGGGGGCAAAAAAGATTTTTAAAAAAAGCCATGCTGGTTGGTTTGGGGGATGGATTTTTTGAGAGCTCAGAGTAGCTAAGAGCAAAATTCTCTCTCACAGAAACAGAGATGTCCTCRCTCCCTCAGCCTGGATCCTTACCAGAGGCGGCAGTGGCCACACACGCGGCGCAGTCACCTCCCCGTCCCTCTGCACGTGGGACTGCTCAGCAGCTCCCTGCACCCTGCACCAGAGATCCCTGCACCTCTGTGTCCTGGGAGCCCTGGTCATGACAGCTTTGCCTCCTGCTTATGGGGTGCTTGTTGGCTGCCTGGCTGCATGCTGAAGGATAAACCGTACTYGAAAGCCCACTTGAATGGTGTCCCATGCCCAGAAAGCTTCTTTTTTACAGCTTATATTGAGGATGCCTTAAGAAACATTAGTAGTTTGGATTTTTTTTTAGTTTGACTTTGGAGCAATGTGTTTGTTTTCTGATAGGGCAGAAATGAGACGTCGCTGCTGGTGTGTGAACCAGAGGCACTTGCATGATGTTATGCTGGTGTGCTCAGCTGTGGTGTACATAGCACCTCCTTAAAGGCACTGGCAAAAACTCTATATTTGCAGGCAAAAAGTGCYGCTTAACTTCTTCGGTGGGTAAGGGAAAAGCAGAATGGTTTTAAATGATAGTTGCCATCACGCTGAATGACATTTGAAAGTGAGAAGCTGAAACCCCCTTAGCTGCTGATGTGTGGCGTAGTTCTCCTTCAAGGCAGACAATGACAAGCTGTTGAGTGGTTGAGTGATATTAACCCAGCTGCTAACACCCACGGAGGAGATCAAACTTAAGCATTAATCTTGTTTTGCAGCTTTTGTCAGTGCTGCATGAAGGTAGGTGTACTGCAATTGATCTCCAGACCAGAAAGGAAATGTTAATAGACAGCTAGTGGCAGTCGAGTCAAAATAAAGACCCCACAGGCCAACAGCAAATTCTTTGTTCACCTAGGGAGAGATTTACTGCTCCCTCAGCCAGCTGAGAACACAAAGCTATTATCGTGTCAAATTTTAGTAATTGTGCACAGTTTTGTAGGAAATCAGCTGCAAATCATCATATAGCCCAATTAATTTATTTGGGCAGAGATTCACTAAATGCCTTGGAACGTTTTTAGATGTAGGTAGACACCTTGAGTATAAATTTGTCCTTATCAAAGTTCCTATTTAGCTCCCTTCTATTACTGGCAGTGAGTCAAAACAGTAAATGCCAGTGATTTTGCTGGGCTTGATACTGCTTCTCACCTTCTTAGAAATACCATATCTTTGGTAGAATCAAGTGTTAAGTTCCTTCTTCATGCCAGAAGCCTGTAATTAATTGCTCACAAATCAGCTGTCTGTCTGCCTGTAGGGCTTTGGGGGCTTGTTCCAGTTAATATTCCCAAAGTATGGATTGGTTGCTGCACAAAAGTTGACAACAAAAGGTATTTTATTTCAAACCACAGCCCCCGTGGACAACAGTGTTGGGAATGCATGCGTTGTGTAGCTGCTCAGTCCTGTTCCCTGCTCTGGCTGGAGTGTTGGGGCTCCCTGAAGCCCTGTGCAGACAGGAGTAAAGGAAAGTGGAYTTACTGCTCAATCTGCTGCACTTTGCTGCAAGAAAGCAAGCAAYGTGGACACAACGCGGTGGCCTGGTCTTCAGTCCCTGCTTGAAGGACTGCTTATGTTTTATATGGGGTAGAAATCCTCAGATTGCTCCTTTGATTCAAACAACATGTGCACAGCTCTCTCAGGTTGTGCCTAGTCCTCAGTCCATCTAGAATTACCCTRCCTGCTCGCTCATTCTCTTCTGGGCCAGTACATCTAGGATGTTTTTATACACATCCGTACGCAGGTCAAGGAGGGTCCTTTGTCCCCAGTGCAACTGGTGACCATGGCACTGCTGTGGGAGCTGTGGGTTTGAACCCTCTTCAAATCCCCAGCAGTAACCAGTGACCCTTGGATAGAAGGGGAGAAGTGCTGCAAGTCCTGACTAGGCAGAGGTGCAGAGAGCTATCAGATTTAGGACAGGCCACATCATCAAAAACTACTGCCAAATGGAGGGTGAACAGGGACTCGGCATTTGTTTTCACAGTGCATTTAGAAGAAGTTTCAGTATTTAAAAACTTCTATATACAAGTGTCCCACATGACATGTAAAATAGAAGTAACTAAACATAACTGTAGAGCAAACATTCATAATAGTGCCTGTGCAGAGCTTCATATGGAGGGAAAAATATGCATTAGCATGGCATCAGGGCCTGTGCTATGGGAGTTGCTTCCTTTCTCTGTTTTACTTTTTGTTTATTGATCACTGTAATAAAAAAGTCACTCAGTAAAATCCTTTTGATGCTTGCTGGCTTAGGTCCTCCATCTCTCTCCCGCTCCTAGGAAAGAAGTTCTCTGATAATAGACTTGCATGAATGTAACTCTTGGGTCCAAATGGAACCTGATGTCTCCTTTAATAAAAGCAGAGGGGTTTTTTTTTTGGTAATTTTTGTCACCTCTCTCTTTCATTTCAGCCTATGAACACTTGCTGCCATTTTCTTTTGTGTCAGCTATTCTACAATAAGCTGATTTGCATGCTCTGTCAAACTAAACAGAGAAGATCCAGTCTATGGGTCACAGTTATTAGCACAAGCAATGCTCCTGAGGCTTGTGTTTACTTTAGTTTGCATCTTTAAATAGATAGGCCTGCCAACAAATTAAATATACTTGTTGAAAAGAGTCAGAGGAGTCAGTAATGGCATTGATGAACTAGCAGTGATTCYACTATAGCTTTTCAGCTATATTTTGTCAGCTATTT
Source organism: Nothoprocta perdicaria (assembly GCF_003342845.1). NCBI lineage: Eukaryota > Metazoa > Chordata > Aves > Tinamiformes > Tinamidae > Nothoprocta > Nothoprocta perdicaria. Next base: position 4,731,913 of record NW_020455644.1, read on the forward strand.
ATTTTTAACCCTTGGAGAGAAATGCTGCAGTATTTCTAATGAACATTTGTGAAGAAATCTACATTATTGTCATAGAAATCCCCACTTAGCTTTATACAGTTGTCAGGGCCTGAAGTAGAAATTTCCAACAGTTTTATTTTTCCCTTAAACTGGAGTGTTGGTAGAAAAAAATCTATTTCTCGTTACAGGAAGCAGGACTGAATCAGATATGTCTCTGCARAGATTCCAGCTTAGTCCTGTGGCTTTTTATATGGGGTTTCATCTTTCTTTGCTGCAATTTCCTCATCCTGTGTCAGGAACTAGCAGGAGATGTAATGTACAGCCAAAGTGTGGCTCAAAAGTGGGCATGSCCAATCTGCACAAAAAAAGAAGCAGTGACAGCAGATACGATGTGAGGAGAAGGTATTTCCATAGCATTTGAGGAGAAGGTATTTCCTCCTGGTGAGATCAGAACAGCCTCCCAGAACGTCCCCCAGGTAGAAAATAGCCTAGATGTGTTGTCAGTGCACAGAGGCTGTAGGTCCTGCTGTTCTTCATAGCCTTTTGGGGCAATCTTTTATATGCTAGTAAGGCTGTTCTGCATTTTTGAGGAAAACGCATGGTTACGTACTGAAATTTAAGAAGGAGTGAAGTAAAAATCTTCAAATTAATTTTGTGAGAGTGGAAGAACATGGATGATGCAAGCATGCTGCACACAGCAGTCGCACGCAGCTCGAAGGCCCACATGAGAGATATTGCAGCCGTACCTGTGAGACAATAAGTATGATAAAGTCATGGTGATCCATGTGCTGGTGCCAGGCAGCTCCCTGCACTGCTGGTAAATGAGGAGCTTCTCACCCATGGACAGCTCTGAGATCCACCTCTGATTTTGCTGTGGTCTAGGCCTGTAGAAAACAGCATGTGACAGAGACTCAGTGGAAAGGGAGCACAAGCACAAATATTTAGGCTGAAATTTTGGAGTATAGTGTAGTTCATAGATTCAACATATGTGAGATCCTTTCACTTTCAGCAAGTAGCTCGTTTTTTTTTGTAATTAAAAAAAACCCACTAAGTAAAACCTTATGGCACTAAATGTCYTTACTAACTAGAGATACAGCACAGGAAATATTTGCGAAATGAAGTAGATCATCAAAATCTCAAAAGGTTTGAGTAAACTTCAACATGGAARAATAATTTGAGAAATTTTATTCACATATGGTAACAAACTTTACTGAAGAAATGTGCATGCCACAATGGATTTCTTGGAAAAGGAATGCTTGTCTCATGCAAATACTCTTAAAAATCTTCGCAAATGCTAGTAGGAGGAAAGGCTGCTTGACACAAACTTACCCAAACAAAATCAGACAATCTTTTAAGCAAATTGCCAAAGCTTCTGCAAGGTGACCCCAATTAGTCCAGCTCGCTTTTTGACTAAGTAAAAGGCATTATTAACYTGAAACATGCAACTGTGACTCTGGAAGAAAATCAAATCTCAAGTCACCTGCTGTGTAAAAAAATCMGTGAAATAAAATGCAAAGGATGAGGCTGCATACATAGCCGCAGTTACATGGCCACAGTTTCCCTCGCCAGTCATCTGCCTTGAATCCTTGAATGTCCTTGACACATTGTACTCAAGRGGCTGCTTTGGAAACTCCTTCCCCCCACAAATTATATCGCTTATTACTTCAAATTCTCCTAGATGAACATCCTGTCAGGACTGTATGGCAGTGCACAGTGTATTTATCAGCAACCTCTGCTGCTTGATACCACAGAGGAGTCGAGTTCTGCAGTGATGAACGTTGTTTGGGCCCTACTGAATTCCAGGAGAAAGTGAGAAGAAATTTTTTTGCTGTGTGTGACAAAGCAGTTTGTTTAAACATGGAGCTGAACAGAATTCATTTGACAGGCATATGCGGAGTGGATACATAGAGTTTCTGCTATGCTAGAGGAGAAAATGACTTCAATATTTTCATCAAAATATCGTGAACTCATCACCTGATCACTGGGTTGAACATTTTGTGTGACATGTAGCTTGTGACCTATGAATTTAAAGAAGTTTACCTTTAAGAAAACATCTGTTCATTATCTTTCAGCTTCCAATTGAATCTTTGTTATAAATTAAGTTCCTGTGAGTTTATTCTTCATCACTGACATACAAATCTGTCTCCTGATGAAAGGATAGTGCTGTAGGAAAAGAAGAAGTGTCAATTAGCTCATGCTGATCTTGTAAAACAGTTTCTTTGTTATCTGATAGGGAGCAAAATAAAGCAAAGAATTCTTGCAATGAAGCAATGAAATGGGTTTGTTCTCATAAAATGCCACTGCTGTTCTGCTACCTGGCTTTGTTTGTTTCRTTTCTGATGAGATCCAGAGGCACATGTATAAGCACATATGTACTGGACTTGGTGTAGGTAGACCAGTATGTTAAATTAGGCAAGAAGAGGAAATTTGGATAGTGATGACAATGGCCAATTTCTGTGACTTCACTGTGGCCAAGTTTTTACTCCTGGGCTGTCACTTCATGTTATGAATAACAGCAGMGAAATTCAATAGGAAATTGAAGTTCCTTGTATAATTGGACAAATTAGGCATGTCATTATACTTTTAATTAAAACTAGTTATAACATTTTACAAAACCAGGGCCAGCTTTTCYGTGTTTTAATATACAGTATGAATTAACTCTTACCTGACTCCCCTGTAACATTTATCCATAGATCTGCCATTCAGAAGCTGGGAGAGGAAGTGTTTGAGAAAGTGTACGTGTACCTCAAGCAAGCAAGACAGCAGAATGCCAGAGAGGACGAGGTGAGGAGGAGTCTGGAGAAAGTGGTCCCTAGGGCAAGTGACTGCTTCGAGGTGGATCAGCTTCTCTACTTTGAGGAACAGCTACAGGCTTCAGATGCATGTCTCCAGTCATCAAACGTATGTCAATAACTTGCAGCACTGAAAAACTAAGTGAAATTGCTGAGCAACCTTCCTCAGGTCAACATGAATTGCCATTGAGGATAACAGTAGTACCTAGGTGTGTGAGTAAACACTGATATTCCCCGCTGTGTAGTGAGAGGTGGGCAAATACTTTAAAGGTTACCAGCACAAAGTTGTAGATACTTGCAAAAGCAGAGGAGAGATTTCACTGTTATCAGCATCCCTTTTCCATGACCTAGGGCTTAAAGGAAGATACTCTTTCAGGTCTTGGTCAGGCTTCAGTGCTGCACTCTGAGAAGTCCTTGGTAAAGTTGCCTCTGACAGAAATGGTGCAGGATTTGGAGCCAAGTGCTCTTGATTCTTGCAGTAACAGCAGTTGATTGTTACGACGTTCAAGCACGTATTTTTTGTGTCACTTTGGCAGAATTATCCTTGAACATAAATATGTAGGTTTGACTACTCAGTCAGAATTGTGTTGCTGTTACTGATTGTCAAAGGGTTACATTTATTCTGCGTGACTTTCAAGGGAAATGTGAAAATATGTACATACTGCACAGAACTATGTATGTATATGCATAGAGAGAAATGTTAGGCCGTATCTCTATSTGTGTATGTGTATATAGAAAGCTGTAATGCCTGAACTATCACTGACTRTGGTAAATGGGAATACTTGTAACTTCTGACAGTTCTACATTAAATTTAGTTGAACTAATAAACTGATTTTCTGGCTTGTGCACAGATATTGTTAATGTTTTATCCCATMTTTAAGCTCACCTCTTGTTATTCATCATACTTTTTCAGATTTCAACTATTCCAATATATACCTAATGTTTTCCTCCTACCTTTTCCTTCTTTCTTTCCCTGCATTCTGAAGTCCTTCATCCACTGGTCTAAAACATTAAAATAAAACAAATCAGTCGTCTGCTATCTAGAGGATTCTCAAGTGAACTGTAAGCCAAATTCGATTTAATCATCTAGCAATCTTGATGCTTGTGTTTTCTGCTCTTGTGCTACAGCTCTGACAGTATTCAGATACAGAATAAAATAAATAATGAAAAAACAATGTGAATATTGTGAACAGTTAGTATTTGATTCTGAAACAAGTTGTTTACRGCTATGGATACAGAAACTGACTGTAAATTAAGCAGTGGTACYRGTCTGTTTTTTTCTTGTATATGGTTGTTCAGATCCACCAGGTGGACAGACAACTTTTACCACAGATGCTCCATCAAGATTCAGTCTATTTGCTGCTATGTCTCCTTGTACTTGCACTCATGGGCTGTTTCACTGTTGAGTGTGGGTAGTTTCTTCCATGTTCAAGATGATTTAAAAATGGAACTTGCCAAAGATCAAGATGCAGGAGAAGTGCTTGGATATTACAAGGACTAAAGAGTTGGCAAGCCAAGCAATAAGTAACTTATATCTTGTGGAAATAATATCAGAGGGATATASTGCTGTTATCTCTGGTTGTGATCCAGACAGATTTATCATAAGAACCTCAAAAACAACCTCTGTAAGCAGGCAATCACTTTTTTATTAATGAGAAGCACCTCATCAAGTGTTTTTTTCCTGAAATCTGCAAGAAAAACAACTGCACAGAAATGTGTCAAGCTCTCTGGAGAAGTCAAACATTTGGGAACCTGTTAAAGGGCAACCTGTACAGCTTGGAAATCATGCTTTAGCCATGCAGACTACCCTCAGGCAAGCGGTGGCTCTCTGATGAGCAGAACTTTTGCTTGTTGCACATGAAAAAAGATCACAAAAGCTTTAAYGTAACTTCAGTTGTTTTCTTCTCTCTGCAGGCAGTGACCTCCATGTGATGTGAAGATCTGGAGGCCACTCCGGTATCTGTGTGTTCATATGCTTTACACAATGTCTTTTTATTTTCCCTTCAATCATAAGACAATTAGGCAACATGGTATGCTTGGTAAACTCAATAGGAACCTTTTTATCTTTTATTTGCCGCAGCAGCAAAGAAATAAACACTAAGGAGTTGATACAGATTCCTACAYCACTATTTTGGCTTATATTCACTTTAGGAAAATATTAGATTTTATTTTAACTTTAATGTCTTTAATGTGGGTCTTGCTTGCAGTTCCCAATTAAAGAAGGGACATATTTGGGAGCGTATTTTATCCTTCTGTCATAATTTGTAATTACCAAAGAGCCGGAACTCCCTGCCTAACTGATAGACTATTTTGAATGAATGTTGCAGTTGCATCTTAYTGCAATATGTTATCAAATTATATGAGTAAAATGATGTATGTAAAAAATGATATGCACCATTGAAGATTCATTTGAAGTCTCTTTAAAACTGTGGTGCTCTTTTAATACTTGCTTTTATTCTCTTGAAAATAAGAGCTTTCAAACCTGATCATCTGGGCACTTCTGCAACTGCTAACCATGCAAACCTAGAAAACACAAGCAAAATTTTAAGTCCATGTGCAAGCATGATCACATAAAATAACAAAGAAATTGAAAAAAATGGACAAAAGTACTCTCAAAGTACACTAAAATCCTGCCCTTGTTCTTACAAGCCCTTCTAAAAATATCTTTGTAGAGAGTCAGACGAGGACCAGCTCTTAGTGCTAAAGTTAGAGACAATGATCTATGACAAGGTTCATAGAATCATAATATCCCAGAACCCTTAAGGTTGGAAGGGACCTCTGGAGATCATCTAGTCCAAACCCCTGCACACGCAGGGTCACCTAGAGCACAGGGCAAAGGCTAAGGGTGCTTACAAGGCATAAGGTTACCAGTGTTGCCGACGGGGGTCGGCAAGCCTCGTTCGCTAGCTGGACTRACCTGGGGTTGTCCGTGCCCCTGGGCCCCAGAGCACAGATACCAGTATGGGGGATGCGGCAAAATGGCGTTTATTGCGTAGTTCAGCTTGCCTATATACTCCATTTGAAATGTGCAAACTCACYTACTGCCCAATCAGGACACTAATTTTAAATTTTCGCCTTGTATGGCATGGGGTTATCAGTAAACTGCCTAAATTAATTGTGCACCTAACTCCCGTGACATCGCGAGATCTTCCGAGYGCCATGCCCTGTGCTCTATGCCCTATGCTATACTATATCATCTACTTTYGCTAAGCTCTCTACCTTATTAAGCCTAAAAACACAAAAACTCCTACATTTCCCCCTCCCCATGCTAATGTTTCGCTCGATCTAAAAATAGAGCTTATCTGTTGAGTGGAGTCTTTTGCCCCTATATGTAGACCTAACATTTCGATGTATCAAAGRTCCATCATCTAGGGAGCATATTCRCTTTGTCATGTACCAGACCTTCATAAATGGTATAAGTATAAGCAGTAAGTACAATTACACCAAAGTCAGTAGAACTGCAATTGGATGTAACGTGGTTAAAGATCCCAGTTGCTGTCGGTGACCATCCAAAAAGGTGTATCCCACCAACGGTGTTCCCCATCTTTCTTCACTCTTTCTAAAACACGACGTATTTCCTCTGTATCGTGATGAACGGTGATTAAGGTTCTCTGTCCGTTGTCTCGGATGCTTTCCATTATTTGATGCGAATCATTGTGTTGTAACAGTTTTCTAACTAGGGTAAGGTCTATTCCGAGAGGGGTAGGTAGTAAGCCTTGATACAGTATATAATTAGATCGTAACAACTGATGAGAGGTTAAAGAGGCTGAATAATTAAAGTCACATCTCATAATTTCAGTAAAGGTACAAACACAAGTATTCGAGTGATTATTTACCCTCACAGTCACGCTATCTACAAATACAACACAACGCAGAGTTCTCACGCACACACATCCGTTTCCCACATACGCTAGTACAGTTCCAGAACCTTCATCAGAGCGTATTTTGAAATGGCAGAAATTTTGTTGTGCATCTAGGCAAAGATCTTGAGCTCTCAAGGTATTACCTTCACAGATAAAACCTCGTCATTCCCGCTCAATACATGCATCAGTATCAACAGTTGAAAGGTTTAAGCTATTCCCGGGTTTTCCCATACTACCAGTATACTTAATACGAGCTTGTGACCAGGGCCATTCAGGGGGCACAGGCACCCCGACCGCTAGTGTTTCTGCCACCATTATCATCATCAGGCCATGCCTTCTCAGGGGATACTGCGGGATTTCTTCTGACAAGAGCATCTGGACAACAACGATTAAGACTACCACCAGGTSTGTTACATCAACCTTTCCTATGGGAAGGCCTTTTCGGATTCTTGAGGGGTCTGTCTTTTCTCTTTTTGTTCCCCCCTTCCTTCTCCCAATGGCTTTCATAGCCGAGGAGCTTCTTCCTCTCCGTATCCGACTGGTCCAGAGTTTCGCAGGGTCTTCCCCACATCAGGCATCTCTGAAAAATATAATGCTGGTATCACACCAGTTAATAACAGTTGTGTAGACTGGGCCAGACAGCCTAGCTCTTTGTTTGTTTTAATTYTTCACCTACTGAAGCAGGACGATTACTTAATATTTGCTAGCCAAATAGTGAGACCGATCATTCTTCCCATGGA